>NW_006799957.1:3721308-3837405 GCF_000485575.1 Poecilia formosa | reverse complement strand
GCGCATACAGTGTTCATGTTTTGTTTTTTTTTTTTTCATCCAGACGGCTTCCTGCGCCCCCCCTGCAAAGACACGGCGCCCCCTCTAGGGGGCGCGCCCCACAGTTTGGGAACCTCTGGTGTAAACCAAGACGCACACATTCAGTTGATTATTCAAGACAATCAGCATCAGATTATTTTTTCGTACATTCACAGTGCAGGTGCAGCAGCTGTCATTGCCGCCTGCTGAACTGGTCGGTGCCTCGTTAGCGAGTCTTTTGGTTGAACCCCAAACTGTTCTCAATTTTCATGTCATCCATTGAGTACACATGTCATGTTACTAGTTAGGTTTTATTTAGGAAATCTTCATAATTATGTTGGTCTTCATGTTTGTCACCATGATCAAGGGAAGAATCATGGAGTTCCATTTGGCTCAACTAATGAAAGAAAAACAGGATTCCTCCACAAAAAGCAACTGATGAGTTGCTCTACATTTGTTAGCATCATGCAGTAGCAGTATGATGCCGTTTTATGTCCCACTAAAAGGCATCTGTAACACTGTGGCATTGCTTTTGCGGATTGTGACCAACTGGAAGACAATATCCCGTTAAAAATAAACAGAAATCCTGCAAGGTGTTTAAATTATTTAAACTCAAACTGTTAGCTAAGCATAGGCTCTGTGACCAAAAAAGAAAATATAGCAAAATTATAGCAAAAAAGAAAAAAAAAAAAAGGAAACTAGATGCAGACTCTGTTTTCCTTCCAGTCATGATTCTATTGAGAAGGACGGTTTTTAAAGGACCTGGTAGGATTATAAATACAAAATCCTAGAAGTACTCTTAAAGATGCAAACATTCATTGGCACCCATGGTAAAAGCAAGTAAAAATCCTTCAAATAAATTTATGTTTTCTTGTGGCAGCATAATTTCATATGGTTATGGGAACTAACAGTCTAATGGGACACTTTTTAATCTGACCTGACATTGACCTCACTCCTTTTCTCCAAGCACCCCAGGAACACACTCTGGGAACCTTGATACCAATGCTAATTTTTCAATACACTCCATCTCTTCATTAATTTGTTCCCATCTGTTATTAATGTAAAAGTGGATTTTCACTGAGTTTTTCAGCAGGATAATGATCCAAAACACATGGCCAGATGAACACAAAAACCCCTTTTTGCCTGGCTGCTCCAACTTTGCTAAATATGGGATATGACTAAGACATGTTCTTTAATCAAAAAGGATTTACACAAAATAGGCACAGCTGGGTTGATTTTGTTAAACTGAGTTATTTCTTGACTTGGATTTTTCCTTCCAAAGTGTGAATACATAATGTCTCAAATAAAAAAGTTGGACTTTTCTAAATTTTCCGACTGAGATCACACTGCTGCAAAGATTAATTTATTTCATGATTTTTACACATTCAAAGAAGAGGTGCCAATACATCTAACCATGTTTGCGTTTGGTTAATGAGCAAATCGATCATCTTCCCATTACCAAACATTTCCTCCTCATTAAAAAAGTGCTTTTAATTTAAAAAAAAGAGGTTACCCCTTTGTAGTGTCTACAGAATCTGATACAAAAGTTTATGTTACAAAAAATTGGTGGTTGATTCCCATTCAGAGCAAAATGCATGGTGGTCAGTGGCATCAGTGACCAATGACAGGACAGTCAATAAAGGGATCCAAAAAGGCTGGTTGTTCAAAATGAACATCTTTGAAGGAGCAGAAGTCTGTAAATACATCTTTGCTGCCCAGCAGGTTTGTTGTGTCAAGCCAGTTCACTTTCATGCTTGGTGACTGAAAATAGGCAAAACAGCAACCAGAAGGAAGCTGCTGAAGGCAAAGTGGCATCAGAAAAGAGAAAAAAACTGCTATCTGATTACTGTCCAATTATTCCCATGTTTGAAAAAAAAAAACAAAACAAAACATATGCAGCACACATCTGGCTAGGATTTGGTTGTTCAGAACCAGATCTTTCAGTCTTCATGCGAGTGTCAAAGGTAGAGCTTTATCTTGCCCTCCTTGTCGAGTCTGTGGATGACCTCTGTCTCGAAATCGGCGCTGTGAACACCAGTCTTCCTGAAGGCTCCAGCGAAGCGGTTCTCCTCCCAGTAGTGATGCCAGTTCCCCAGCTTATCAGCACCATAACCAAACACAGACACCTGAAAATGGACAAAGTGCATCATTACTATTCAACAACTGAGTGTCTGAGGAGCGCGTGCCTGCCGAGAAATAAATTGTCAAATCTTTTTCCAATAAATTCTATGAAATAATTTAGATTGGTGGCACATGGCAATTATAAATATCACTAAAATGTTCATTTATTTCAGTTAATTAAAACTTGACTATATTGATTCATTACATGGCAAACGGATACATCTCAGAAAATTTAAATAAGACTGAGAAAATACGGATTCTTAATTCAGAAATGTAGGTCTGCTGAGAAGTTTTTTTAATAGCTCATTTGGCAAAAGCTATTGCTTCAGCGCAGCATGGCACTGAAAGGATCATTTGTGGCCCCTCAGCTCATCTGCATTGTTGGCAGGGTAAACAGTTTATGTTTTAAAATACAACATGGCCTTTACGTTTCTGCATTAAAACTTTTATATGTCTTCTGTAAAACTCAGATTTAAAAAAGTGGGTTTTTATTAGTTATAATGCTTAACAAAAAAACAAAAACAAACCTAATGTTAGGTAAATTGTATTATTATTATTATCAAATGTTGTTATACCTTTATAATATTCTTGCTTTATGTACTCTTATTTGTTTAATCATGTCTTTTAAGAAATATTCCTGTATTGTTAAATCACTCTGATTTCCTTTCTCAGAGGGCCCCTCTGAAGAAGAGCAGTGACAGCAGCTCTTTACAAAACGCCCTGCCTTTTGACCTGTTAGATAGCTGTAAAACCATCGCCATGAAGATATGCAACTTGCTCTGTTTGACCCTGTGTCAGAAACTGGATATTCTACGTTAAGATAGATTGTGTTAGTTAGTGATAATCATTGGCGCTGTAACTGTGTGAAGTGTCTTCCCTCTCCCTTTAGAATTACAGCGCTCTCTGTGATCAGGGATCCTAAAAGACACTAAAAAGAGAGGGGCAGGCAAATGTGCTTTCAGAGCGGTAGGAGATTTGTAACTGAAAGCACATCTCTCTGTTCTCCTCGCGAGTATTCAGAATCTAACTTTCTCTTGTCTTTCCTGCGTTATTTAAACTGTGTTAATAGGCGTCAACTCTGACACCTAATGTATCATTGTGTGTAATGAGTCACTGTCATATCTGGGTTTCACTTATTGAATTAAATTACTAAAAAGGAGAACTGTGTCATTGTTATTCAAATTTACTGAGTTGCACCTGTTCCACAGAGGAACAGGTGCAACTTTGTTCCACCTCAGGAGGAACAAAATAATTTCTAAGCAGTCAATTTCAAATGTGTTTTATTTTGTGCATTGCAGAAGGTCTAAGCAGAAATCACTTGCCAAGTTTCTTCCCAAAATTTAGTACTTTAACAAATTTCTAAATGGGGTGAAAAAAGGAACAAAAACAACTAAAAAAAAAACAACAAATTCCCCCCTTCAGTTTTATGCTTCTTGCACCAACTGAAAATGTTTGTGGTTTATCTGAGAAAAGACTGGGCTTTGGTTTGACTGATAGAATATAATCTGAACATTAACCAGCATTTATATGTGAAATTGAGTAAAAGCACAGCTGTGCTTTCTTCCTACCTGGTCACAAGTGTGCAGAGCAAAGATGATTGCCAGCATGCCGGTGGACGGATAGCGACCGTGATGCTCTGTCCAGTGATCGTGGACATACTTAAAGAAGACTGGATTCACCACCAGAACCTACGTAAACACAGGGTTTCAATGAGGAAAACTGACTGGCCAAGAAAAAACAGACAAAAGAAAAAAAAAACAGATAAACTGATTATCTCTTCACCGTTTCCCTCTGCAGCAGTGAAGACAGAGCAGTTATTGTAAACTTACGTTGAACTGAACTGTGGCATCATTGTATCGATTCCACAGTTCAGTGGCAGAATATATTGGAATAAAACTAACTTTTAGGAGCAGGACCAAATCTGAACTGTTTTTTTTTTTGTTTTTCTACTTTGTTGTGCCTCATGCTAAAACCACACATCGTCTCCCCCTTATCTGAGATTGGGTTGTGCAGGTAACTGATCCAGAAGGCATCCGTCAGATATCCATCTCCCCCACGACATTCCCCGGGTCATTCTGGGGAATCTCAACGCATTCCCAGGCCAGACGGGATAAAAAGTCCCTCCAATAAGTTCTGGTTCTTCTTTGGAGTCTTCCCTCAGTGGGACATGTCCAGAATACTTCCAGAGGGAGGCACCAGGCAGCAATTCTAATCAGAAGGCCGATCCACCTTTACTGAGTCCTTTACTGAAGCACCAACTCTTTCAGCTCCTCAGCCTAGCTCTGAGGTTGAGTTCTAGATCTCATTATTTTGGTCAAGATCCATATCGCATGACAATAGGTGAGGGTGGGATAGCAGATTGACTGAAATTTAAGCTTGGTTATGTTGCAAAGATAAAATGGTCTGAACTTTTATCCAAGTGGAGCATTGAGGTTTGGTGGAGTCAGCTTTGTTGAATTCACTGCATAGTAGCATCTCTTGCAAGTCAAAATATGTTATCAATAAGAAAAGGAAAAAAATAAAATTTCAGAAATGTGTTTATTTACCTTATCTCTATCAGCCCCCACTCTGTCTTTGACCCTCATGTAAGTCCTGAAACACAATTAGTGATTGTGTGAAAATTAAGTTACTTTCATCAGTTTGCATACATGTATATAAATGTTTAAAATCAAATTAATAATTCTGGTCAGAAATTTACATGCACTCATCCTGGGCATGAAAAGCAATGTATAATTAATTATAATATAGCATTTTTTTTTTCCAGTGCAGAATGATTACATGATGTATAACATCTGTATTTTTAAGGATTGTCTAAATTGTCTAACCTCAATCATATTAGGATGCATATTGCTTAGCAAGTTGAAAAAAACCCAAATACTTTGTGGCCATCATCAAGCTTTTGGCACAATTCTGCTGGGTGTTTAATTTGGAATAAGCTCCGACATCAGCACCGTTGAAAAGTTTGGGTTTGTGCCTAAAAGTTGGGTCCATACCAGCCATCCAATTAGTTTAAACGATCTGTGTCCATTCTGCCAAGATGATGGCTTAAAAATGGACCTTGCTGATGGATAAAACAAACTATTTGATTTGTCAACCAATTGCTACAGAATACTTATCTAAACATTACAAAGAATTAGGACATATAGTTGAGTCTATATCACATTGAGTTTATTAAACACATTATATCAAAAAACAACAGCAACAAAAAAACCATTAAATTCAAACTTGACCTAATTCCTATTTTTAGACATATTGTAAAAACGTAAAGATTTATAGCTGGCGTTGAATGATAGCTTTGCACCATTTACGTGTAAATATCTTTGTACACTAGAAATACGATAAAATTAACTTACAAGTAACTTTTCAGCAAGATGTAGGAGCTTGTTTTAAGTCAGTGATTCATTAACATTACTAGTTCCATTAGCAGATAAATTTATAACAAGCTCTCAAATCTTAACATGTCAGTCCGGTGATGGTGATTTTATGTCCAAATGCCTCTTGCAGTAGTTCTCCTCACAAGATTTATTTTGCAAAATCAATTATGAGGCCTTCTATAAAAACTCTTCCATACTGGAAACCTGTCATGTGCTACAACTTTAATTCACAAAGAAGGTTAATTAAGCGTTTAAAGCTCAAATGAATGCCAGAATAAGAACAAAATCTCTTAGAGTTATTGTGCATATAAGGCACTTGACAGAGCAGGATTTCAGAAATATCCTTTAATCAACACTGGAAATATAGCATGGGTTTTATAGACAAGTAAGACCTGTAAGAGTAAATTAAAGGACATTACAGTCCATAACTAATTAAATACAAAAATAGTTTATTGTAGAAATATTATGACCATGATTCTTTGCGCTGTATATTTTACTGCAGTATATTATGCTGTTTTACAATCACAATTTACATCACCATGCCTTTAGTCCACAGAATGTTGTTTAAAGTAAACATGTAATACGACCAGCTTTGTGCTTTGGCTATTTTATTGCCTTTTGACTGCTGACTTGACAGCTGTTTATCGACACCCTCCACAAGGAAGATATCAATCAACTGAGCCATGCTGTGACATTGAAGGAAAGTTCAGCTGGAGGACAAAATGTGGTAGAAAAAGAAATGGAGTATCGAGAAGATAAGCTGTAAAGCTTTAAGTAACCCACCTGGAATAAAAATATATTACTTTCACTATTTAATCTTCCAATTTTCCTAGAAACTTAATTTGAGGTTTTGTTTAGCTGAAAGCTATAAAATCAAACTGAACGAAAATAAAAGTTTGAAAATTATAACTCAAACTTATGAACTTAAATGTCTTACATTTTGATATGGCCGGTTGACAACGCACTGGTCAGCCACTCCAGGTCCATCAGCTTGAATGGCAACAGGACGAGGTTGACTCCATGTTCCACATCCACAGCACTCTCCGGGTACAGGAAGTGATGCGTCGTCCTGTTCCCGACATCCTTCTCAAAACCTCGAGTCACTGCCTTGTTCATTCTAAGCAGGAAGCAGAAGGAAGGCTAATGAGAACCGTATATTTACATTTATATGTGGGCAACCTTGGCCATACAAACCGAATTATGAAGCTGTGCGAGTTGATTAAGTTGCCGTGCCCGGACCCCCGCAGGTTGCCCGAGTTGCCGACAACTGCACATTTACGGCAACGTTTGTTGACTGGCGTGGGATCCACAGGGGGCGGAGAAATGACCTGGAACATTTTTGCCATCACTTTCTCTAAAGTCTGGCCATTACCAGACCGCTGAAGACTCTGTAGAAAAAAATACAACCATAGTAAATAATTTAGGACCAGAAAGAAGGAATGTAATGGCTACAGACTGCTGTTAGAAAACCGACAGTGAATGCAATACAAGAAAAAATAAAATACTGTAAAGACGTTTTGCTGTGAACCTCTTCCAGTTATGGTGCTGCTACAGACTGCATTCTGTAAACCGGAGTGATGATGTTAGCAGCTTTGGTACTCCCCCCCTCCTCCTTTTAATCTACTAATGGTATCTGCAGCAAGACTTAATCTATAAATGCAGGAAAAAGACTGAAAACATTTGTCTCCATTAACACACTGCGGATATCAGCTTCCATCACAGGAAACCAGAAACATTTTTAGGACTGCTTCAGATTTTTACAAAACTTTATGCACCATTATTGCATTCACTTTTCTTTTATAATACCAGCATGTCTTTTTTTTTAATAACATTTTGTACATCTGTTTTGCAGTGTGCAAGGGCTACTTCTTAGATGAATTAGATTGTTGTTGCTCCTCATTCACATTCACATACTGGAAACAGCTACATGAACGCTGACTTTCCATAATTGCTGATATTATTCAAACTGTTCATATTTTGAAGAATTTTGTGAGTTACTTAATGTATTTGAGCAAATGGTAATTTTACAGATATGATGAAACAAACTTTCTTGGTTTTATCAATTTACAGACTAATCCAGCCAATACACAACAAGTTTGTTATTTTAAAGATGAAGCATCCACAGGATAAACTAGAAGGCACACTGAACAAAACAGCAAACTGTTCAGGTTGTTAAGTCAAACCTCAGACATGCCAATTAATTCATGAAACGTTTAACTCAGAATAGTAACATCCACAGAGATTCAACTAGAACTTCTCCTCACCAGCCACCATGCAAGTGCATCAGGGTCAAACTTGTTGTTCTTGGCATGTAGGATAGGTTGCTGGCTGGAGATGTAGCGGTCGCTGAACCAGACAGACCCCTGGAGGTCTGAAATGCAAGAGTCTGAGCAACCGCATGACCTGAAAGAGGACGACACCGAGAGTCATGCAGGAACTGACAGAGAATTACAGGACACACAGTCTCTACAAAAAGTCCTGTCACTATGAATTTTGCTCGATGATAAATGGTCACAGAAGTTATTACGATAAACAATAATATTGGTGTGAGACCATCATCAACTAATGTGGTGGTAATGGCATAATAATGCAAGTACACCCTCCTAATGATCAGTAAACATTCATTTCTAATGAACATTTAAAACAGAAAAACATGTTAAATAAAAAATAAACAAAACAACTTCAATAAATAAATCGATGAAGTCTGTAAGCAAAACAGGGCTTGTAGAGACCAAAGCACCAGAATGAAGAATTTTATCATCCAGTTTTATGGTAGAAACAGACAAAAACGAGAAAAACAAATTATGCAAATGGAAATTGTTGAGCTAGTTTTAATTTATCATGAGATTAATTGATTTATTGCGACATGCCTAGCTACAAAATTACTTTGGGTTCTGGAAGCTGACTACACGGTCCTCCTTGTTTTCCTCTTCGTTGTCTTCCTCTTCCTCTTCTTCTTCTTCTACATCAGCCTCAGGGGAAATGGTACTGGGAGGAAGACGGGGGTGAGACAGGACAGCAGGGGCCACTGTTGGCTCAACCACTGCAAGCAAACAAGTTTGAAAATAAAAACTTAGAAAAATGATGCATAATGAAAACTCTGATTTACAGCTCTGTTTTTCGCAGCTTGTTTGTTTTTCCACATACTATAAGACGTTGTGACTATGGACAGCTGGACATCCTGTCTTATCCCAGTGTATTGTGCTAATGAAATCTGACCTATGTCAAAGAGCATTTACAGCTTCTGATCCTAAGACATCAATAATTCACCACAGCATTCGGTCTTGCATAGCTTTTCCTTCTCACCAGAGTCTGGGCTGTGTGACTCCTGAATGTGGATCTTTTTGGTTCTTTGGCTTATAACAGGATGCCAGACCCATTTAGACACTTTACTAGGCACATCTGTTCACTTACTTGTAATTTAGTGCATTTAGGTATCCAGACTCTGGGTTTTAGCTGAACATCAGAATGGACAACATCCACTGGGATTTTCATGTAAAACCATCTAGCTGGTTTACACAGAATGGTAAATTCTCCAATTTGATCTGAGTTCGTACTGCTCCTCATGTCTCCCTTTTCCATAAGGAAGAGGAAGACATTCTTAAATTTATCAGGAAGAACAATGACCAAACACCATCTACAAAAGCCAGAAATGGCAGCAAAGATTTTAAACTACCTGCTAACCTTCTAATCCAATCTAATTTGGTATCTACTGGATGGTGGATGCATTTTCAGAAGATACTAAAAAAATAAAAAATAAATAAATAAAAACTACAACTGTTCAAAACCCAGAAGTATTGACAGAAATGTGTTCTTCATTCAGACGACCAGATAAAACTTCCAGTTTTAGTGCTTATGCCCTGAACAGCTGCTGCACGTCTCCCCACATATATTGCCATGACAATTCTGCTCTACGACCAAACAAACAAACAAACTACTTTTGAAGCTTCCTCAACTGGTTACGTCCTAAAACATTGTACTTGCACATATGACTCTACTATTGTGGAATCAGGAAGTGCTACTCCCATCGTCACAGCTACTTTTCAACTCGACTCTGCCTTAAAGATGTAAGAGCAATGGTTCAACATTTATTCCATTAATATATACCACCAGGGTGGGATGAAAAAGTCTCACACCCAGATACCAAGTCATGATGGGGACTTCTAAGGTAAGGCTTCTTCTACCTGATATAATAATGGGATAATCGTTCATATTACATTTTATACTGAAAGCACAACTGATATTGTTGCCATTGCAGAGACTCATTTTTTTTCTCACCAGTGTCCCTGCTGGAGGCTGTGGATTTGCTTTGGAGTTGGGCTATTGACAGTGGCAGGATGTGTCTCCTTTGGATGCTCTGGCTTGCGAGCATCAGCAGGAGAACAACAGCAACTGCCACGACGACATAAAGCTTCCTCCTAACCAACATGGCTGGACGGATGATGGGGGCGGTGATAGCAGGAGGAAGGAAATGTTGATGAGCTGATAATCGTTGAGCTATGTCAGCATAGTCGTTGTCATCTGGACATTTTGCTCTTTACAGTCGTCTCTCCTCTCCGTTTTATTTCCATTAAGCTCGAGTCCAGTGATGCTTTCTACACAGTGAGGACAGGATCTGTTGAAGACAGAAAGACAAAAATATTAACATAATCTTCAAATTATGTTTGGCCAAAAAGTTTGGTTAGCTCTTGGACTGCTGCAGTTAAACATCAGTAGCTTAAAAGCTCTTGTCTGTAGACGATTTACTAATATCTAATAGGGCTGCACATGTAGTGACAAGTGATATCAGGAGCAATTTTATACTGGTTTCAACATGTCTCCTCTCCCACTCTCTACAGCATCATCTACATCACCTCCAAGTAATTTCATCAGTGAGTCTATCCAATAGGTTGAATATATTATTGGCAAGCAAAGTGTGAATTCCTTGCAAAACATATTGTATTCCCAACAGCTCTTTGCAATATTGAGGAACATTTTTATTCAGATGTCCAATATATTTGCAGTATATTGTGTGTGTCAAATGTCCAAATCATGTAGCTATTTTTCCACAAACTATGTTCACAAAGTACATCTCTTATATGGACTTCAGGAAGTTATTTGTATAAAAGAAGGAATGGCCAAACATCAGAAATTACAGGATGAACTCGTATTCAAACATTTCTCACTGACATTTCTGCCAACTTAACACTTTTTAAAATTATGACTCAAATTATGAAGGAGAAAATGACAAACTGACCAATAAAAACACAATTGATTGAAATCTCTTTTTGTGCATCATCTCAAGCAGTTATTTGTAAAAATTAAACTATTTGTCAAATCCATCACAAGCTCCTGGTAGCAAAACTCATACAATATTCAAAAGGATTTAATAACAACCCAAGATAGTAATTCAAAAGAAGAGTTAAACTAGAAAATGCATGAAAAGTCAGAGTTCTTGATCTTTAGAGAACAATGGAGTCACCAACTCCCCCCTCCTGTACATCACCTCCGCTCTACTCCAGCAGGAATGTTTCCCTGCAGACAAACGTGGTCTGTGAATACCAATCAGATCTGGATTTGTTTCAGCTACTCCTGTTTCAGCTTCCACTCTGCTGTCAACTTCAGTGGGCCTCTAACTTTGTTATGTTCACAAGAGTTTACATTTGTGAAATTTAATCCCTCAATAGTTTTCAAAATGTTACGGTTAGCGGAGGATGTCCGACTTGAAAGCTTAGTCTGCAACTTTAGCTCTAGAAACTGATTATTTATTAACAATATACATGGAATAAGTAATAGCAACAAAAATAAAAGAGAAAAGAAAAGCCACTTCCCACCCTAAAGTGCTCGGTAGCACTGATTACTGAGCCTCTCTACCCTAAACCACAATGACCATCATTTATTTCAACGAGAGCTTCAAGTCAAAACACATAATGGTAAACACACAACCACAGTCATGTTTGTTAAAGCTTCCCATTTCCACTCTAATTTGGAAACGTAGAGCTTCTTAATCACCGCCATCAGGCTCCCACTGATTCCTGGTTTAGATGAGTCTTTAGCTGATTCAGGCTCCGTCTGCACTTTTGGAAACACAGCATTTCATCTGCATTTCCCCAGCTGTGGTTCTCAGGGCACACTTACCTTCATGTTTTAGATGTTTTCCTGATTCAGCAAACCTGATTTTAATTGATGGCTGATAAACAGGCTTTTTCTGAATTTCTATCATCTGGATTATGCGAGTTAAAAAAGGGAAACATCTAAAACATACAGGACATGCTTACTGGACCATGGTGGGAAACACTCACCGACAGAACCCATTTATTTAAAACCTTAAGCAAGGTAAAATAACCTTGCCCACTGAAGGCCCTTATTTTTAAGTTGTTACATGCGACTTATTTTTTCATACCTATAAGTTAGCCAGCTTTCATACCTTTAAAACAATATAATGTAAGGTAAGTTATGAATGAAAATTAGCAGGGGAAAGAAAGTCATATCTCTGAGTTCAATATTTTTCACACAGAGTGCCAACAAACTACTGAGGTCTTTTTTTTCTTTCCAAGGAAAACCTAATTAAATATTTTTGTTATGACAAAGGGGCTGATCGTAAATACTCAACAGGAAGATTTGGTTTTCCTTCCCTGAAAAAGCAATAATAGGTCAGATTTTAGAGGAGAATAAATTCCTTCTAGTGTTTCTACTTACTGCCCTGTGCAAAGTGCTCTACAGTTTTGTGAAAGCACAATGCCTAAAACATAGGGAACAAACTGAAAAAATAAGAAGTCAACAAAATAATGGAGAACTATGCAGTTCGACAGCCAGCTAAAGGTAATTTCAAACTTTGTATTGGAAATTCAGGGATATGCCTGGCATTTTAAAAGCTAATGTTGAGGTTAACATTTTAATACCTTAAAAAAACTGTAATGATCGAGGGCTTACACATTGAGCAGTTTTAAACAGGCCACTCACTGACTTTGGTTTGGGATCAAGTTAGACAAAGTCAACATCATGATTCTTTATTCTGGGTAGCACTGAAAGTCCAAAGGTCTTTCCAATTGTGCGTAATCCCCGTCCTGCTAAATGCAGGACTTGAATATGCAGTCCGACAGTGCAGTCATGTGATCTCATTCCAGTTGTCTTCACCTTAATCTGCAGCCAAAGCAGGTCCCTCAAAGACAAGAGGCATGCCACTCCATATCCTGCAGCAACAACTCAACTTTCCTTGCAGAAAGCTTTCACAGCAGCTGGTTGGACAACTAATTTCCTCTCGGAGTAGAAAACACATCTATTTAGAGGCCTGCAAAAGCCTCACCAGTCAGAAAGAGTTTAAAGAAGAGGGGCGTCATAATGACCATCAGCTGAGTCAGAGTCTGTATGTTATTTTAGGATGAGTGGAGGTTGAGGTGGAGGAGAGTGGGTTAGAGGTCACATGGTTTCCTGTGCTGGGAAACCACAGCTACAGTAGTCCTTGTTTCTTCCTTTCTTGTTGCATGACCTTCGCGTTCGGTTTTCATGTGCAAACAGAAAGCAGCTGCCTGAAGTTATCAACGAAGTTAAAAACAAGCAGTAAAAAGAAGGTATGCAAATTGGCAACGACACACTTCAATAAACCGCTGCAAAGTTGTGCGAGAGACTTTAGGGTATTCTAGTGGATTTTCACTCATCTGCCATTCAAAAGAGTTATATTGGGATAAATATTTGATTGTTTAGGTCTTGGTTGCTAAACTCTTTTACGAATTAAATAAAAGGTCCTTATTTTGAATAGTCTGACATGCTATAATAACAGTATCTGCTTAAAACAATGCTATTTCCCTGAAGCAGGGAAATAGCTAAGTTCCACTTTTTCCACACACAGAAATGTGATTTTCCTTTTTCCGTGCTTTAGGCCATTAGTAAAGTTAGCTGATAGCACTGACCTTTAATGGAAGAGAGAGCACAGAGGCCAAAAAAAAAAAAAAAAAATGCAGAACTAGATTTTTTTCCACTCCATTGCAACACCAACCAGTGTAAATTAACCTTCAATCAGAACATAAGCAAGATCCCTTGGTAGCAAATGAACTTTGTGAATGAAGGAAAAAAAAGAAAAAAAAAACTAAAATTTTTGGTTCAACAAAGAAAGAAGAAAAGACTGATTGCTGTTAGTCACTTTAAACTGCTTAGAAAAATGGCACTGAGCGTGAATGGTGCAATACGAACAAGCAAAATGCAGATAACGTGTTCTGATAAACTTCAAACATGTTACCCAACATGTTAGGCACAGCAGAAACACGAAGCTTTTAACAGCATTAAAGGGTGTGTGAGAATCACATCAGATTTTATGAAAAGCAGAAGTATTTGTTTAACTACTATTTCAGAAAAACAAAACATGCGTACTTGATCTTAAGGTCTCCTAACATAAAAACAAATGCCTAACCTCTCCAACGGTGCTTTAGAAGCCAGGCATCAGACAGATGAAAGCCTAAGAAAGCACAAACTCACATGGAAATAGCTATAAATAATACCTCCTAAAGAGGAAAAACACTATTTGCCTATTTCCAGTTACATTTAGGACACCGAGATCCCCATTTCTATCTGGAGTGTTATCAAAAGTTTATATATACACTCATCTAGATCATTAATATTAGCTATTTATTTAAAGCATTGTCTTGCAAACTACAATTGGGTTTTTATTTCCATTGCTGGTTTCTTTAATCCACACAGTACCTACATTTCCAATACAGACTAATATATTCATGCACTCAGACTAAGAAAACTTAAAGAAGATGGACCTTCACTAGATGCTTTTTGTAGTCACAAAAAATATTTTACTATACTTTTGATTAGATATTTGAAAATTTTTATTCTATTTAAATTGGCTGGTTTCTTGCAGTGGACTCTGGTTTTAAGCAAACACCATACATTTTCAATACAGCTGAAGTCCTGCAACTCAGTACCAGGCTTTTCTAATTTGCATAATCAACAGATAAATGGTTAAATCATGGGAAGAGTCTGGACAATACAAAAGGACAATGATCTCAAAAACAAATAAAATGTAGTTTTGAAATAAAAAAAAAGGCTAACCAACTTCCAAAATGCCTCCCAGTCTCCATCCCAAAGATGATATTTGAACTACATTAAAAAAAACAACAACAAAAAAACACTGTTCTGTGCCAGGAAACTAACCAAATCAATATCTAAAATTGATCTCAAATTATGCAATAAGCTTTCTAATTAGTATATGAAAAGGATGTGGTATTGTTGCAATTTGCTCAGAAATCTTAACTTCAGTTTTTAATGGTGACGTTTGAGGTTCACCACAGGTTAGAGCTGTACTTATAGTTTTGATGAGGTGCAAGTTAGAGAAAATCTACACTAAATCAAACGTACTGGATTTTGCTTTTAAGCTGTATTGAAATATTATGATTACTCCTTACCAAATGCATGTCTTGTTCAAGTAAGATCAATAAAGGTCCAAAATTAATAGGATATTCAAGATGGTGATGAGTGTCTCAAAACTTAAGACCAGAATTATACCATTCACAGTTGAAAGGTTCATACCAAAATGTTCCTTTAATTAACAGTTTGAGATGTGGGCATTTTCTCTGTAAATACAATCTTATTTCTGTCTGACTGACCTTTTGTTGCCTTTCAGTCAGTTCAGACTTCTGAGGCTAATCTGTGGTTGTGGGCCAAAGAAATGACCCTGGTTGAAGTAGACAGCGAGTCTGAACAATCCGTTTCTGTAGCGAAGATTGAGAGTAAGGCCTCTATAATTACATCTCCCTATGTACTGACTCAGATCACACAACCTGCCTCTCCATCTGTAATTACATTAAGTGTTTTCAGTGTCTTGTTTCAAACCCATGCATCAAGCAGGACCTTTAACTACAGACACAGAGAACTCACTGGACAATACTGCAGACTAAATTGTCTTTCCATGATACCAAATACAATTTTTTTATCAAAAGAAATATACCAAGACTATGACACAGGAAAAGAAGTAATAAATTGGAAGGATTTACAGATGAGACCAAAAATGACAAGTAATCATAGAAAGTTTAAATAATCGTTCTAGAAATTTTTAACAGTCGAGTTAAAGTGGAACAAAGCTACAACTGTTCTAACCAAAGTTTCAAAGAAGAAGAAGAAGCATGACTGGCAAAATACCCTCAGTATTTTTGACATTTCAAAATAATGAGGTTTGAATTGCCACAACTCATTTCATCCTTATTAACCACACTGCAAAACAGAGTGCAAGTGTCACCAAGCACCATTTCATCGTTCTCATAAAGTCTACAAGATAACACAGTTCGCAACAGCAGGTTCCCGGCTCTGCTTTGTTAAACAAGTTAATCATAAATCATAAAGACATGCAAATATTTTGTCACAGCTGGCTGAAACTGTTCTTGCTGTGAACCTTACACAAAATATATAAAAGGGGAAACACAAACAAGGTTCTTTAGTAGTCAATGTGATTACTAGATTTTTTATTTTATTTTATTTTCTTTAACTGAAGTGGAGGAAATCACCTTTCGGCACAATTAGTCTGACACAGATCTCTGGTTTCAGTTTTCAGTGCTGATGCAAATGACAAAACTTTATAAGTCCTCTCTCACATGTTCTGCTTATTTGTTGTGCTTCTTCTAGCCAGAAGACCCTAAAGTAGTAATCTTCTGCATTAGCTTCTTTAGATTCTAGCTCAGACAAAACTATGCAACGAAGAGCTGTTGTTCTGTATTCCTTTGTCCCAGAGAGTCTGAGATGTAGATCTTGGATATTGTCCAGTTGCTTGGGGTGAACTCGCTGGGACGTTCACTCCGGTCCTGACAGCTGGCTTGAATATTTTTAAACTTGTAGAAAGATGGACTCCAAACATGATGTTCAGGTTTTACTCATTGCTTTGGCAGTGTGGCGTAGTTTTTGTTCAGTATCTTCATGTGAGTTGTTCATTTAAATTTGCCTAATTTTATGAACAAAACATCTTTTATATCAAGTCCTGATAAACTTCTCACTTAAAATATGAACTTTTTAAGAATGATGTTTTTACTTTACAGCACACCGATGATATTTTTAATAAGCCTCCTCAACTAGTTGGGGAAGCTTTTAGCTTTGATCATAAAACAATATGGGAAGTCACTGCTTTAAGATACGACTCTTCAAAAAGATTTTTCTTTATTATTTTGCCTTTTATTTTTCATGCAACTCAGTAAGTGACATGCAGAGACTTAACTTTCACTTGGGTTTACATAGGCATCATTCAATCCAAATCACTTCAGTTGGTTACAAAATTTTCCACAAGCAAAAAATAGTGAAAGTTAGTATTTAGTCTGTCACCAAATATTTTTGCCAGATGTCAACACAGAAAATCATGCCTGGAAATCATGCAGATAATTAGGTCATTTCCAACCTCACACATAATTTACATTCTGAGATTTTTAAGATCATGCACAAAACCTCTCTCTCCCTTTTTTCTGCAATTTCAACACCATTTAAAGTTGTTTCCATCAGCACAAAACACTTGCAAAGCAATAAAAAGCTGAAAAGGAAAAGGGTGCAAAGAAAAAAATCCTGCTTTTTCCACTGAGACATCATCCCCTTTTAAAACCATGTCTAAAACTTTCCAGTGCTTCTTTTTGCCCTCCATTCAAGCACCTTTTGAAGTTACAGGAAATGCAATATTTTTCTACTGTTATTCACTTAAAAGATCAGCACAGTTGATTACAACTGTTTCAGTAAGTAGCAACCTACTTAGCAAGACTATCAAACCATGCTGTGAAATAAATTATGTAAATGTATTTTTGACAGCAGCAGTTATTAGCTAGCTAATAAATTAAGCTAAGCTTCATACTGTTTAAATATTAAGCTGTGGCTGTGAAGACCATGAAAATTAGCAACATTTAACTCTACATCTTGTTAAATGGCTCAAAGCTGACCTCAGAGAATGATCTGTCAGTCTGTGTGTGCAGCTGAAATACTGATGAACCTTCAATCTGCAACATCATCGTGAGCAAAAAGTTTTCAATAGCAAACAGAGGAAGTGGCTCCACCCTTATATGTGAAGATAATCGCTCTACTCAAAGGTTGCACATCTGCATTCAAACGCTTGAGTCACCTGAAAGACCTCAACAAGAGAAGCACACAACGAGAAAGTAACTGCTGCTTTAGCCAGCTCATTTCAGACAATTAGGAATTCCTTATTACAGCAAAAAAAGAATAAAAAGAACAAATAGTGATCTCAAAATATTGCCGGACTACAATAAAACATTTGCCTGACACTTTGCTGCTGACACACCTGAATGTCCCCACTGAGACAAAGATCATTTCTATTCAATTCAAAATAAATCATACCAGAATATTAGTCATTGTCGACTAATATTTCAATACTGGCTATGAGAAAAATCATCATCACACCTCAAAGTAAAAATAATTTTTAAAATGCTGTAAGGAATTTTCTAATTTCTGTATACAAATCTACATGTAACATGGAGGTTTTGCCACATAATGTCAATAAATATTTCTTACTTGAGTGTATACCTTACAATGGATCATTGTAATTTCCTACCCAAGTAGAAAAATTTAAACATTTAACTTTAAGACCACAACAAATTAAAATATCATTAAAGAAATTAATTTCAGTAATTCCATTCAAAAAGTAAAAACTTTTATTCTACATAGTCATGACAGAGTGATGGTTTAGAGCTAATTAAAAACACAAAATTAAGTTCCTTGCAAAATTTAAAATGTGATGAGACTAACAAAATGACAAAAATATGTATTTTTTTAAACATTATCTTTTATCTACCAAATAAAAAAAGTCCTATATATTCTTGTTCTATAATGCTGAGGTGTTGTAACAGAGTGAGCTTTTTAAACTGTGTAGGTTACTTTGTGGTTTCCAATAAGTTTTGTTGTTTTTGATACCTCATGGGTAATAACCATTGCCAGGAAGAGCAGACACTAAAAAAAACTGGCAGTAATTAGTTCTAGCATGTACAGATGGAAAAATATACATCACATTCCCCTGGTGAAAGCAGTGAGGAACGTTTTGCTTATTTGTATTATGAGCCCATGTCTTTTTGTGTGAAATACGTTTGCATTTGTGTTGCAGTTTTCAGACGCATTTGATGGAAGCTGCTCCACCAAACTTTGTCCAAGAGTTGAGGGATTGTTACAGTGAAAACTTGACTCCATGTGTCGGCTGCCATTTCTTGATTAAATATTTTGTATGTTGAAATGATTTTGCATTTGGGTTTACCAACTCTGGACGAAGTAAGGGAACTAAAAAGGAATGGATGAGAGCCATCTTAAATGGAAATTATTCTAAAATACATTTCAGGGGAAACTTCTACTAGAGGTGCCATTTCCTCAAGTACAGGTTGCTTAGCAGCTACCAGCTCTAATGTTTTCCAAGGGTGGGCGGTGACAGAAGCAGCTCTTAAAGTCAAATTAGTAAAAAGTTAAATCAGTGATGGAGATAGTAGCTTGAGATGACAAACTATTATTATCTTAGCTAAGGTAGCCAAGGTAGCTATTAACGTCCAAGTAAAATGTTTCTGACACCATCTACTTCAAGACTGCTTTAACACAGTGAAAGTGAATTACTCAACAAAATCATCTGTCCTCCATTTCCACACACTTTATTGGGAGAATGGAATGCTGAAAAATGAATAATTTGATGCAACTGGCTGCATTTGCTTTAATAAATAACATGTAATTAACTGTTAATATAAATTGGCTGGACTATAATAAATAGAAACTTAACTGAATTTGAATCTATTCCTGTATTTGAATTATACTGAATTTGTTTCTCCTGGATATAAACTGGATCAGTTTGTTTTTTGTGTCATCAAAAGTCGTTTTCTGTGGAGAGGTGTTAAAAAATAAACTGAATTCAATACTTGTTGCTTTCTTTTTACCAGACTTTTTGCTTCCACTTACCCTCCTGTTAACAACCCCTCCAACGAGTCTTTTTTAAGGACTTGGTTAAAATGACTGTTAGCAATCTTCTGTGTAATTATGTAGGTCACAACATTTCTGAATCTAAACTTTTTTTAGTCAATCTTACGCTACACTTTCCTAAGGTGAAATTTTGAATGTGGGTGAACTTCATAAAAGAAATAAATTCTTGAGGTATATCACCAAGTGCAATTTGTCCACATTATGAATTAGTTTCACATTTAAACTGAAACACGAACATAAACAAAATTCGACGACATTGTAATTTAATGGGATGCACCTGTATGTTAAATATATCCGCTCGTTTTGAAAGACTATCGACAGTAAAATGCACCTAAAACATATTTGAACAAGTAGCCGTTTTCCTATGGGTAGCAGTAAAATTGCTGCGACGACCCTGCAAACGGATTTGACAGACAGTTGGTGAAGAAAGTGCAGACTAAGTCTCCAAAGTATTGTGTCCTCCTCCGCCCACTACTTTTCTTTCTTGTCGGTATCATGCACTCCTTTCCTTTGGTAACACAAACACACAAAACAACAACCAAATACCACAGAGAGCAAGAAAACCATCAGGTACTAGCCAAAACTTTGGATTAAAAAAATAAAATAAAATAAAATAAAATAAATAAAAGAAAAACTTGCTCGAAAGTTGCTCGCCTGAGTCACCACCACACTGCGACATATTCAACAAATAAAACGAAGCAGCTGAGTGCGAGTTCAGACATTTTTTTAGGTCCAACCAAACAGTCGACAAGAGTCTTGAAAACCTGTTGGGAACAGACCGAGAGTGAGAAACTTACATGTAGCGGCAGCAGAAGTAGCGGTGCAGGCCACGGTTTTTTTTTTACTTCGTCTCTTTGTGAAACCTCTGCGCTGATGGTATTATGATGCAGAGCAGAGGCTCCGCCCAACTGGGAGGGGAGGTTATTTATTATCAGTGCGGTTATCAGTGCGCCGTGGGGTTCTTCCCCCACTCCAAATATGGTACAGTATGTTTCACAACACACCTTATTTTCCTCACTCCGTCTTTTTATTTTGCTTACTCCTTATGCTGAGTGAGTAGTAGTTAGAGCTTCCGTAAAAAGATTGTGCAGTTTATGTGAGATGTAGTCACAGTGCTAACCCTAGACCAGGGTGTAAACACACTAAAAACTGACGAATTGTGGGAGCAAAACTACAGTTGGCAACAGCAAATCAAATTTCACAACTTATTTAGATGTTTGTTGTTCTTGTCACTTTTGATACTCTGCAACCTCTAGATAAGGTTGAAGATCTGTTTCATAATTTAGGTTTTTCTCAGAATGTAGATTCTGGTGTATAACACGCAGTGACAGTTTCTGATATGAGTGGCATGGGCAACCGCCCAGGGCGGTTTTTTTTGGGGGGCAGCATGCCAAAGCATTCCCAAGTACAAATTGCATTATGTGAAAGTACAACCCATCCACAACTACACAGAAGGGTGGCCGAGGACATTATTTTATATTCAAAATAAGTTCATATTACAAATGTAGGAGAAATTTTTGACATGTTGAAGACTTTTTCTCAGCTCTGTTGTTGAATTAAAAGTCATTTCATACTCTGTTCTCATATTCCACCAGTTTCACACACGATTGTTTTTCCACTTGAATCAGAGTCAAACCAAGTAGATTCTTATCTCGTCCACAAAGTGTCTAATTTCACAGATGAGAGCTTTGTGTAATACTTATGTGGATGGGAAATCATCTTCTGTCAGGCCTTTAATAAAGTATTTTAAGGTTGCGTCTCACACAAGAGGAGAAGTAAAGGATCTTCTCTATAATCTCAAAGAAAGTATTTTGAAGATAACTGGGCCACAAGGAGGAGTCAGAGAGCAATGCACATTACATAATATCACATAATCCCACATTATGTTATGGGAAAGCAGTTGAATATGTTATAGACTGTTGCATAAGAGACTGCTAGCATAATAGTCTATGCAAAAGTAAGCTTTAAATCAGAGCCATTCTGAGGAGAATAAGTACTAAACAAACAAGCAAACAAAATAATTTGAACTCACTGACCATTTTATTAGGAACATCTATTCAGTTACTTCTCAAAACTGAATGAATAAACCAAAAACATCCCAGCAACTTAATACATTTAGGCATCTGGAGGTTGTAAACATGGCTTGCTAAAGTTCAGGCTGAGTATTAAAATGAAGAACACTTTTGAGTCACTTTAAATGTGGTAATGTTTTTTTTTATGACACTATTGACCTTTTTTGAACAGTAAATGAACAGGAAATAGGGAGAAGAAAGAAGGGAAAGACATGCAGCAAATGACCCGAGAACAGAACCAATGACAATCAATGGAGGATCACAACAACCACATGGTACCAACTGGGCCTCTTAGCACCCCAAGCATGGGGGTTGGTCCTGAACCAGTCAGAGTATCTTAGGAGCGGCTGATCTTCTGGGATTTTCAAAAATAATCTGTTGTTGGGTTTACAGAGAACAGTTTAAGTAAGCAATTGTGCAGGTAAAAAAAAGAAAAGCATTGCTTTGCAAAAATGTTTGTCAGAGATAAGAGGACATTGTTTTAGACTGAGCATTTGCCTAAATAACCACTTGGTAAAACCAAAGAAATCCAGTCCTTAGAAACTGACTGCACATTGCATGTTAAAACTTTTTTGTTAAAGCAGAGTGAAAATATCTTCAGCTAAGAACAAGTAACAGAGAATAGAAATCACACAGGTTGAGCAAAATTGGACAATGATAGAACAGAAAAATGTTGTCTGGCATAAGTAATAAGTTACTTATTAAGTAACTTCTTAATAAGTTACTTATTAAGAAGTTGATAAGTAACTTTTTAGCAAGTTACTGATTAAGAAATAAGTAAATTCCTTACTTTTTTCTTAAGTAAGGAAGTTACTTAAGAAATAAGTAACTTCCTGGATATTATTGCATCCAGCAGTCCTTGTGCAGTCTTGTCCTATTGATTTGGCTGATTGGTGGTGAGCTCCATTCCTTCCATTACTTCATGGCATTTCAAATCAAACATTTACCACAATGTTAGGATATCATGCAGCAAACCCACTTGTTTGGCATCAGGACATGAAGATATTTATAGTCACCACCACTAGTATTTCCTCTTACATATCCTGCTTCTTATTTTTGGGTTTAGATGCTGCCTATATTCTTGCAACTATAAATAATCCATCTTTTTATCAAGGTAACGAACATGATTGGGAAGAAGACAGACGGAGTAGTTGGGTGCCTGTTTTATTAGTCTTTGGTTATCACAATGGGTCTTTTATTTATTTATTTATTTATTTTTTTACTTTTTTATGAGTTTCCAATAATGTTTTAAAGCCGAAACATCTTGTTCTGAGATGAAAATATAAAGTCTCAGATATTTCAAGCCCATATTTATCTGCTGTGCTTTAGCTCTGTCTTTAAAAGGGATTCTCTGCAGGAAAATCATTCATGTTAAGTTTTTTATCTGTGACTTGTCAATCTCCTGCTAC
Source organism: Poecilia formosa (assembly GCF_000485575.1). Classification (NCBI taxonomy): domain Eukaryota; kingdom Metazoa; phylum Chordata; class Actinopteri; order Cyprinodontiformes; family Poeciliidae; genus Poecilia; species Poecilia formosa. The sequence continues at coordinate 3,814,500 of NW_006799957.1, read as the reverse complement.
TGCCAAGGCTTAACTTTTGCTATTAGTGACTTTTTCTTTATTTTGTTTTTGCAAAATGAGTTAAGCACCTGCCCTGAGTAACGTCTTGGGGTATCTTCCTGCTCTTACTCAAGGTCAAATTCACCTGAATAATTCTGTCTTCTGAGTCTGTAAAACTTTGCATATTTTGGAGACAGGCAGATCAAATCAAGTCAAAGTTTAATTTAGAGAAATTTACAAACATTAAGACAAATTAGGCTCTTTAACTATGAATAACTGTGTTCACATAGTTTTTCATACTAATCTTTACTGAAAAACAAAGGATGTGCAAATGTCTGTTATGTTTCACAGCAGTTTATTTTTAGCCATATGTTTATCAGCAAGATAACTAACATGCGTTTGCCAATGAAAGCTACCTTTGACAATATTGACATAAGTGCACATTTTTTTACTCGCATTTCTAATATACACCCAACACCTTTTGCCCTTTTCCTTAAATGTGAAATCAGAAAATCTGAAACACTTCAAAAATAATAAAGGCATATGTGAGGAAATAATGAGGTTAGGCGATTTCTTCAGTGCACTAGAAAAGAAATCACTTGTTCTGTTTCAGCCTGGAGGAGCGGATTTACCGTTTATCTATACTGATAAGAGTTTTGAAGTCAGACAGACTGCACTCAATGTCTCAGCAGGCATCAGACAGATTGGCAGCTTGTTCTTTATCTTGTCACTTTTCTACAGAGCATCCATGCTGAGCTCCAGGTACAAAGGGCGTCTCAGAGTTGATGTGATTGAAACTTCTGGATAACATCATGCTACACAGAGTTGAGAAGGACAGGTTCAACCTTAATGGATTTGCTTGAGACAAAGATGACCCAAGGCACTCGCCCTTTGCTTGTTTGTCTGAATAAAATACATACATATTGTATTTGAACATATTTGTAACTTTCTGAACTGATGGACTTTTAACCTGTCCAGGGACTAATGTGCAACCGTTTGCCTTGAAAACAGATAACTGATGCAAGAAAAGTTTATTTTTTTAAATTTGAATAAGAGAAAAACATGCTAAATGTTACTGTCAGAAATGATTGTTAGTCGCAGTGCTGTATTTAAGGCATTTATGAATCTGATAAAAAGATTATCCTAATGATCATTGTTCACAATGCTGTAGCATGTACATATATGATTGATGTGTTTGCAACATAGCACCACACAGTTTTACATAATGAATGGTACAACAGCAATAAGTCAGTCATATTTCTTAAAATGCAAACAGATTCCATCTCATTCAGCAAAAACTTTAGTGATACAAAAATATAAAAGTAAAATAAATTCATGTATGGTTGGGTAAATATAACTGGTAAAACAATCAAACAAACCAAAAGAAAACCTGAAGTGGCTTTATCCTACATCTCTTTGACTGTAACACAATGTCAGATGTGCTACAAGAGTCATTGATTACATGAAAATATGCATAAAGTATGGGTTACAAGATTACTTTTTCTTTGAAGTCTTGAATATTTTTGAGAAAAAAAAACAAAATACAATCCTGTGATAAAAGCAGCAGAGAGGAATATGCAGTAGAGTACAGAACGAGCAAACAAAGTTAAGAGACCTTGATGTTAGTATTCAATGAAAACAGTCCACCTATCATAGTGCAAAGAGATCTTAGGCTGACTAGATATTTCACACAATTTTCACTAGAACATATAAGAAGTCTCAGTTTTTAGTAAATTCATGTTAAATGTGACTCAGATCACTGAGGTTTATGACTTCCTGAAGAACATAAGCCAACCAGCAAAACTAGATCTGTACATCTGTATTCACAGAAACATGGTACTTTTTCTCATGATCATGTATAAATGCACATGAGAGTAAAATTACACTGTAAATGCAATGGCTATTATAAAAACAAAAACATTCATGTTACATACATGAGGTATAACTGTAAAGTCATGATATGAGGATGGAATTCATTGACATGTGGGTCAAGTAAAACGAATAAAAATGCTGGTCGGCCCAAGCACCCAGATTAAAAAAAGAAAAGAGAAGATTTAAAAGACAGAGACTTACCTTTGGGTATTAGCAATATATTTTTTTTTTTTCATAGAATTGTATTGTATTGTAAAACATCATAATAAAAAGATAAATAAAGCTTCTGCCCAACACCTTGCAATGTTATGAATGTTACTGGAAACCACTGGTTGTCTTCAAACACAACCAGTTGGAAAACAAATATTGTAGATTTAAAATGTAGTAAGGGAGATGACTGTTGAAAGAAAATGGAAGTACACGTTTGAATTCAAATTTTTGTCTACAAGATGACGCAGCAGCAGGTTTCTGGATAGTCGTCAGCGCTGACCTTGTTTTCCTTTCCATAAACATAGAAAACGTGAATGTTATTTTTCCACTTGTAGTTCACCTTAGTTACCGGGATCAACTCAACAGTCTGCCTCTGAAAGAAACAGATACGGAGTTATTTTATTGTAAAAGACGAAAACACCTTACAAAATACCCAATAAATTAAAAAAGCTTGAAGATTTAACACTTCAGGTGGTTTTATTTAGATTAGAGCCTAAAATATTTTTTTTGCTTGCAGTGCTCAGTCTGTTTTTTTTTTGGTTTTTTTTATAATGCAAGTTAGGCATTTACTCATGTTTATTCTAACAAACCTGCTGCATGATCCTGGATGTCTGAGCATACTTGGACTGGTGCTCTTTGATCAGACGGTCAGAGGCCTCAACAATGGCTGGATTTGGGAATCCATACAGTGGGTAGACCTGTGAGGAAACGCATGGAGCTGAAAACCTGAGCACCATCTTTCAATCAGCCACTACTTTCCCTTATGGCTCTTCTGAAAGACGATAATTAGACTGTAGCTCAGCTATTTTTGTCTGAGGTTAAAAATGTTTCATTTCTTTATTACATGAATTTATATACCAAACATCCTAAATTATGCTTTAATTAATAAACATTTTTCAAGAATCCTGTTTAATCTGCAACAGATATGAATACAGTATGTCAGAAATTTAATATTTGTATTACAAATCAGCCAAACATCATAATGTTCGTCACAGGTGCTCATTCACTACGGTTGACTGTTTTCTCCCATTTTAATTTCCTCATCGTTTCATTAGAAACGATTCCTTGTTTTATCTATTTACTTGATTTGATCATTTCTACTGAATCAAAACAAATTGATATCTTTACGTTTTTATACCTAAATTACTTTCATCCACTTGAAAAAAAGTATGTATTAAGAATGTGTGAGTGTGTGTGTGTGTGTCTACCATGATCTGGGCCATCTTGAACAGCTCCTTTCCATTCACAGAGTTCAACTCTTCAGCCTTCAGGCCAGAGTTTTGCTCCACCACATGGTTGTCCACATTGTTAGCCCTAAACAGAAATAAGCAAGTTCGACTCATGAAGCTGGCTGTTCAAACGTCACACATACCCTCTATTCTACTTAAGCCCCAGGAAAATATGCACAATATTTCCTACAGTGTATAATATGCAAAATGCGTGAATCTGATTATTTTTAGCAGGAGTGTTAATCTCCTAAACAGCAGTGTCCTGGAGGTTTTAGATGTCTCTGGTCTGATTCTGACTTCCCAGTCGGAAAAATCAACTGAAAAGTCGGATTTTTCACTGGAAAACTCTGACATACCCCAGTTACCACTTGAAAGACCAACTTCTCATTGCAATATGGTCACTCCTCACATCAGCGGTAATAAGATGTGGTGGAAACATGTTGATTTTACGTCCCAGGTGCAAGCAAACACCTTCACATATTCAAAGATGTGAAAGTAAAACTACTGCGGGGTTTGTTTTATGTGTGATACAACATTCTCAATAGTACTCAGACTAAAAACAATAATAATAATAAAAGAATCTTTTTGAAAAGTTATACTTTCTTGGGAATCGAAACAACACTGTCTTTACTTACTTTTTCCATGTAATTATTGACAAACTGATATTGAAAGAACAAAAAGTTTAAGTTCTGCTACAGTTTCTGCAAGAACATTGTGAATTATTAGGTAGTTTATTTAGAAAGCAAAATAGGGAATTGAAACATAGTCCCACTCATTTCCTTTGTATATGAGAATAGCATCATTTTATGTCAGGTAGTGGTTAAGACAGCTGAATCTTTAAAATATAGAAACAAAAGGGAATGGATTTAATGTCGCCTAGATCCACTATATAACCCTGTAAATCTTTTCCTGTTACAGCTGCAGCAGTTTAGGAAACTTACCACTCCACTTTGAGTTTGATGAAGGTCAGCAATTGCTTTTTTCCTTTACAGGTTTCACATTTAATTTTTCCCGCACCACTGCACTTTGAACACCTTCACACACACACACACACACACAAAAAAAAAATCCAGTCAGAAGCATAACACACTAAACATATTAATTGGTGATTATATTGGTAAATTTCAGGCCCATAATTGTTTTGATACAAGATAAAATAAATAGAATCTGTTAAACTCATTTACCACAACATATTCTCTCTTGTACCCCTTGATCATTAAAAAGGCATATTTCCTATATTTCATATTTACTTTCTTTTTTACAATAAACTTTTACATCTACTGCATACTTCAAAATAAATTGGAAACAAAGATTTACACTTTAAAGTATGATATATTTATGTGAAGTGTGCAATGGAAAACAAATAAAATTGAGTCCTTATTATTTATGCCTTTATAATTCCAAAAAGGCAGATTATTACAAACATAAAATATGATCAGAATGATTTTTAATTAAAAAAAAGAGGAATGTTTAAGGCATTTGCAAGTCTAATGTTTCAGTTAAAATGTAACAATGAAGGCATTTACTTTTACAGTCTTTATGAGTCAAATGACACATTAGTTGACTCAATTGCATATTTGCTACCAATGCGTTTGCCACGTTCATATCAACAAGCCACACTGAGCTCGATTACCTGTCCTTTCCTGTTCCATTGCAGCCAGTGCAGTTTTCCTCCCCATCCTTGCCAGAGCCATTGCATCTATTGCATTGTTTCTAAAGGGAACATATGAACAAATATTCGCTGGTAATACAGTAAGGACTGACCAAATTACTTAGCCAGCAAATCAATTGATTTTACAAATGCAAAATGTTATTACAGATTTATATGGAAATTTGAAAGATTTCTTACATATCCTTTTGCCTCGCAGTCTTTGCAGGACACTGTTCCTTCAGCATGGCAGGCGTTACATTCCTACACACAAACAGGAGTTCAAGAATCGCCTCACTACCTTTTAGAAGCACACAGAATCTCAGAACACTAGTCATAATTTAAAGTTCTGACAAAAAGCAAGTGGCCTTTTTGTTTACACTGTTCAGCTTGTCAGATTTGGCAAAAGCACATTTATTTAGATGAAATATGATGGATAAATTAGATAAATATATACCTTTAGTAAAATGTGAACAAAACAATTTTTCTTTCTGGGTGAGGGGAGTTTTACACGCTTTTTACATCATTTTATCATTTCCTGAGAAATGCCTGCTTTTCATTTCTGTAATAAACTTCTTGATTGGCTGAAAATTAATTTTTCATCTAGAACTGCCAGGAGTATGAATCGCAAGAGCTTACCTGTACTTTTTAAAGCATACATAACCTCTCTGACGAGGCATTAAATTGCCTTTTAATTCAATCAGTCAAAAAATACCTATCAATATTATTTGGCCCATGGGACTTTTAAGACAAAACAAACATTTGGTCCAGTGATTTCTCAACTCTTTGGCTTCTGATACATTTCAAATAATACCTCAAAAACTTCCTGAGTAACTTCCTTACAGAATATATTTGGGCTGAATAATAAAAAAAGAAAAGAAAACCGTAGTGCTAAATTATATTTCAGAAAGAATCAATAGTAGTAATTGACAAAGAAGACTTTTAAAAGTCTTTTATAAGGGTTAAGACTTTTTCATGGCTATGCTTTGGTTCTGAATTGTCAATTGAAAGATTATAAGTCCAATTTGAGGAAAACTTCAGTGGTTTTAAAGTGCTTCTTGCACGTAAAACCTCTTGGACGTTTGTACAGCAGGACCCTAATTCACTGAAAACAAGACAAACATTTCCAGTCTTTCTGAATGGAACCATGATGCTGCTCAAAAAATGGGACAGCCAACCTTAAGACAGGAGGCAAAAACTTGAACATGGATTATCAAGCTTTCCTTGAAGCTGTGTAGCTTATCTTACAGAAATCTTACATGTGTCAACACTTTTTCCAGAAAGCTGGAGTCTACAAAGCCATGTGAACCACTGTCCTCCAGCTACGTCCTGTGACCCATCTTGACATCAGCTGATTTGTTTCCAGGAAAGATGTTTAACGATTTTGCAAAGAGTTTAAGTTATTCTTATCATTTCTAACTTCAAAACCATAATGCTGCACAGTAAATTGGCAAATGTATCAGAACAATGAATTAATGGGTCCCAAAAGTAGAATCTGGGATAAAGTAAAGAAATCAACAAAGCAGCAGGATAAACTGGCTGACTTGAATTCATGCCCTTTAAAAAACAATCACCTTGATGTTGGAGGTGTATGGCACTCGGATCTCCTCGGTGTGTTTGGTGAAGAGCTCAGGGATCTTGGCCTGGACTTCCCAAGGTGTGGGGGCAGGCTGAGCGTAGAAGTCAGCCGTTTCCCCTGTTATGGAAATAAAACAATTCATCCGTCCTAGAAACTTCACTGAGATAACATTTTGTTCAACTAACAGAAACTAAATGAAGCAGTTTTAAGTATCTAACATGAAGCCTGGGTTTAGGGGACATGAATACTGAGCTCCTACCTTCGTAAGGTTTCTCGGCCATCTCAGTTGATCTGGACTCGGTGAATGTCTCCAGACGCAACTACAGGACAGACAAAGTACTTTAAAATTTATTCTGCGTTATTTAAAAAATCCTTGTATAGACATGGTTGGGATGTAAAGCATCTGACATCTGCTGCCCGTTGTGACAACCAGCTTGTGTTTTGCACCTCCAGTCCTAGAGAGCTGGTGTCCTACAAATTTTAGATATGTCTCTGCTCCAACACACCTGAGTCAAATGATTATGTGATTAGCAGATATTTGGAAAAATCTGACTGCATACTGATATTAATCAGCAATTTTACTTAGGTGTGTTTGACAAAGGACATATCTAAAGGTTCTCTCAAGGACTGGAGTCGTCAATCCCAGAGTTAAATGGGCCAAGAAAGTTTGTCTTGTGCTCTGAACTACTGGCTCTAATTTGACTAAAACATGATTGCACAGGTTTGGGTAATTGGACAGTTATACCTGGAGGAGTCCAAAATTAACTACATAAAAAAAAATTACTAAAATTACTTTGAACATATACAGGAAAACTATTACAACAGAGCTGTGACATTGCAAAAAAAAAGAAAAAGAGCTGTTTGCAATCCTCCACCTTTAAACACAGCAGCAGCAAATGGCAGCAGAAGTTTTTATAATTTCATAAGCCATTATTACACATTAGGTGTGTGGTGGACATTTTGTATGTGTCTCTGTTCAAAATAAGTGTCAACAGTCAATAGTATGACAGTTTGACCTCTTAACACGTGTTTGCTAACTTTGAGTGAATTGTAATTTATTCAATGAGACAATGTATGACCAGAGAACGCAAAGAGGAAGTTGCTGGAGGAAACCGTTTAGTTTGACTTGTGAGACTGAACAGATGGATATTTAATCACATGGGTTTCCAGAGTGTTTTACACTGATGTGTATTGGGGATTGAGAGACACTGTGGGTGTGTTTAGAACTTGGTTTCTTCAGAGCAGTGTTTAGAAGAATGCTTAGGGATCTGATGTACCGTTTCCCTTCATGCACCAAGCAACTAGGTTAAGTTAACTTCAGTCTTTCCATGTCAAGATGGATCTTTGGCACAACATAAAACAGTCCCAAACTGTGACACACAAATAAAAGAGTACACACTATGGAATAGAAAACCAAAGAATATAAAACTACAGATGCAAAACAACAATAGCCACATGTTGTCTTTTGTGCACAGTGTTGGGAACATGGAACCAGACATGGGAAGTGTGCTGGTGAATTTTGTGGGTGTGTTTTTCTGCACTAATTAACATGTTTATTCACTGAGGAGCTATAGGGGGATAAGGTTGTTAGCATTAAGAAACTGTTAATGTGTTTTTAAGGAACGTCTAAGTGTATAAAATAGCAATTTAGCTATAGTAAGTATAACTAAATTGTTGAAAGAAAAATGTTTCAAACACTGATAAAACTGCCTTGTTTTTGATTACACCAACACCTGTTTTCAGTTAGATTTCTGAGTAAGAACAAGAAATCTTAAAGGATGATGTTAAAAAAATCTGTGATCATCACAGAGTAAACTTTAGGTTTAGGAGTTTAGGTTATGTCCTGCTATCAGATCTCCAGACAAACAGATGAAAGATCAAGAAGTTTCTTTGAGGAAAATAATGGTATGCACCAATTTATTGGAAAGTAATAAGTAATTTAGTTTTGTTTTCTTTTTGGCATTCACTCATGCATATCATGTTAAGAATGGATCCAAATGTGTATTTATCTTCAAGTGAGGTTGGAACTAAAATGTAGGTGGTTCTGATGTTAAAAACTGTCTTTTCTAATTAGGACAGCTAACTGAAGCATGAATGTTTAGCAACAGATTTACTGGTAAATGCCAAAGTCTAAAGGTTTTATTAGTAACATAAAATGCAATCACCCTGTATGTGTTAAATGACTCCATGTTGGTGATAACACCCTCATTTGCTGGGCCTGATTGGTAGCAGCACTGAGAATCCACATAGCCTTTGAATGCCTGACGAGCAGCATCTTCTGACAGAGCGGGGATGCTGAAATAAAAAACAAAAACAAAAAAAACATACAAACACAAATAAAATATAAGGTGGATGCAAACACGGACCAACATGTGATTTACTGAGTGTTCAGTGAGGTGAACGAGATCTTACTTCCACTCTTCAGGAGTGGGGCCAGGCTGGGTTGGAGCTACTGGCTGTAAAGGTACAGGAGGAGGCAAAAAACCACCTGCAACAACGACGGAAAGTTAGATGCCAATGTGCTGCAAATGTACAACTGAACTAGCATGACTCTCCTTACCTGCACCAATTCCCTCATAGCCAGGCATGCTTGCAAACGGGTTGGCTGCAGGGGCATGTTGAGGCGGATATATGGCTAAAAGAAATAAAGGAAACGGATTACTTCACTCTTGATTCCTTATAACTTCTTTAAACTGGTTTTATAACTTCTGTAGCATACCTTAAAACATGTTTAGACTTGTCAAAGTATTTGAATGTCAGCTTACTGCATATTTTCACCGCAGAACAAAAAATGGGCTTTAGATGCCCAACTTTAGTCCCAGTCAGGTTTAAGCATCTGAGTTGGGCTAGATCACGAAAGAACAATCTTTTCAGCTTAATACAAAATGTAGATGCCTCAACTAGATTTTCTTTGGGAAGTAAATACAAACAAAAAAGGAAATGGAAAGTAGATAAACCACCCAAATAACTGGAGCATAGTGGCTGGCTGTGCCTTAATTATTCAATTTTAATCCGTTTTCTGGATTTATCCCTTTTTTTTAATTTTTGTCAGATAATAAGTGAGGCTCTGCTGATGAGTCACAGCAGGTTTTTAGATTACTTTACATTGTAGTTCAGAATTAATTTATTATTACACGAAATGAATGCATCTATCCACATACATTCATTTAAAAAAATAACACATTCAGATTTTGATGCAATTCTTCCTCATTTTTAAATCATATGAGTGTTATATTACTAAATTATTTTATTTATTGGTATCATTGTTGTTTGTTCCTTGGATTTGCACAAACTACCAGCATAATCCTCGTTTTTAATGTACGCAGAGAGTTTTTGATGTTTTTGGACCATCTAGAATGGAAAACAAAATTCCAGTTATATCTAATGAAATTGTGGGCTACAACTAAGTGGATGAAATTCTCATTCCCTGGAAATAAAACAATCACCAGAGGAAGTATTGGATTTATTGGCAGAAAGTTTTTATCTCTTTTTTCACCTTTTTGCACATATTGAAATCATACTTTACTAAGGTTGTTCATTCACTGCTTTGGAAGAACTGTTTATATTTAAATATTTAACAAATTCAGACACATTTTGTGTTTCCTGATAAAATCTCCAATCGTGTGGTTTAGACCACAGCAATGGGATGTTATCTGACAACTATTCAAATGATGATCGAGGGCTAAAAAGTGGGTGAGAGGGGGCACACAGTTGTTGTGACTTGTCTCACACCACCCCCGCATCTGTAGTGGTAAGTCACTAAGTGTTTCTAAGTGAAAAGCATGGAAACATGATTCCAAGGAATCTATAAAAAAAAAAGGATCCAGAAGTAGTAAAACCTTGGAAAGGGGCCAACTGTTTTTCAGGAACACTTTGTTCCTGAAAACAAGAAGAGTCACAGAGGTCCGCAGTACAATCACATAGTTCAGAATCTGTAAGTCCTTCAGTCCTGGCGGTTCATGAATGACCTTTGCAGATTCTAATCAGAAACCAGTTATGAAAAACAGGATCAGAAAATAAAAAAGTACTTTAAAATACTTTGTGCTGGACTGAAACAAATGTTTGTGGTGTATAAATACTTGCATAAAAATTTAAATTGGACATGATTCTCTTAATACATAAAATTAAAAAAAACAATAACGCAAAAAAGTGATAATTTTATCATAATTTTAGACAAAAACTATGCTGACGTCATAACTCTGGCTATAGGAGATTATAGTTCTTTTGCACACCTTACAACACTGATTTTACCACAAAAAACAAATAAACAAACAAACAGATTAACCTGAACACATAAAGTAAACACAGATCTTACTGCATTTTAATTGCAGTATGAAACGCTCACAAATGTGACGTCACTGGAAGATAACGTCTGTGTTGCCTGCAAGTTATGAGGTAAGACTCAGCTGTATTTACTTGCCAGTGATTTAGTTTTATTAAAAAAAGAGAAAAAATCATGAATATAACATCAAAATATTATTGTTAAAATTTTATAGCATGCCTACTCAAGGAGATCTCTCATTTCAATCCAAACAGGCTGTCTGCTGTTTTCACTTCTCAATTTTCCACTTCCTGAGTTTCACAATCACTTCCAATTCTTTTAATGCTGTAGATTTCAGAGAAATGAACAAATAAAAGGACCAAACATGCCTTTAAGAACGTCTAAACATGCCAAGGTCATTTGCCCATCATGTATTTTCTGTGTGGTCCTTTTGGACACATTGTAATCGGATGAGTGTAGCCAACACATGGCTGACCATTTAGGATGGTATTTCACCATATTGTTTAGATTCTGGTCATTTACACAGAATGAAAAAAAGAAGAAGAAAAAAGAGCTTTACCCACAAATAAAGTATTTTAGCAGTAGGGGAAAGCAATTGCAGCCTGCAGTCAGGTCCGTTATTAAAGGCCGGGCATTATGAGACAGATGATAAAATTCCCAATGATTGGAAGTCTAAAGTTTGTACTCTTAAAATCAATCCTTTGAAATGCAAAAAAGGAATAAAAGTTAAAGCATTTAAGAAGTACAAAATAAAAGTAAAAAATAGTCACAAACTGAATGTGTAAATGCATTTAATGAAGAAAGGGAGACTTCTAAAATAGCCCGCAGTCTCTAATTAGATTAGCTCCCAATGTTAACCTCGGTCGTAAAGATTATAGCTGTTTCCTATTCAGCCATTCACAGTGACCCGACAAGAAAATTGATCTCTTGAGAAAAATTGAAAAGATGGGCGTTTCGATGAGCTCAGAAGGTCTCTTCACTCCCTGCTGCAAACGGACCCATCAAACTGTAAAAAGTTAATGAACCAACCTGCGCTGTACATCTTGTTGGTGCTAGATGCTTTGCTCCTCTTTCTCTCTCTCTCTCTCTTTCGGTATTGTGTAATTTGCAAAGATTTTCTCTGAACGTTTCCCAAAATGTTGTGTACAGTTACCCCCACTCATTTAAAGCACCGTTCCCGGAAATAATAACTTCAAAATAAAAGAATTGCTGAGTTTCCACATAGCGGCTTAGTCGATTTTAAACAATGAATATTTTTCTAGTACTATAAGAGACTTTTTAAATATGTATAAGTATTTTGTCTTTTATTCGTTGCTTTCCTGTATCAGGAACATAAACCCATTTTTTTCATTATTATTATGCAGGACTTCCCTGGGCTCACATTTAATTTAGCACTATAATTTATGATATAAATAGAAGCAAAATAAAAAAAAATTCCCCAAAGATGAATATTTTAAATAAATACATGGTTTTCGAAGTCTTTTAAAATCTAACTGGAAATCTTCAGGGAAGATAGTTTTTTTTTTCTTCTTGTCATTAAAATCGTTTAATACCACATTAAAAAAAATAAAACATAGCTGCTCAGTTTAACCCGTTTGTCTATCAGAGTCTATACTGCAATTTGAATGTGAGAATGCGTTTAAAAAAGAAAAAAAAATCATTATTGTATTCATATTAGCTGTTCATGACCAATGTGTCCTGGGGCTTTTATTTTTGAAAGACTGTGTGGAAGCTGAGGCTTCTAAACTGAGGCTGTTTTCCATGTAATTTGATGAACACAAATGCCAGGAATGTTGACCACGCCTTATCTGTGATACATCTGGAGGGGCTCTTGACTAGCAAAAGAATATAGTGGCAGTGGCCACCAATAGGGGGGGAATACTACAAAACAAACCAGGTAAAAACCGTTGTACACATTGGAAATGTGCTGTAAAACATTTAATTTATTTTTATTTTATTTCTTTATTTTATTTGAGCAGACAAGATAAAGAAAAAACATACATTGTTGCATACATTGACATTACATAAATTGCTCAAAGGGAGTAGGAGGAAATATTTTTTTATGTTCCTGCTCTCTTTTACCAGTAAAAAATACAGTAAATAAGAATAAACATAAATGCCACTTAACCTATAGCAGAGGATGAGTCTGAGTTTTCATTACTGTTCGAAATGTATCTTTCTTTGGTTTTGACCAACAGGAAATACCAACAAAATAATTGTTTAAGTAATCGTTATATAATCCTACAATGGAAATTGTGGAGGAAAAGAACTCACAATGAAAATAAATTTGAGAATTTCACACCTTTCTCTGTCAAAATTCTTCTCTATTCTTTAGGTTTGTGATGTTAAAACATTTAAACTCTGGACATTTATGCATACAAATAAAAAATTTTCAAGCCTCGCACCTACAAGAGACTGGAACACAAGGTTTTTTAGCATAATTACTGTGGTTCATTAACTAAAACAATGACAGGACTTTGAAAAAGTGTGTCTAATTAGAGTAGAAATGCTATTATGACAAATGAAACAATGAGTACCATAACTAACAATTTCACAATAAACTTCACAAGTTTTACCTGTGATCCTTCTCATTGGAGGATGAGGAATTTACCTCTTGGACATGTAAAACCCAGCCAGATCGTCTCTGAAGACATGTAAAACCTGGCATGTCTGCATGTTCTGGTTGTCATGGAGGCATCTGGAACCATGACAGATCGTCTCTACTTTCCTCTGATGGTATGTCACAACTCTTTGTTTCTCAAGATTTTTCTTTTCCAGGAAATTCTCCACACCTTATTATAGAGCAGTGTTTCTCAACCCTGGTCCTCACCACCCCCCTGTCCTGCATGTTTTAGGTATTTCCCTTCTGCCACACACCTGAATTGTATATCTGGGTGATTAACAGGCTTCTGCAGTACTTGATAGTCATGCAGTCATTTGAATCAGCTGTTCTGGAATAGAGCCACATCTAAAATATGCAGAGTAGGGGGGCAGTGAGGACCAGGGTTGAGAAACACTATTATAGAGATATTGATTTTAACTTTATTTTAAATGTTAAGCACTTTAAACAAGTGTGTCCCTTTTTTCATGTTGCCATTGTATCATGTAAGATGCACTTTAATTACTTGAATTATTTTACACTTGCAGGGTCAGAAGAAGAAAATTAATATTTTTTTCTGGACTACATCTTATTGAAATGCAAGCTTTCTGTTACAAATGTGTAATTTCTTATTATTCTGATTTTTCTGACATAAAAATGTATATTTGTGTAAGCTGAAAATTATGATTTCAGTTCTTCATCACATTAAATCAGATATTACTTTTCTTTAAAGAGATAAATGCTTTGTTATACTATAAGAATGGTAGAAAAATGAAAGACAAATACAACTAATAACCATAAAATAACCTCAAACAATGCAATTTATTTGACTCATAATACTTCGCAATAGTTAAATATAAATGTAAAACTGATCTAGTATGCAAAATTTGGCTAATCTTATGTTTACTCACTAGAGGGCGCCAAACCCAACACAAAACATAAACGCACACAATACCATGCATTTATATTAATGTGCATCTTTACAGTGATGCTCTTTCTGTGTTGAAGTCAAAGATAACAAACACAATGTCTCCATCCATAAAAACAAGCAACTAAACAAATATATTTATAGAAAAATCAGTTCAGCACGGCATCATCATCCTTTCTCCTTCTACTGTGTTTACATGTAGCTTCAGTTTATTCCGTATCTAATCCAATTTAGTAGGGAGATAAGAGGTGAAGAAGCGAAGTGCTGTGAAGAAAGAGCAGACAGAAGGATGAAAAAGTTGATTGAAAGGACAGAAACATCCAGCAGGGGGAGCCAGAGTATTAAATACTTATACTGAAGACTTCACATTTGTTGTCTGACTGAGGCAAAGTTACTGATGTCTGAACGACAAACTGAGTCAGAGACTGACAGAGCAGAGACTGTGCCGTCTAAATAAATACAGCCAACTGTTTGACTTTCTGTGTTTGCTGCTCTGTCTGTAAATCAAGCTCACCTCAAAGAGGCTGAAATGTTTGAAAGGTTTTTGAGAATGATGTTCAGATCAGTCATGGTGAATACATGCACAGAAAGAAATAAGAAAGACACTTTTTTATGGCTCACAATGAAGCAGTATTTGTTTAAGCAGTTAAGTGCTATTCATTTGAATAATTACTATAACTACAGATAGGACAGCGGTGACCAGTCCATTAAAGGACCAAGATCCCAAACAAATGAAATAAAGCTTAACCAACTAAGTATTTAGTTCAGAAAGGTCCACAAAGAGGTTCAAACCTTCATTTGAAAAGCACATCTGCTAAACAACCCTGCATTCTAACATTACTATTAATAGGGCTTCACTGTTTTTTTTTCACTGTTTTTTTACAGGACAGGTTGTCAGATCAGATCGTTACTTTATCTTTTGGTGCTGAGACACCAGCCCAAAGAGGTTACTGGAATAAATACAGTATAAACCTGCAAGAAATTTCCACCTGGAAGGGAAAAAGTGGTACAAATCTTCACACTTTTGTTTGACACCCCTGTGACATTGTTTTCATAATGCACTGCAGCCCAGGGATTTTCTGGACACTTTACTATGAGGGGTACGTCCCAGAATACAAATGTCAGTGTTTCTACATGCGGGAATGAACTTCTGTGGACTTCCTGTGGAAACTAATAACTTATGAAACTGCCTTTGGTCAGCATCAACAAGAAAAGATGGAAAACATCAGCTTTACAGGGATAGTCTTTTGATGTGCCAACATAGCGTGACAGCCACATAGAAAGGGTTAAGGCTTGTGGCTTCACAAGTCAGCTCATCTGGTTCATGAAAAGCAAAAAGGAAAAACAAATAAACAGAGGCATTCAGCTATCTGTCTGCTTGGACTTAAACTGGATTTTTGTGTACAAGCCAAGAGAAATAAACACATAATCAAACAGACAGAAGAATATGTGATGTGTTTCTTCAGTCCTCTAGAACTTTCTCTCACTGGCTATTATTGCAATTAGCTTGATTTCATCTGTTTGGTTTAAAAATACAAAAATAAAGAAAACGACGGAGGAGTTTGACTGTTAGCAGCACTAAATGTCTAAACTTTGCTGAGAACATCGACCGCCTGAGCAATGAAAACATTGTGGAGCCACACACATGCTGGTGACTCATCTATAGATTGCTTAATTCGATTTATTATTATTATTATTATTATTATTATTATTATTATTATTATTATTATTATTATTATTAATATAATTATTTATTTATTTATACTTGTGTTGTAATTTAAAACTATAAAATGTTTTCCCAGAAAAATTTGCTCTGATGGTCTGCTTTGTTTCATTTGTTTAGCTAAGATTTAAGATCTCTGACTGTGACCTCATTTTGACTCCTGTTTCTAATCCTGCGGTACTTTAACTAAAGGTTTATGTGACGTTTTCTTTTAAACTCAAGGACAAGTTTGCACTGTGCTGGTGAGTTTGAACAGACTTAACATGATGATTTTGTCGACATTCTTTTTCTAAGAAGATGAAGAAAGATTTCTCACAAACAGTGAAAAGTTGTTGCAAAGTATTTTTTTTTTTGTGATCATCAAACAAGAACACAATGCATGAGTGTGAAGTGTACATTTGTATTCCCCTCTGTTGATGCTTACATGCCTAATTAAAACACAATCAATTGCCTTCAGATGTAACTTTGTTAGTAAAGTCCACTTG
This sequence comes from Poecilia formosa, assembly GCF_000485575.1. NCBI lineage: Eukaryota > Metazoa > Chordata > Actinopteri > Cyprinodontiformes > Poeciliidae > Poecilia > Poecilia formosa. Next base: position 3,797,966 of record NW_006799957.1, on the reverse strand, counting down.
TGTGTAATTTAATCTCAGTATATACGCATCTTTTCTCTGAAGGCCAAGCAGCATCACGAAGACCAAGGAAGACAGCAGCCAAGTTAGTGACAAAGTTATGGCTGAGTTTAAAGACAGGTTAGCTGATCCGAGTATTTTTAAAATCTTAAGTATCTCTGTTAAATTCATCATCTGAAAATGGAAAGAGGGTGTCGTGACTGGAAACCTGTCGAGACAAAGCCGTCCACCTGAACGGACAGACCGCATAATCAATCAATCATCCATTATTTATAGAGCACATTTCATGCAGGGAGGTGTTTCAACACAAGAAGGGTTTCCTGGTTTTATCACTCTTATTTATCCTTGATTATTTTTGACAATATTGGATCATCACTTTATATGAAAAATATACAGTACAATTTAACTAGAAAGAGCTTTAAATTGTCAGTTCCTATAAAAATGAATTTCATCTCCCCTCTGCACCCCGAACTAAGAAGAAACCCCTAGGAGGGACTTCTTGTCAGGCGTTGCTATTCTTAACAGATTCAGGAGGGAGCTGAACTCACAGCTTTGAGTCTCTGGTCCTCCTCCACTGAGAGGATGTTTACACATCACTCTGTGTGTGTGTCACAGGGGTTAAGCAGAGTCAGGCATTCTTTCCATTACCCTCATCAAATCAATGTTTAACACTCCTCCATCTACTGTCCCTGCAGAACAGAGTCTGTTTGTGTGAGTGTGCGCTGTACATGTGTGTCGCCAAAACGCCTGATCAATAAACAGATAGGAAATTTGATCAGTAAAAAGTGGGACAGCGAGGCTGTCTGATGTGGGCTGGAGATAAAACTGGCACTCACCCAAAGCAGCTTGATGTCATTTCACAGCAGCTCAACTTCATTCCTCTGATTTCGAAGAACCAGACACGTCTCCCCCCACCCCCATCCTGCATCCCCAGCATCATCTGAAGGCTGGCATCTGCAGCACTACGGGAAATGTGGAAAGTACATTTACATTTATTGACTGAAATGTCTATAAAGCAAGTAGAACAAAGCAAAAAGTTTGGGATCATAAAATAATAAACCTGACTGGCTTAAACTTCTGTATTAAGAAAGGGATCACAAGCAATATAATGGTTGTTTGGAATGGAAATCAGATTTTCTGTTTTCCCAGAAAGAAAGACAATGAGTAAACCTGCTGAAGTTGGAATTTCTACTGAGAATGAGAATGTTTAGTATCCATTACCAAAATCTGTAGAATGTAGTAAAGCTGACTAATATAAATTATTTATTTATACAATATCCACCCATCCATTTTCTATAACCAATTATCCATGTAAGGTCACGGGGGGCTCGCGCCTATCTTCGGCTGTCATTGGGTGAGAGGTGGCTGGACAGATTGCCAGTATGTAAACAATATGTTACAGCCATTTATCCAAATGTACACACACTCTTAGGGAGTCAAGAGTGTGCGAGTCAAAAGGGAATCAAATAAAACAATGTAACTAATAATGAAGTCTTTCTTCGATCACTTAGTTTACAAAATATACTAAATACTTCTAATCCCAGCCCTTATGCTACTCAAATGAAAGTAATAAACAATTCTGAATATGAAAAACAAAAAGTGACAGAAACATTCAATGCATGTAATTTATATTCCATGTCATCATGTTTCCTTAAAACTATGTTTGTGCCTATTTATTTAACTACACCCAAATGCTCCACAGTTTGACTCCACACACAGAGGCAGGCAAACATATTTCTGGTGGTCTGTACATAAACATTTTTAAAGTTGTACACACACAAATTAAGAATTTTCTGACTTCATAGATAACATTTTTAACATTTCTAGTGACTGGTCATTTTTTGCTATTTGTCATGTCATCATATCAGGGCAATTCAAGCTAATCAACTTGGTAAAAATCGCCAAATGTTTAAGTTAAAGTACACAAAATGCAGTTTTAAATATGAATATGTGTACTTTACATTAATAACTAAAGGTGGGAATTTTTATTCCAAAAAGAATAAATAATTAAAAGTCCTCCAGACCTTTGCTTGATGTTTGACCCCAGAAACTGCTCTAACATCAAAAACAACATTTAGTATTCCTTTAAAAATAGAAGTAATCCATTGTGACTTTGAGCTGTTACCAGGTTATTTCAGTATGCTCACTTTGTAATTCACAGACTTTACAGATCTCCCACGATCAATAGAGTAAGCCCTGGAAAAGTCTCCAGTCCATCACATAGAGAAATGGATGCACAGCTCCAAGTCAATTTGCCTCTTCATCACTTTCATCCCTTCCCACGTTCTTTTTCTGCTCAGACACAAACCGCTTAATGTTTGCACTATGGCATATGTACTTAGTTTTTTTTAGCTGTAAAGTATTTTCATACTTCATAAATGAATCATAGAATATTAATAGCAGAGATGAAATGTCTCAATGGTGGGTGTGATTTGATGTATGATTGGTGGGAAACATCCTGATTAGACATCACTACTCTGTTCTAGAAAAAAACATAGGTACAAAACAACCAAAACAAATGCACTTAGTTTAATGGTGAGGGAACAAAATGATCAGTTTTGTGAATATTCACTCATACTTAAGGGAAATCAAAAGTGGCTAATGAACAGGTAGGTGGCTGATAACATCTAACATTTGTGTTTAGTGAAGGTTAGCAAATAATGTCAACCAAAAATAGAATTTTAGTATTTGCCAAATAATAATAAAGAAAACATCCACTATGAATTATAATGCATAATTAGTGTTGCATAATAAAGTTATACTTCCAGAAGTCACTGTTAACATTAACTGTCCCAATACTGAAATATGCACAAAAAGCATGGATCAAATTTATTTTTTGTAGACTAAACTCCAAGCAGGGAAATCCCAAAGGCAATCTCTCTAACATGTGGCCTGTTTTATTTCAGTCACGTAGAGGTGTCTGCATTAGACTGTGTTATCATAACGACCGTTCAGTAAACAACTTCTTCTAGCAGACATTGGCTAACAGACAGCAAATTACCAAGGCAACAGTAAACATTCAAGAGTTTTGACAGTGTGTTTATGCAATGTGGATTACTAATGTTTGATCCATGTAGCTTCAGCTGACAGAACTGAATAAAACAACCAAGCCACACCAGGAGGTTTCCCTGAAAGAAATCAGTCTAACAAAATGGTAAATAAATAAGTTACTGTCAAAAATTTCAATAACATTCTTCTTTTTCAAAAATTGTTACATTTATAGCTACCAGTGTGAACTTGACAAGCGTACATGCTTGGTTTTAAGGAATCAATAAAAAAAAAATGCATTCACTGATACACATTGGTGTTATGCAAAACAGTAAATTTCTGTTCTTTCTTTTCTTTGTTTTCTTTACTTTGTTCAAAATTTGCCCGGATAATCTCACTTGACAGCAGTAGCAAAAAATAGTTTGCCTAACAAGCTAGTTTTTCTGTCAATAAACTGGTTCTTTGGTTGTATACAGATGAAAAAGTAATGAGCTAAATTATAATCATACCTTTATTTCCAAAATATCTTTGAAAATATACATTATTAAGCATGCCAAAATAACCAGGCTGTAGGGTTACTTTGTGTTTTTACACTGGGCTTTTGCTAGTTGGAAACTAATTTTCAGGAAAATCTAATGCCATTGTCTCTTGGTCTTTCCTCACAATAACTCACAAGCATTTTCTGTTGCTTCAATATAGAGGGAATCCAAGACAAAAAGTTTATTTGCTTAGTTATGTTTGTTGACTTGAGAATTTGACTTGAGAATAACTGTGGAAGAGTTATTGCTGTATAAAGTAGAGCGTAAACACATCCATCTGCAACTGGATCCTTGGCATTTTGACAGAAAGGCGCTGAATACTGGGGTCCCTCAGAGTTGTGTACTCAGTCCTGTTCTGTTCACTGTGCAGCAGTGCACAGATCAAACTGCATTATGTCATCTGCAAAGTTTACCATAGTGGATTTCATCAATAAAAATGTCAAGTCAGCATACAGAGAGGAGGTGTGATGGCTTACAGACTGAAGCAAAGTCAACAACTTGTTACTGGGAGTTGCTAAATCAAAAGACATGATCACTGGCTTTAATAAAACCACAGAGTGACCACGAGCCACTTAACTTAAACAGATCCTCTGTGGAGAATCCCCCAGACCCCACCATATTCCTTGATCTTCACTTGATGACATGGATGATGAATTCATATCTGAACACTTTTCAAGCGCACCACTGAAAAGTTGTCATTGTCTTTCTTTCATTTACCTCACACCCTGGATGGGTAAAGCCAGCAGTATTGTAGGAAATCCCAGGAACCTCCTGCATGAACTTTTAACATAACATTAGATAATCATGTGGGTTCTCACTTTCAGATTATGTGGTTAACATTTTAATCAGGTTGGTATATATGTATATATAGTGCTAGGTTTCTGGAAAATTAAATCTTATGTAACTTTGCAGTGTTTCACCCTTATAAGGCTGTAATGATAGTAAAACCAACATGACTTGGTTTGGTGTCATATTTTAACATCAGCAGAATATCATCTTCAGGAAACTGGGCAGGATGAAGGGGTAAAAAATGACAGAACTTTCACTTTTTCAATAGACACTGCCAAGTATGCAATGATAATTAAAAAAAATATTTAAAAATCACATAAGAAGTATTTTTGTACAGCTCTAGTAGACATGATTTTATGACTTGAAAATTTTATTTAGCACATTAATCTGAACACAAGAAATCTCGGGATAACAACAGGGTGGACACAGTGATCAGGTTCGCCATGATGAACAATGTCACATCACCTCTACTGATACACACACACGCACTTACACACACCCATGCCACTGTTAAACCAAAGAATGGTGATCTGTTACATTCATCTGAAATCCTCATATTGACGTCATTTGGAGGTAAAGTCACAACGAATTTGACACTAAACAGTAAAACAGGGGAGCCACAGTCACAGTAAGTGTCTTCTTTTCATTCATCTTTCAGTGACAGCTTTGTCTGAGCCTGACCCGCTGGTCGTGATAGACACAGCTGATGCTATTTTCCACAGTATCACAAGCAGGTAATCAATCGTTCAAGAAGTCACAATAAAAGTCTTGATGAAAGCAAGCCTTCAGAGGACAGCTAGGTCATGGCAACTCTTGGAGCGCACTTTAACTGCCATTCGCTGGTTGTTTCGTGCCACCAGTCGATCCAGGAAACGCCGGGCCTTCTTGGTGAGGCTCTCTTTACGCTTGTAGATTGAGTTTCTGTGCTTTGTGACCTCGTTGCTGTCCCGACGGAGACGAATCTGTCGGACCACACCCTCAAACAGTTCGGACACGTTATGCTGCAGGGATGCAGACGTCTCAATGAATTTACAGTCAAACACTACCGCACAAGCACTGCCCTCTAGGAAAGAAAGGAAAGATGCTAAATTATTAAAGTAGGATCAAATGATGTTTAGCCATTTTTCAATCATGGATCAGTGACCCCACCTTCCACAGCGACCTCTCTGGCCCGGACCAAGTCACTCTTGTTTCCTACGAGGATGATGGGAAGATTTTCGGCTTGTCGAGCGCGCCTCAGTGTTATGCGGAGCTCAGCAGCTGAATCAAAACTTGAGCGGTCGGTGACAGAGTAAACAATAACATAAGCACTCCCCACCTTCAGGCAGTCATCATGACAGGTTGGGTCTCCTTTTTCCTAACAGAGGACACAATGACAGACACTTCTTAATTTTTCCTAAACAGAATAAAAGGATAGTAAAAAGTGAATCACCTTTAACTTTTGGGATTATGCACACATACATAGGGTTGTGGCATAGCTATACTTATTTTTCTACAAACATTTCTATTGTGGTTTCTTATTGTTTAGAAAATACTAACATTATCAAGTCAGTGATGTTTCGTTTGAGGAGAGACCAGATTTTAAAGACCAGATTGTACATTTTCATTCATATTGTTGAATTTTGACAAACACTTTAATAAGTAATAGTCATTACGTTGGTAAATAAACTACAGAAAGAAATTCTGTTTACCTTTGAATGAATGGGGTCAATTTGACCATGATTATGTCTAACAATACTACATTTTTCTTTTTTAATGGTTGCACAAATTTTGTGTTGGAAAGTAACTTACCAACACAAATAAATGCTTAATACCCAGACAATTGATTGGTTGTGCTGGATTTTAAGCAAAGCTGTGATTTTTAATTACATTTTTTAGAAAGACATGGTCTGATTACATTTTCAGAACTTTTTCCTTTGTTAATGATGATGACATATACACACACACATTCACGACATGCTTCTTGTTTATCTGGACAGAACTAAGAAGTTATATTTCACGCTTAGAGATATTTCCACACCAATATACACTCACTCAAATGCAGCATACCGATTTATCACCTTCCCATGTGTCCATGACAATCAGTGTTGTTTCCTCTCCATCCACCATCAGTGTCCGTTCATATGTTTCCACTGTGAGGAGCAATAAATACAGGCACATAAACAGCTGGGAAAATTTAACATATCTTATTTCTTATGTTATGTTGGATTTGAGTTTTGGATTCATTCATATAAAAAGGTTTTTAATTTTGAGCTGCCTTGTTGCTGACATGAGATATAACAATAAACTTGACATAACCCTTGTGCAAAATATTTTTTGATTCTTTTCTCTTTTTCCAATGTGAATGCTTTTCAAATTACTCTGGCAGTTATGAGAATTAAAACATTTGATAAAATCTTATTTGGAACAAACCCTTTTGTGAAAAGTTGATGCTAATAAATAAACTTAACAAGATTCTTTTTATACTTATCCTGTCATTTAATGCTGCTACTTTTGGATGACTTGTTGCCATATTAGAAACTTGTTGCCATATTTTGTCAATTCAGGACAGTTTTATGAGACTGATGTAATGATAATAATATAAGACGTCCACACATCTACCAATTTAAAAAAATCAGAATTTGTCCCTGACTTTTTACTAAACAGTGAAGTAAATTTACTGTGAAATTCCTTTCATTACAGCTGATGACATTTAGTTTCTGATTGGTTACTAAAGTTACAACATTTTGCAGGCTTTTCTTTTTTTTCTTGTCAAATTCTTGTTGCCATTTATAAAACAAGATTAACATCAAGTATTATCTTTATCATTATATGATCTTAAGATGCATACAAGTAAACTTAAATAAAAAAAAAATTTCTGAAATGACCTGAAAAAAATATAAGTGTTTAGAAATCATAAATCCTGGACTACTAAACTAAGTTAATATGTATTTTTTATGGGTAAAATCAGATTATGGTGTCTATTGGACTGGTTAAACACTTCCTCCAAACTTGTTCATGTTATTCTACATTTTCTTTTCTATTTTATTTACAATCTCTTGAGAAGAAAATGTTGAGTTCAGTTGCTTAGATCGCATTTGACGTGCTGTCTAAAGCTCACATTTAAATTGAACTATCAACTTTATGGAAATATCAGCTTAAACCAAAGTGATGAATCTTCAAAGTGAAACTGGTTTCTGAAGAGCCTCAACTTTGGCCAAAAGCTGGACAAAAGTTCAAAAAACTAAAACACATCTACCACCAGAATGACTGTTGAGACAAATGAGGAAACAATAAAAGCACAAACAATCTCTGAGTCAACAATATGTACATAAAAAACAAAACCCAGAGCTAATTCAGTACAACTAACTGCACACCAACCCTGTCCTCACAGTGTGTCAGACTGCTAATGGATCAATATGGGCTGCCAATCATGGCCAGAGGCCCAAAGTCACATGACACAAGAGCTCATCAATAATGTCGGGCCAGTCAAGGTTGCCATACCACAACAAAGTCAAAGATACTGTGCACAAATCTGAGCAGAGAAGCCTGGTTTTCTGCATCCATGTGATGTTTTGTACCCCAAAGATTATAAATAGTGTGCAAAAAAAAAACCTTTGTACAAGACTTAACATATATTTTCAAATACAAAGCAGCTGTGATTGAAGCTGTCTTCAGTCAGAAGAACAAGGAGCACTGTGGCGGGTTGTGGGGGCCATATGGTGCCAGGATCTCTAGATCGTAGAATCAATCTGTGATTGTGAGGACGGATGGAAGATGCTGAGACAGCTACGCCTCTAGAGAAAGAGTGGCAAGCTAAACACGACGGTCATTGTTTCCACTGTCCTCATGCTTCATTTCCTGTGAATGATGCTGAGAACTTTGGACCCTGTCATGACTGATGGAAACCAGAGTTCACAGAGATATTTACAGAGTGCAATAAATTGAACATCTTGTTTAATGAAAAAGCAATAAATTAAAGCACTGCTGAAGCCATGAAAGCACACTGACAACTAATTTATTAAAGAGTTCCACAAACAGCGTCCCACCTCCAGGTTGATCATCTTTCTCCGTGATTCCAGCAAAGATGCCTGCGAGGCTGGTCTTCCCGACACCATGGTCGCCAAGCAACACCACTCTGTAAACACACTCTGATTCACTCTGTGAGTCGTCATCTGAATCAGAACTCCAGTGAGCGCGGTAGTGGAGGGACTTGTCTCCGGGATGGTAAGATGCTGACTGCCCTAAAGGAGGGTGACTGCGAGTTGGACCGGGACGGTCCGGCTGTGTGCTCAGGGATCTTTGAAGGTCCCAAGTCCCGCTTAGCTGCTGGTAGAGGGGAGGAATTGGTGTGCTCCCTCGACGCCGCAGAGGCTCCTTATCTCTCTGAGTGTTAAGGGTCATAATGTTACGGTAACAGCATCAGGACGGGATGGGCCTATAAGGAAAATGGGACAGGTTAAATTTTATAATCATCGATGTTATAAAGCATAAGATGTATGTTAAAAGTATATACAGGGTGGTTCTAGCGAAACACTGATCCTTAGAAATGAGATGTCGTCCTTCTTAAACCTAAAAATATGCAGACTCCAATGTGGCAGCGTGCACACTGAAAACCTGACCCTTCCTCTTCACCTTAAGTGCAGCTTCTTTAGGACTCATAGAGGAAGCGGTGCAACTTTAGTTTCATTAAACACAGTAGTAAACATGACAATGGTCTGATAAATTTATGATTAAGTCACAACGTTTATCTCCTAAAGCAAGTGAGTCACATTGCTGCATAAGATCACACAACCCTTTCTCTCTGCTGACAGACACCAGCAGATATATATTTGGGAGAGATAGGTGAGACAGAGGTGGACAGAAAGGTAAGGAGGAACAATTATACTGATATATTTCAAAGTACTTTTCTTTGTTTCAAGCAATACTTAAACTCTATGAGGATTATATTGTGACTCACAAAGAAGAGTAAGTTAAATTTCTAGTATTTTCTGGCAACAAAACTTTGTGCTCAATTTCAAAATAACCCTATATTTCAATAGCTTTACACCATTGGTGGAAAGAACTCAACATAAAAGTTAATTAGTTGTCAATACAAACATTTTAAATACTTAAAAGAAAAATTATGTAATTTTTAAAATTTCATTTTAATTTTCGCTTGTCACGTTATTTTTTTTTCACTCACAATAGTCACAATATCTGTTTCAAAATTATGTTGTTGCTGTAAAAGAAAACAACCTGGAATTTCAGGAAGCTATTTGTGTCTTTTATGTGTTTTTTTATCTTTCAGATGCCTTTGTAAGATATTGTGGCTCTATTTTGTAACAAAATACTTAATTGGCAAGAGCATCAAACTATACAGAATAATATATATTTTTAAACCTTGTTATATTTTTTTAGAATATTTCTGATATTTCTGTGTTTCTGGTGTTTCCCTGGGTTTGGATAAGTTAATTAATAATAATTAATAATGCTATTAATTATTATTTATTATTAATAATACTATGATTGATAATAGTATTATTCATAATAGTAATAATAATACAATTAATTATTATTAATTAAAAATATTCCTTTAAATGTTACTTAAAGGAACGTCAACATTTTTCAAATGGGCAGTGTGGAGCATTTTCAGTAGTCAGTAGCTTAACTGCAGTGGATACCTCTCGTGATCCACTGGAAATCGGAAAACTTCTCATGGATGCAGGAAGCTAACAGATACTCAGAGCAGGAAAAATATCTTAAAGACTGAATTGATCCTATATAAGGCAATTAAAATCTCAAAAGTATATTTAGACTTTATTGTGATTGCATCAGACTGTTTTTTTTGTGTCTGTTTTTTCAAGGGATCAACATCTTTGTCTTGAAGCTGAATAACTGAGTTGGAATATTTTTTGTCTAACTAGCAGTTCTTCTTCTATAGAAACTGTGTCATATAACTATGCTTATTACACCCATTACTGCTCATTTTTAGTGTGTATATTTATTGTTTTGGAGTAAATTTTACTCACATTTTATCCTTTGAAAAAATACTCAGTTTTCTCTGCATAATCATTTGCTTAGCAAAAAAAAAACTGTTATATTTGAAAAGCTGTAACATGAACAACATTTTGAAGCATGTGTCTGTGTGTGTTAGGAATATTTTTTCCAATTGCACTGATTTATTTTAAAAGGTATAATTTTGATCTAGATTGTACTGAGTTATATACTGACTACTCATAACTACTCTATACAACTACACTTAAGACATACTGGGCCATAAAAAAGGGATTCTGGTTTGTTGGTTTATAACTCAGCTGACTTACTTCATTACTCTTTAGTCTGATTAAAAGTTAAATAGGTGTAGCTTTTATTCACTAAACAGCTGGTTCTGCAATTATATTCTCTGTTTATTTGAATTGAAACTGTCCTCAAAAACTAATCAAACCTCTCACAACAGTTGATTTACATGGAAAACAACAATGACTCAAATAATTAATACTGCGTAGACAGTATTGGCAAAAGGTTATTTGAAAGATATAAAACTTTCCAATATATGAGCTGTGCAGGACATAGCAGCAACACTTAAACAAACCTCCTGCAATAAATAATTCAAGCATTTAAAGATGCCAAGAATGGCAGGCAGGATGGTGAGCACCATTTAGACCGGCCAAGAGCTACGTAGTTGTAGTCCAAGCATAAACCATGAACGACCAGCTCTCTACTTTATAATTATTCAGCTTATTAAAGAAATTGGACTTATCTGTTGACAGCAAAGTTGTCAATGTTCTTTGTGTTTTCATCAAGAACAATCCCACAGGCAATAAAACATATACACAACTTAGCAAGTTAACATATTTTTTTATTAACTTCCGTTAAGCCAGACTTATTTATTAGGTAACAAGAAATCTCAAGAAGAAACGAAACATACACAGATTTATACAGAAGTCTACACAGGGAATAGACTCTATGTGAGGCTAAAAGTACTACCTTGTATGTTAAATATCATTAGCTCATATGCACTAAAATTAAGTACAGATATATAGTCATCATTTCACAACTAATATAATATTTTTAAAAATACAGCATTACAAGTTTTATAATTTCTGTCTCGGTACAGGAACTACTTAACACACGCAATGCTTAAATGCTACAGAGTCATGACAATCAGTTCATTTAAATATCTGGACCTACCATACACTCCATGCACAGTCTGGGTCAGTGCAGCCTCAGTAAACAACAGAAAAGAGTTGAGCCCGGTCTCCCCGTCTCTGTCAGTGTAATAGTATCCCGGTGCCACAGTAACCCCGGCTGGAAAAAAAAAAAGTTCCACAACAGCGTTAAAAATTCAGCAGCGGAATCACAGTTATCAGCCTCCCTCTGTGTGAGTGTGTGTGTAAGAGAGACAGCAGAGCAGAAACAGATATCTGAGGAGGGAGAGTGTGCAGGACTTTTATCAGAGTGGAGGGTGAGCTGCTTTAGCAAACATTTTTGGTCACTTCCTGCTTGATCTAAAAGACACAGTTTAACTACATGAAACAACTTGGCTTGGCTTACGTCTTTTCTTCTGTTCTATTGTTCTAAATTTTGTTTAAAAAAACATAAAAAACAAAACAAAACAATATATTTTCTTTTGATGGAACATTTCTTCTGTTTTATTGTTTGCTGAAAGTGTTAGATTTCCCAGACTAACATAGATGACAGCTATAGATCAAATTGTTAGCTGAAGATTAAATATTTTCTGAGATGTGGTGAAGTTTGGCAGTACAACTATTCATCATGTGCTTTTCAAATTTGATCTTTATGGAAAATTGGCAAGAAGAAAGCTACTTTATCCAAAGATCTGGCAGACCAAGCAAGTTCACCCTAAAAGCAGATCACAAGATGCTAAAAGAAGTCTTCAAAAATCTACAGCACAGTTTTGCTACTCTGTTTTCTTTTTTTTAATTCATTGGCTCTAGTGGCTTTCATATGATTGTGAATGAACAGAAAAGCGTGTTGTGAGAGAGACAGAAGACATGCAGCAAAGGTAAACAGGCTGAGACTCAAAGCTGACGGCTGAATAGAGGACTGACAGCTCCATGCCTGGGTGGCGCACTTTACACCACCGCTGCACCCCAAACTCATGCTACTGTTGGTGTGGAAGAGCCCCTACTATTAGTTAGATTATTTGGACCTCACAGCAGAGGATATGGACTCAGCCACTGGACTGTCTGATAAATTAGACATTTGTGCAACAGTCAATTCCCTAAGATGCCTTGAAATAATGGATAATACAAGAAATCTGCCCACCTTAGACTCTGTGTGGTGTTTCCATGTTCACCTTGTGGAAGCATAGTTACTTCAGCTGCCTCTCACAGTCCAAAACCACTGTTTGGTTAATTGATCTCAGAGATGGGTTGTTTGTAAATGTGTGTCTCTGTAATGTGCTAATAAACTGACTCATGACCTGTTCAGAGGATACCCCAAATCTGGACTGATGACGGCTGGAGGTAGGCACTACATAGACAATATATGTGTGGATGTATTAGGTAAATACATTTCTTCTAAAATTTGACAATTTCATTAGGAAGTTTTAGTTGGTATTTTGACTTTTATAAGATTGAAGACTGTGAGAAATGGTGGTGAACCAAAAAAAGGAGGTGAGTTCAATAAGAAACTGCAGTAGGAAGTTGGAAAATTTAAAGGCCACAGGCTGACCTTTAAGAAGTAAGACCAGAATGTTCTGCATAAATCAGTTTACAGATGAATCAGATTCATTTTTTCATAATTGGATTAAAGAGATGATTAAAATTCAGCACAAATGAAAAACACAGGCTATCAGAATTATAAGAGTCTATTTTGACATGTTTGCAGGAAAAGTGTTACACATTAGTGCTAAACTTCACATAGTTTTTTTGGCATAAATGGCTTTCCATATTTTACACATGTAACATGATGGAAAATTAAATGGTAGAGGGCACGCAGTACTTCCTCTGTGTCAGCGTGAGTGAATGAAACTCAACACATCACAGATGTTGAGATATCATCCACCCCCACGCAGTTCAAAGGTTTAAGAGCGAGAGGAAGCATTTCCATAGTCACTACACCATAAACACTCTACTTTAAAAGCTGCAGAAGCTATTTGTTTATTTTTTATTTCTATAAAAGATGAACTCAATCAGATTTTTCAAATAAGAACATTGGAAAGCTGTTTGCTATTCGCTTTAACCAAACCAGCATAGCAGCTTATTATTCCTTGAACTGTCTGCAGCTTAGCGGCTGCTCTAGCTAATATCTGTCTTCGAAGTTGGTTTAAAACTTGAACTTCCATTCCTTCCAGATGACTCATTTTGGAAAGCAGATTTCTTTCATCTGTAAATGAACAAGTTAGAAAAATAACCATCCTTATCAGCTGAAGAGACATACACAGCACCGCAGCTTTTGAAACAGATGAGCAGAATGATTCATTTATCGTCATTACCCCTTTGCTCTGGTATTAAAAGTATTATCTTTTTAAATTAATGTAACTCTTTTGTATTCCCCTCATTAACTCAAATAGTTTTTGTATGTTGTAATATTAGTTTTTATGATTCCCTGTTACACGTGGAACACTTTATTTTGTCGAAATGATGCCTTTTTAGGAAGAGAGAGTCAGTTGAGGTCTTTATAGAGTTAATAGTGTCTCTCTATGGCATTAATCACCACTGCCTGGGTGAAATCAGTAAGGTTTATTTTTAGTGTAAATGAGCAAGCTGGCCATTTTTCTGCAGATGTTTTGAGCTTGCTTCATTCTTCAAGTGAATGTTTATATATGCAAAGCAATTTAGGTACATTTTTGTAGAGGACCACCTGTAATGATATGCAATGCTGAGTTAAGCCAAAAGTCTGTTAGCCTCATCCAGATTGTGTGATTAAACAACAATAAGTTCCAGAAATTAGTTTCTTTATTGTTTTAACTCACATGGGGACTGCAGTTAAGATCCACATAGCAACATGAACAATCATCAATCCTCATTTTGAGGTTCAAAGAAGAATTTTAAGAATTTGTGTGAATTTGAGAATATTACTTCTCCAAATGAGTAGATTTTTGATACTGTTTATTAAAGTAGATTAATTCTGATAATTGCTTCATACAGTGATGTTTTTCGGTTGTACACATACAGTTCGAGTAACATAATGTATAATATTATTAACTTCTACTGCCCCCATGTGGTATTATCAATACATGTATTTATTTACTGCAATTAATCACAAATTAATTAGAGCGGTAATTTCCTAAGTTTGGGGTTTTCAGCTCCTACTTAGAAATTAAACTAAATAACAGAAAAAACTATAGTAAAGTATCTTTATGCCATAATCTACAAAAAAGAGAAAAAAAAACACTTTTGCCTTTTTTTATTTTTATTTATTTATTATTATTTTTTTAGGTTTTATATAACTTGAAAATTATACCAAATATCAATTTGTCAATAGGCTGTTGAAGAGAATCTCACATGATACATACAATATCCCAAGCAGAGGACTTTAAGACTCTTGGTGTGTTGTTAATGAAATGGACAGACAGATAGGGCCTGCAGCAGTAATGCAGCTGCTGCTCCAGTCTGTCGAGGTGAAGAAACACAGAGCTGAACCAAAAAGTGAAGGCAAGACAAGAAAAGTTTATTTGTGTGGCCCATTTTAGAAGCAAGAAAATTCAAAGTGCTTCACATGATAAAGCTCTCAGTTTACAGGTCCGTGAGCTATGGTCATGACAGCTGAATCATTGGCAAAAGAGCAACATCCCAGATTTTTTTATTTTGTAGCATCAGCCATCTTCTGCACTATTGGCTGTTGATGCAGAAGCGTATCTTCCTCTGAGAGGCAAAGGTTAGATAAACTCATCAGGATGTCCAGCTCTGTCCTAGAAACTCCCTCGACCCAGTGCAGGTGGTGGGAGACAGAAGGACTCTAAAATAACATCTCTGATGTCTCCCACCTCATGTATGAAGGTGTTGCTGAACTGAAGGACTCCTTCAGTGACAGATTGTGGCATCCTAGGTGCACAAAGAAGCGTTTCAGGAGATCCTTCCTCTCAAGCAGCTGTGAGATTCTGCCTTCATTTCAAATAATTTGAAAGGAGCCAGTAGATGTGGTTTTGGTATCTGATCAGGATGGCTCCAGGTGCCTCCCTTTGGAGTCGGGGAAGACCCAGAATTTGTTGGAGCAACTACCTTGTCAAGCCTGGGAGCGCCTTGGGATACCTCCAGTATTGTGAGTGCGTGTATTTGTGTGCATGGATGGATGGATGGATGGATGGATGGACATGTGTAAACCTTGTAGCCCCCCTAACAGCAACACTGCATCAAACTTTAGCAAAGTAGTAAGGATGTGTAATTTTCGTCACCAACTTTCTGCTTATTGTTTCCAGGCTTTTTATTACATAGCACTAAAATATTTTCAGACACAAACTCAATTTGCTTGCCGACATTTTCTGTAACTAAATTATGAGAATCTATTTCTATATTTCTACAATATTTTCTATGCTCAGTTGTTGTCAGTATGATTATAAACGACCACTTCTTTATTTGTTTCCTCCAAACCAAACACCAAGAAGTATGATCATCACATTCCTCCAAGAAAGTTTTAATTCAGCCAAAAACAGTTTTAAGATATTTAAATGTTTTCTTCTTGTTTTATACTTGTATTTTGGGTTCATTTAAAGGGGACTTTTGTGTAGGGAACATTGTTTCATCTCGATTTCAGTGTTCATCGATGGACACTCCCTATAAAATCTGTTTTATAACATTTTCCTGGTGATGAGGTTAGTCAGTCTAACCTCATCACCAGGTTAGACAGATTCATTTTTAAACAAGAAATCGTGATTGTCACAAGAGTTATGGATGTTCTTCATTCTTTGTCTAAAGGAAGCTTTCTTCTTCTCTCCTCTTCTTGTTACTGCTTTCACTCTGGGTTTCTGGTTGACTGGAGGATGAAGTAGGCTGGGCTTCATCTTGACTTCCGTTACAAACAGAGTGAAAACTTTGATCTGGAAGGCAGAATATTAATGTAAAATGAATGGATTTTTCAGACAAAAACTACAGAAAATGAAATTAATCACAGCTGGTGTTGGTTTTAGCATACTTTTTTGAAGTTTGTTTGTTTGCCATGGAGGTAATGCCATACTGAGCCACTGGGACATTTTCTTAGAGATCCTGTCTGGAACTTTGAAGGGGACACAAATGAAACAACAAATAAATCTTCATAAAAACATGTAGTAGGACCATATTTCAGAAGTTGAAGGGGCATCAACACAAAAGGTAAACAGAAAATAATAAATGTATTATAACAAATACAGGAAACAATTCATCTGAATTTAGATCACTTCATATCCTAATGAATTACAGGTCAGCACCATTTTAAAAAAAAGGGGCGAATAGTACGTACTCTTTGAAAAATCAGAGGTGACTGTTGAGGCTGTTACATTTTCCTGCACATGTTCTTGGGATATTTCATCAATATCTGTTGCAGTTTCCGCCTGCAATGCAAATCTTTCCAAAAGGTGATCCATAAGATCCTGGGCATGCTCTGGCTTAGTTCTGATGGCTAATTGCAGTGGAGGTTGTCCAACAGAGATCTTCAGCAACGTAAGGTTTCTGAGGAACCAGAACCCCGGAGAAGTACATTACACTCTCCTATCAGATACTTGCACTAAAGTAACATTTCGCCAAACTATTCAACTTAACTTAAACGATGACACTGTGTTCCAATTTGTTCAAGTAAATCCAACCAAAAATAATTGTCTAAAACAAAAATGTAAAAGTTTTAGACTTTACCTGTTTTTGAAATGTCTATAAACCCAAAAGAGAACAACCAGAACAACCAAAATCACAAATAAAACCAGGAGTGATATGAAGAGGATGTCAACTGACGTCTGATAGACCATGGCAATGCTGATCCCTGAAATGTAGAGGACAGTGACGCATGTGTTTTACTGATCAGCTGTTTTAAGCATAAAGGAGGGAAAAAAAACAGTTGATTATTGAAACAATGGAGACAAAACAATGTTAATTTTCTGTTATCCTACAATTACTGGCTTTACTTTCTAATTAAAAAGCTCAAACACTTATAAAGCTATTGATTTGTGTTCTCTATCCTTATAGAGAACACAAATCTCTGAGCTAAATGAAATGATGAGTTCAAAAAAATTTGAGTAACTATCAGAATTTCCCACTTGAAGTCTGTTTAAGTTAATCCTTATAGAGAATGAAAAAAAAACACAAATAAAAAAATACCTGCTTTTTCCTGCTACTCTCTTCCCCTGTTTGTTAATTACCGCTAAACAAAAGCCCTGACCCTTTCATTTGAATTTAAAAGTAAACATTCTGTTAGAATTTCGTTAAGTAATTACAGAGTTTGATTGTCATCAGTTTTTAAGATTTACTACAGTTACTATAACAAAAACAATAATTATTGATGCAATTTTTATCATTTCTAGACAAAGAATTAACACTAATTAACATTCATAGTGTGCGTGTAGCTTTTTATACCTTTCTGCCCAAATAAATAGCTATGATGTTGTAGAAAAAAGGTTAGTGTTGCTCATACAAGTTCTATCAGATAGTGTAAATGGCTCGTATTTGATATTCCTTCTTCTGTCAGCTGTTTGCCATAATTACTGCAAATTTTACTCCTGACTGGCCGGCGGTTTCTTGGGATGACTCCTCTCCTGAAAACTTTGGATGCCAAGATGTCGAGGTTTATTTGAAGACACACAGGCAGAGCTGAACACTCTGAAACTTTGTTTCACCAGAGAATCTGGATTCAGCCTATTCAAGATGTCTCATCAATCTTTGTGGTTTCAATAAATGCTTCGGTTTGCAATGTAAAACATCATACAGTTGTTTATATAAAAATGAAACTCTTCAAGATTCAGATTTTTCATATCTCAGATGTGTGTTTAAACATTCAATACCTTCTTATAAACTCCTTTTCCATGCTGTTTTTCAACCTATTTTGTTCAGGAAAGCTCAATGCTTACTATACCCTTACAATTAATTATTATGTTAATTGTTATGGCCTCCTTGTAGATAATTGCTTGTAGATTAAGTTAATTGTAATCAGTGCAGCTGATTTGACTTTTCAATGAAACTATTTTATAATATAAGCAGATTCTTACTATTTTAAGACAATGAATTCGCTTTTTATATAATCTTTACATGCTCTATATTATCTATGAGATTATACAATATGCAGAAGTGTGTAATAAGGAAAAGTTGCGTCACAGCTTTAGTTGTTAAAAAAATGGAGGACAAGAGGATGTGGATATTATTAAGTCCAAAAGAGGGCAGCAGTGAGTAAATATAGGAAATAACAGAAACCAGTAGGATTGGTAGAATATTTCAACCATGTCAAGACAAGACAGAAATACTTTACAACATAAACATTAATAATTCAAGGCCAGTATACAAAAACATTCATCAGTGTTGTTCCAATAAAGCACCATTAAACAGTTACTGTTGTAAAAGTTGTGTAGTTTACATAAAATATCAGAGATGAATACATATATCCTAATTTAAATGTATGAACAACAGGTTGGCACCATAGTCATATAAATAAGATTTTCAATTTAGCAAATACTTTTTTAAAAACTGCACACACAGAGGTAATAAAATAAAAAGTAGTAAAAAAAATTAAATCAGTGCAATAACCAGATGCATCCGTGTTAGTTCAGGAAACATTATTTGTGTTTTCGTTGTTATTGATCTCCATCCTGCTGATCAGTTCAGTCACCAGCTGCTGCACGGTTTGAGAGCGCAACCGGCCGACTTCCAGGACGCCCTCGTGGTTCACGCTTTCAGAGTCCTCATAGCTCTTTACCACCTGCCATGGAGACCAATTAATCAATTAATCAGTCATCCAAGCAAAGATCCAGATAACTAACCATTCCTTAAGTTACTACATTCTTTATTAGTCACAGACTTATGAAATAAAGCTGAAAAATAAGAGTTGTGATTGTTTACTATCAGTATTTGTGATTGTTGTCATACCTTATTTGTGATCAGAGAAAGTCCAAAGACTCTTAGACCACAGTGAGTTGCCACGACGACCTCAGGTGCTGTACTCATACCTGAAATAACAATACATTACAGGGGTAGTTTAAAACAGTGATATTAATAAATAGAAAAATCTAAAACATCCCACTTCCTATTTACCCTCTACTTCAGTTAGCCTCATGAACTCATTTTGTTCATTCCTGCCTATTCATAGTTTCTCTCAGTCACAACAAATACTGCTGCCCAAATACTGTCATTTGCTGATGTCTGTTGTAACCCTGTACACCAATCGTTTTACAAAGTACATTCTATAAGGAGATTCTGCTTGAAAATATGTTCATTTGCTTTTGATTAAAGTGCAAGCAATCAATTAGTCTACTTGTTAGCAAACAGAGTAGTTTTTTATTTTATTTTTAAAATTAAGTTCTCCTAGCAAACTATGCCTTCATTTTAGTCTACAACCAAACATCTAAACAACCTTTATGGGAAAAAAAAATCGATTCAGATATGTAGATCTGTCAATTCAGATCACATACCAACTTTAACTTTTGTACATAGGTGTCAACTTTCTATTGACTGAACATGAAAAAAAAAACAATAGAATAAAACAATTAGAAAATCTTCTATCTGGGCCAAACTAAGTGAAAATGTTCCTCCTGGTGCATTGAAGCGTCCATCAAAAACTGCAGCTGCACAACACATTAAATCAGATTTTACAGTGAGCATTATGCATTAAAAATACATTGGTTGGGGAAAAATATTTTCAACTGTGAATGGATTTTTAAATAAAGCTCCTGCAACTTTTTCCTCAGCCATGCAACTGAAATTTTCTTTCAGTAGAGACTCAAAAGAACCCTTTGCTCTTATCCTTCACAACAAGAATAAATTGGATGTACAATCTCTATGTGCATGAGCACAAAAATGTAGAATTGGAGCTAAGAATGAGGAGGAAAGGTCATAATGAGACTGTGCACATTTCTAGTGTCTTAGTGCATCATACCGACTGCGTCCACTCCCAGTCGATGCAGCAGTTTGGCCTCAGCGATGGTTTCAAAGTTGGGTCCACCCACCATGGCATATACACCTTCCTGCACAAGGCTAGAGACACCCATCTGCTTGGCAAGCTCCATCACGAGGCTACGCAGCCCTTTGTCATAGCAACCTGACATAGCTGGAAAGCGTGGCCCAAACCTGCAACAAAAATTTATTGGCATCATTGACATGTAAAGGAAAACTTTTATTCACCACTGTGAGGACAGTAAAATATCACCACAATAATCATGCAGAAATGAAATTACTTTTCATCGTTGGGCCCACACAGTGGGTTCAGACCGACCAGCCCAGGGAAGTTGATGTGGTCCTTGATTATCATGATGTCACCAGGACGTAGGCCATCAGCCAACGAGCCTGCAGCATTTGTCACTATAAGTGTCTCCACTCCCATCAGCTTGAAGACTCGAATGGGAAAGGTCGTCTGATGGAAAGACAGACATGTATTTCTATTTTAGCTATGCTTACTTGGATAGTATGTTACCAAGTGCAAAGATTGGCAGCCATTTGAACATGTTGTACATTGGGAAGCTTTGGGCATGTAAGAAATTTGGTGAGACCATTGACTGTTCAGGATGAAGACACAAGTCTGTTGCCTCTTTTCTTTTTTTGCATTCCTAAGTGAGTTGTTTTTTCTGTAAACAACTACAACTTTTTTTTTTTTTTTTTGCTTTTTTGTTCTCTTCAAAAAGCATTTTGCATGCAGAGGATAAAGTTTGTCTCCTGTGACCAGAAGATCTTATTTCACATGTTTGCTGTGTCCCCTACATAGCTTGAGCAAACCACTAGTGAAATGAATGCTAATTATTAAAAAGATGAGTTTTACAGTGGTTTCTATTGAGTGGTTTTACAGTAAAGGTAGTTAAATATATGCAAGCTGCATATTAATTATTTAGTTATTTGCCACAAATTATATATATGCATTGTTATTAATTTTATTTATTGTGAGCATGCCTGTTTTTTGCACAAATTAACTTTCCACAGTTTTGTTATGGTTTGTCAGGTGATGCAGGATTTTCACTTAGGAAGATAAAACTCTAAGGGTCGGTCTCCTGATAGTCACACAACCTTGTTTCATAGCTAACATTTAAGCATATAAAGGGTATTTTTAGTGAAAGTTTTTATTTTGAATCTGTTTTTTTTTTTTTGGTTTGGGGGGGGGGGTGGGGATTCTTTGCAAAGGGCATTTCACAGGACGCCACCTAAAGGAGAGTCAGGCAGTCTCAGTGTAACACACAGCAGTGACACACAGCAGAGAGCACGTTTGTCTGAATGGGTGTTCTACAGAAGGAAACAAAGGCAGCATTGAACAGTTGACTAAAAGGCTGCATGTGACCAAACCCAAGCATGACAATGTCTCACACACACACACACACACATCCAAGAGACTACAGGTTAGCTTGTAGCATGCTGGTTATTATGTAAACTTTGCCCAGGGTTGCTGGACTGAGATATTTTTTAGCCAACCACTTATGTGAGAATGTTGTAGTTTTGTGGTGGATGTGGATATAGTTGTGAAGACATGTTCTATTTAATCCATGTTTATGTGATGTGTTGTTTTGTCTGTGTATAAATGTATGTTATTAACTCTGCGTGTTCATGGACAGATGTCTTTAGGCTTAGTATTATACTTTGTATTTTCTTACAGTTTGATTTTCTACCAACTTCCTCACACATTTATTCAAATTCCATATGGAAACACACACATGGATGAGTTAGGTTTTCCAAAGTCAAAATCACAAGACACATCCAAGTTTATGCTCACTGGTTGTTTAGATATTTAAGTCTCTGATTTATTCTGTCATTGTATTTTTGTTTTTGCTTAAGCGTAGATGTAACTTTTGTTGTTTTTGTGCATCCTATCAACAAGTTTGACTTTTGGAATAACTATTAGTACACTTGAAATATCTGTGTGAATACCTTAAGGAGTGAATGTCCCTCGTACATGTGGAAGCGGCCCTGCATGCAAACACATGACTTCCCCTTCAATTCCCCAAAAACCAGCCGACCTGCGTGACCTTGTACTGTAACAAAAATAAACATAGTGAGAACATTCATTTTCTTGCTTTCATTGTGCATGTTCACAGAATACAATTGCTTATAATGACAATTACACATCAGAGACATTTCTGACTATAATTTTGCAGGGCTGATGGATAACCAAATTTAGTCTAATGAACAACAACATACTGATCAATACCTAAAAATTAAAATAAGGCATAAATTGAGCAATTAGTTATAATTTTCATACTTCAATTTGAGCTTCAGTTACTTAAATATATGAATAAAAAGAAGCTGAAAACATTTTTTGCAATATTCTTCTTATTAAATATCTGTTTAAAGGCCTTATGATCTTATGAACAAATGAAAATATAAAGTTTTGCTATGCTGTTGTGTTAATGTACAATATTAGTGACATGAATCTATTTGTAAAAATATCAGTATTTTTTAAAGATATCAATTCATAAAAGCATGCACTCATAAATTACCTGTGCTCTGAGGAAACCCTGGTATGTCAGAGTAATCAAAGGAGTCTTGACATTTAAGGGTATCAGCAAGCATGCCCAGTCCAGAGCCGCAAATAATTGCCACGATGGGACGATGCTTTGTATGAGACATCAGCCAATCAGAGGTCTTCTGATATTCATCGTGACTGCAGGAAAATAAACAGCGCAATATCACTCACAAAAATGTAATATTCTTAGTTGTGATGTTATGACCCTAGAAGCATCTTCATGATTGCATAGAAGCAACTAAACTAAAAAGACCTCTAATGTTAGTACATTAGCACTTTTCATGTGTTAAAACAAAATAAATTTCTTTAAATATCTGAAAATGGCACACTGTTGACAATATTATTAACATTTTCAAGCTATTTAACAACAATTTCACATTACAAAACTTTACCGAGCATCAGAAATGATGTTAAAACCTTTTCCCTTACCTGATCTGTTCTTTGCTGTGCATGATGAATGAACGATGATGACCGGTACTACTTCCAGATGTGTGTGTGCGTGTGTGTGTGTTTGTGTGACAGATGAGGAGAGTGTGGTCAGCGGATGCTGATCAGCTTACATATTTACTGGTCACATGCATCTGATTGGTTCAGAACTTGCTCATTCATCAGAAGCAGCCAATAGCGTTACAGTTGGAGTAAAATAGCAATTGTGTGGATTCCTCACATTTTTCTTTCTTTTTTTGGTTGTGCAACAAGCTTTTGGTTCACATAACTCCTAGGATTATTGTGAGATTTTTTTTCCCCCTGTTGCTCAACTGCTAGAGTACAAACTGGGAGCCTGTTAAGATAATTATTCAATCGTTTAATCAATCTATTATCTTGAGTGTGCTTCATTTTTTAAGTATGATGCTCTTGCTATAGTGTAGATTTTTGATATAGGTGATATGGTTTTCTTTTGGTCCAGAGCAGGATTTCCTTTGGGATGATGCAATCAGTGAAAATAATAAAAAAAAATTAATTGATCTGCCATTTGCTACATGAACAAGTTTTCTTTTGCTTTTCCAGTCAGTAAAAATGTTCACCCTTAGTAATGTACTCAATAGAGCTGATTAAGCTAATATATGACTTGAATCTTATGATTCTGGATCATATTTTACAGTCTGCAGAAACTTCTGGAAAGGTTATAAAAAGACCAAAATAAAAGAGTCAGTGCAGCAATATTTTGCTTGGTCACAATATCTTTCCAAACTACGCATAGTTTTTTTTAATTCCAAATCCTAATGTCCAAAATGTAAAACAAATGTCATCTAGCTTAATTTTCCTGAACGCTGAAATCATGTACTATTTTTTATTGTTTAAATAAAACATAACTGCTATAAATCCAGACTCAAGAGGTCCAAGGCTGTGTCAGGCTAATGAGGAGCGGCTAGCAACTCATGATCGCTAATACACTTCACATGTTCCTCTGCTGCCGCTCTGATCAGATGCTGCTAATAAGGCTCATGTGAGCTTGATGGATGCTGAACAGAGATGGACTCGAACCAGCGGACAGCATACAGAACCAGAAGGTTTATACACTTTACTTGTAGCAATGTCACTTTTAGCAAACAAAACCACATTCAGGAGTGCTAAGTATCAAACTCATCAAACTGGTCTCTGGAATCATCTTTGTTTTAACTTTAAGGGATGAACACAAAACTGCATGCAAATGATGCTGCATGTAAACGTGCATAACAGAAGCCATATGGACTCTAGTTAGACGGTTAATGAAAAGAGGAATGTAGATAGTTAGACACTCAGACATGTTTTACCATATTAGTTTTACAATTATTTTCAAAGACATTTTAATCTTTGTAGCTACATGCATTGTGAAAGCCATTTAATTTAATTTACTTTATTTCATTGGGACAACACATATAAATCAACATGTCAGCAGTAAGCATCAATATAAATATGTTAGAGCTAACACAACAGCTAATTTTCTAATTTTCATTTGTTGTCCTAAAGCAGTTAAGAACAAGGCGTGTCCCACGAAACAAAAAGCAGGGAATAATGGAAACATCACCACCTATGTAACACATAACACAAACAACATGAAGAATAAAAATAAGAGCTGGTAAAAACCAAGATTCGATCTTCTAATAGAGAATACTTGTCAGAATAAAAGGTAAGTATGCTTTCCCTCAACTTTCCATAATTATGCATGCAGACATGACTCTGCAAGCAGGAACACTTCCATAGGTAGTTCTGTTGTCAAGGCTTTTTTAATAGCAGTAAAGAGCTGACTGCAAGTATACACTGCATACAACTGGGTTAACCTGTTGTGGCCACTGATTTGTGCTTCTCAGTGTTTAATGCTCTGCTGAATGCTCACCATTACTGCATACCTTCACTTGGGCAGAATGTCAGAAATGTGCTCTCGTTCATTTAAACGTCTTTTAGATATCTAGCATTCTTGGCCATATATGACATACAGACGTTACTTCTGTGTTTTTCATTGTAGCTATTTAAGCTGTGAGGCACAACAATGTTTTAAAAAGCTTATTGTTACATATGTTGTACTTTACACAAAAATAGTTCTTGTGAATATAAAGGAGTAACTTTCCTGACACTATTTATATATCATTAACTAACAAGGGGAGTAATGTGATGTAATAGATATTGATCAATGCAGGGTCTGTAAACCATTCATCTGACTGAAATGTCTCAAAAACTCCTGAATGATGTTTTATCGTTGGGTAAAACTAGTTTTTTGCAACAGATTTAATGTATGAGAGGTATTGAGGGTTTTAAAGTGGAATGTCTCAACAAATCCACAACTAATAACCATAAAAATTGCATAAAGACACACATTTTTTTTATTTATCAAATGCCACCATCAGGGCAAATCATGCATCTGTTTAAAGTTTTGATGTATAATCAAATAAAAAAAAACTCTCCCAAACCCATTCACCAATAAGTCATCTGCAATCTTGAAGTGAAACATAAACATCTCTTTATGTAGACTGCTGATTCATACATTTTACAGATTATGTGAAACCTCAAAAAAATTTTAAATTGGTCTCTTTTACAGTCATGCATCACTTTATGACAGTGAAATAAAACTTCAAACATGTAAAGAAACTAATGTGAAAACCTCCATGTTGACTTCCTTTACCATTGACGAAAGTGCTTTCTGAGGCATAAGTAAATTTGATATATGCAAACCAATGCACCCCCAAGTTTTAAATTATATCTGCCATCTGGATACTCTCCTTGTTTTTCAAAGAAATTAACTGACAGATATGGAGCTCATGGTGGTGTTTTTCCTATTTCAGATAAACTGTACTCATGTTGGAGAACAATAAGATCACGTTTTTCCTATCAAGAGTTTAAAGTTACTAGCATTGACAGCATCATCAGGAAGAGAAATTGTATAATCTGGTGTTCACGAGTCTCCTCGTGTTTGGATTTCTGACAAGATTTTTTTTAACTCCCTACCACATTGTCAGTGATTTGATTTTGAAAATCCCTAAAATCACAAATAAATCCTTTGGAACAACATAAAAAAAATTAAAAGAACAAAAAAGAAAAAAAAAGAAAAGTTGGGTGGGAAAACTAATCAGGAACATATATGTCATCTTGTGAGGGTCATAAAGCAAGGTCACGCACAAAGCTCAGGTCTGGACACAATCATGTGAACCAAAATCTAGAGTTCATCCAAATTATCTCTCTGGTGAGTGTGTGCTAGGAAAGAAATCTAGTAATTAACACTAATCAGACACTAATCAGAGAGGTGCTGTAGACCCTGCGGTGATGGTTTGGTCACGGGAAGTTTAGAGAGGCTTACGAGCATCGAGTTCCTTCCTCCTGAACTGAATGGTTGTCCCATTTTCAAGTTGGTTTCTCTAGTCAACCAACTTGATTCTAATCTGGGGGGAAATATGAACCTCCTTTTGCAGGAGGTTCTCTCCATTATCATAACCATAACCAGTCTTGTGGATCACTTTGCTAGGGAAGTTTAGGTCTATAGGCCATATTTGACTGAGATTTGTCCAGTTGACTTGAAGTTGGCAGTGCACAGGTTTGTTTGTCCAGTTGACAGACCAGGCTTGAGCCACTGGTCTGTCAACCAGAAGCTGGTGTTTGACTGTTTGACTCCTCTGTTATTTTTACCAAAGCCTTTTTTGCCTTTCGTGTATTGATCCATGTGTCTCCTTATCTTGATCACTATGATGTCTGACAGGAGATTTCATTATAGGAATACAGGCTATTAACCAAAAGTGTGATGGATTGTTCCCTTCTGGGAATCTTTCATTGTCAGGACTGTTCTGCCCTCAGTCAGCCATTCAAGGTGAGCTTCATTCCTCTGCAGATGGTTCGTTTGTGCTGCTGATAGGAAACTCCTGCAAAGAAGTCAGCTTCTTGAGCTATTATATGTGACCAGACGCTGCCATAGCATACATCTTAGCTGGTTCGGTGGTGAATAGCCAGTTTGTTCATCTGGTTTTTGTCTCCCTTATCTCTTACATTGGGTGGCTGTTTTACAGTTTCTACAGTCTCAGGTATGGCATCTGTTCATATTTCTTGGATCCCTTATTTTAAAGGTCCTTCACCTCTTGAAATACATAACAAAACAAAAATATCTGTACAAATGCTAATGGTTATTTGCTAATTTTTCAAGCTGCAGTACTGTGTTGTGTTTTAACATAACACAGTACTGTGAAGCGTTGTGAGCTGCCTAATAATTTCCACCACTCGTCTTGCCTAAAATACCACTCCTAAGGCCCTGCAGCTTCTTACAGATATTAAAATAGAAAGCCTTTTTGGCCAATGACTTGTGACTATCCTCCCAAAATCACAAGTCTGAATGGCTGCTGGCCTCTTTCAACTCCACCATTAATTTACAGTTTCAGACCAGAGCAGTCTCTTACTGACCTCCTCTGGAGTTAAACTGCATTTCACCTTCAGTTGTTACTGTAATGTTTAAAACCAAATTAGACACTGTATGTGATCTCAGTAGATGTAATCCTCCTTTGTATTATGCATTTGCAGCCAGGAGGTAAAGTTTTTTTTTTTAAGAGTAAACAAAGATAGATGAAAAGATTTGTCTTCACAGAAACATATTTAAGGTATGATTATGTAAAATGAAGAAAATGTAAGCTACATCATAAAACAAAAACAGATTTTTTTTCAGCATGACATTTTCTAATACGTCCCCAATCTGTGCAAGTTGTGAGGTGGATGGAACCTATCTTGGTGTCTAAACTGTCAATGGGCGAAGCACAAAGTACAACGAGCCTCAGGTCCATCACAGGACAGCAAATAAAACATGCATGCACAAACTGAAGCTCAGCAACAACTTAGAGAAGTCAATTCCCCTAATATGCTTGTTTATGAAATTGTGGGAGGAAGTTGAAGCACCCTGAGATAATTTACACATACACAGGAAGAACATGTGGTATTAATACTCTGAATATTTCAGGAACTGGTGATCTTATGTGGTTTACACATACACCCTCTCAGATTTTATTAATAATGTATGCTAGTATGAAATAAGAAGATGCACAACTGTTGTGTGGATAAAACATCCCTCCTACATGTCGAAACTATGTAGAAGACCATAATATGTGCTAATGCATCTTTGCAAATGTCATACAGAAGATTTCACTAAGTTCTAAGTGTTGCTCAGAACAGTTTACTGCAGACGAGTTTGCTGGGTTTGTCTCCCTCTGGTGGTTGAATGTGGCTCTTCATGCGTGTGAACAATCATGACACAGATGCCTTCTTATCAGCACCACATCAAACCTGATGAACAATAAACCAGCCAGGTGCTGACATCACAGCCAAGTCTGAGGTTGTGATGTCAAGGTGTTGCGACTCGGTTAACACTCTGTCTTATCTCTCTGCACTTCTTCAATGTTTGATTGTCAGAATCAGGAATTCTCCACTGATCCGTCAACACTTTGGCGATTGTGTGTGTCTTACATCATGCTGACATTCTTCACAGATCTCAATGGCACACACACACACACACACACACACACACACTCACACAGAAACACTTAGGAGCCAGCAGGTGTGAGATAACTGGGCTGGTTTAGAACAGAAACACTTTGCTGAAACATTCAGTGTGTTCAAAAGCATCTCCTTGTTGGAGTCAGGTTTAAAGCCGTCTGAACACACTGCAAAGCTATTCAAAGCACTGCTTAATCAGGGCCTCAGTTAGCAATTCTGTGTTGTTGAGTATAACTGACATCAGATTTAGCATGATCTGGTGACTTTAGCAAGATAAATTTAAATCTTAGCATCATTGAACTTCAAACTATTGTGCTTTTATTGATTAGGCTGCATTTAGGTGGGGTGAATTTACCATGAAATTAAAATTGCTTTTACTGCTGTATAGACGTGGATAGAAATGTTCAGAATATTAAGATCTCAGTACTCTTCGGATACGCTTTAAGCCTTCTCATTTCTCATTGACGTTTTTAACTCCCTGAAGTTCTTTTTGCAAAAAGCTGTAATGCATCATTTAAAAAAATATAAAAAATTGTGAAATAAAGAGGAGAGGAAGTGATATATTTAGAAAAGTATTTCATTACTTTTAAGGACATGTTCTGTATACACTTTTGAAAGTTCAAAGTGTATTAAAGTAAAAAAACTTCTGCAGTTGTTAATGCAACCATTTTAGATGTGACATCATGTCAGTATGAGGTCAACGCACACACAAGTCAACACTTCTGTAACTCTTCTGCAATCAGAGGCTGACTTCATCCTTCAAGCCTCAGTTCGTGTGTTCGCGTGTGTGTGTGCGTGTGTGTGTGTGTGTGTGCGTGCATGTGTGTGTGTTGGTCAGCGTTGCGTGTTGATTGCACCTCGTTACGGCAGAAAGCAGACGGATGGTGATGGAGGGAGTGTGTGTTTGTTTGTTTTGTTTGTTTCAGTCGGAGGCGGATGGGCAAATGTGTGTGTTTGTGTGCATGTGTGTGTGTGTGTCTGCATGTGCGTAGGATATTGCCTCAAGTTGCATTTGATGGTTGCACAGGAGAGCAACAAAACCATGGACACAGACTCACAAAGACACATTTTAACACAGCTAAGACATCAAAAAGATGAATGTTAACTGTTTTCATGATATTGACATATTGTTTTGGTTTGTAACACATCAAACTTTTGTTTTTGCTGTCATGACAATACACTTTACCGTTTAAAATTTTGACAGGTAAATCACTTTATTTACAACTCAGTTTTAGAGTTAAATTTACTTTATGAAAGAAATTTACTTAAAATAATTGAAAAATTGAAATGAAAAATGAGACATCCAGCTGTGTGTCAGTTGCAAAATATTAATCTTTTGTTTGTCAGAGGGAGGGACAAAATGAGTTCAAGCATTCTTGCATGAAAGGCACCCTGTGATGCCACTCCCGCCATGCGACACACAACCAGGCCTTTAGCCACACTCCCAAAGAAGAATTAAAGCATCAGTAAACATCGCCATCGTGGTGTAAAACAACTCTAATTTTTTTTTTTCTTTTGCCTTGTGGGCATGCAGCTATATTGCCCATATCATGGTTAAAAGTCAGTCAGTCTACTTTGGCTGCTTTTGTTATGTCAGGACACTATTACTAAAAACAGATATTGACTTTTACAAAATAAATCTAAATTCACTGATGTATGAATTATGGTAAGATTTGTTCTAAGCTTAGTGTTTTCATGCTGAATCAATTTGGCTTTAGACTTCCAAAACTCTGATTGTTAACTAAGTAACTAGTCCCTCATTTTCTAAAGCGACATTAAGGTAAAAATTTTTACTTTTGCATATGTGTGTCTATTTTATTGATTAAATACTTTAATGTCTCAGATGTTCTTTTACTTTTTCTTCAAAGAACTTTTTCTTTTGACTGTAAATATTTTTTCAACAATATTTGCAGATCTTATGAAATAATGGACATTTTTTTCCTTCAGTTGCATTTCAATGCAAAAGCCCCATTTGTGGCAAACTGTGATGTATTGCATACTCTTAATATTTGTCAATTAGACTTGTTGTCTAACAGAAATAATATTACATCTTCCTCAGGAATCTGAGGTACTTCAACTCATCTGTTAGATCAGATGAGCAAGGAGGGGATGCTGGTTCATCCCTTCCTTGAAATACTTTTGATAGATGCTCACCATCGCTGATCAAGAACAACACACAAGCGCTAGAGTTTTTGGGACATGTTCGGATTCAGTTGTCAAACCATCACAATTTTAACTATTGATAAACTGATTCAAACTCTTATGCATTTTGTTATTATATTAAGGCCACAATCTTCAGTTGCTTCCTAATCTAGCTCTTTATGTTGAACCTTGGCTGGACAAGTGACGCACTGATTGCTTCACTTTTAGCACTCGGGCAGTGTTTATTTTTTGTGCGGAAAAGTTCAAACCTGCTAAAATGATTGATCGTGTCACTTACTTGCGACATTTCACAGTTCAGATGTTTGAAGTAATCAGGTCAAGTCTGGAAGCCTGATTGCACTTACTGCTTGCAACTTTTATTAGGATGTTTCCCACTAACCTCGGACTTTCTTCCTTCTATCAGACTTGCACACAAATAACTCATAAAAGTCCCCTGCTAAATGTTATTTCAATCAAGTAAATTTTTTATAACCATGTATTGATAAATAAAACATGGGGAAACATCGCAAATGAAGACCTGCTTCCACGGCATTAAATCACTCTAAATAGAAATGAAATTATAATGAAACACACACAAAGTGAGTCTGCTTTAAAAAATACATCCTCACCAGAGATTCACCGCAGCGGCTCTCTCGTGGAAACACCAGTGCCTTAATCTTGATCATTAAAATAAACATCAAGCCCCCGTCTTGGCTGTTATTCATCCAGCAATCATGTTTTACTTTGGTAAATGAGCGAGAGACCTGATGGTCCCATGGGAGGAAGAATCAGACTAATTAGCTTCTGATGCAACACACCTGAGAAGCGCGTGAGACGCTTCACAGAGCTTCATTTGGTTGATTTAATGTCTCAGACGAACTTGACTGGAGCGCAGGCATTTTCTTTTATAACATGAAACTTAAACACGTTGTGTTTTAGGCTATGACACTGTATGTTCCCCTTCATGTTTGTCTTTACTTCTTAAAAACGTCACCTTATATATCACTTAACATGAAAGAAATTGGTAGATCTTCAACCTTTACTTAGTTTTCATTAAATGCTAATTTTTAAAAATGTGTTTGATTTGCTGAGAAAGCAGAATGCTGCAAAACTTTATATAGCGCTGACAGATTTGTCTGTTAGATGTAGTTAAGAGTGTATTAGATATAAATACGATGCAGTCTGATAGTATTTATCCTTACAGGTTATTTTATGTTAGATTTTCTTTCTCTATGAAATGCTTCAGATCATGAAAAAAAATTGATATCACAAAAAACAATCTGAAAGGAAAAAAAAACTGTATTAACTCAGGTATTTAATAAAGGATGTGAAAAAAAGCGGTTGCTCCCTAAACTTCATAACTGGCTAAACTGTTGGTTGCGATAACTGGCAATGAATCTTTTAAATCACTGTGGAGGAATTTTGGTGAAATAGCTTTTGCAGAATTGTCTTAGCTCAGTCACATTGGACAGTCTTCTAAAAAACATCAGATTTAAGTTCTTAGTTTAATTTCTTTTAGCCATTCAGAGGTGGACTTGTTGGAGTCCTTAAAATAATTATCCTCCTGCATAAACCAGCTTGAGATTAAGAGCATGAACTGATGGTCAGACTTTTTCCTTCAGGATTTTCTTCTTCAATATATTTTTAAACCTCTGGTTTAAGTTTCTCTTCAATTCAGAGTTTCAGTGAAGCTTCAGAGCTAGATCTGAACATTTATAATTATGTTTTTCAGAGTATTATGTATTTTTACAGTATGCACCACAAGCTGTCACATTACTAAACAAAACAAAATATTTTATCCATTTGTAAAAAAGTTGAGTTTGTTTAACTTAAATTTTCCATCACAATTTAACTATTGATAAACTGATTCAAACTCTTATGCATTCCTATCTTTGGAAATATATTTGATTGGTGTCTCCATTAACAGAAAAGAGTCCAAACTGTCACATAAAGTTCATCTTAAAGTTCAGATTTCTCTGTGAAGCAGTTGAAAAAGCTACTTTCTCCGGTCACAAAGTCCAGGTCAAAGGTTGAATCCATCCTCTAACTACAAATATACACACGCACAGCAGTCATGTCACAAAGGATGGTGTATGGAGTCGTCATGCCGACAACAGACATTACTGCTGGTTTCATCACGAAGACAATCCCAGGCTGGCCTCAGTGTGTGTGTTTATAGCTAACCCTCTTTTTTCCCTTTTCTCTCTCTCTCTCTCTGTGTATCTCTCTCTTTCTCTCACACACACACACACAGACACACACACACAGTATTTAGTTGTCTTCTTATCTCAGTTTTACATCATCCCTGGTGACCTCTGAGTGTATGTGTGTGTGTGTGTGCATGTTCCAGGGACAGGCCGGGACAAGTTCAGGTTTATTGCAACAGGGAAAAAAAATGTAATAAGTTTTGTGCTCTGATGTTCTGTAACAACAAACAATGACAGATAGCAATGGTACAGTATCTGTATGCACTGACTGCCTCCTTTCATTATAATCTGGGCTTTTCTGATTTGCTTTGTCAAGCAGCCAATTGCTAAGCAGCCAAGTGCTGTGTAGTCGGGAACATTTTACTAGAACAAATAAAAGCCTTTTACAAACAGAAGGCTGCAAGAGGAGTCAATATTATGAGACACTAAATTCTGAAGCAGGTCCCTTAATCTTTTTCTAATGTGTCATAAAGTTTAGATTTGAAAATGTATCTAAAGCTAGAATAAATATTACTCTTTTTAATATATGCAATCACCACACAGCAATCTCTTTATTGTTGTGTTTGAATTTTACTTTTTAACAGAAGGGATTCAAACTCTTCTCTGGCCCAATAGATATATTTAGAGACTCAGGAATTAGTCCTTTCAGTTTGAGAGCTGCATCTAATCTCTGATGCTTTCACAATCCACAAATTGAGAAAACATGAAACAGTTTTAGTCATTCAACTAAGATTACTGCAAGAACCCATCATCAACAGGTAAAGTCAGACTTCATGATTCAGCTACAGCAAAGAGGCTTGGCACAAATCCAGGCATCCAGGGGAGAGTTTCATGTAAATAAAAAAAAACAACATACAAAATAAAAAAACTAAAAGACTCGCAGCTGACTAATAAGAAAATATTTGCAAACACTTATAAAAGCAGTGTAGATTCCAATTGATTAATGAGTCAGTCATTGATGCTCTTCAACACACAGTTAAAAATTACTTAACCCAGGTAGTTCCAGCTTCAACATGAACCCTCATAATTTCTCATTGACAAACTGAGATTAGATTTGAATAACAAGTTGGGTAAAATACATTCAATACAGTATTCAATCAATCATTCAATGAATTTTATTTATAAAGCACCTTTTACACTAAAAGCTGCTCAAAGTGCTGTAAGATCAATAAAAACAAACAAACAATTATCCACCCCAATATTTGTTGTCTATTTGTTAAGGCAACAAATATTTAAATTTAATCAAAATGTATGTTTTTGAAAAAAATCATGAAAATGTACAATGTCAATAAGATATAAATAAGACCAATCTTTTATATAATGTTCCAATTTTCACAGCAGACATATGTGTCCATTCCTGTTGATCAAAAGATTTTAGCTGCAGCAGCAAAACAAGTCATAGCTTTCTGATTCTCCACATCATGAATGTGCTTTATATTTTCAACAAGAGCCATATCTGGAGACAGATGCATAAATGATGCAAACACATGAAAGCCATCCATGCCTCTTTTCTATACACAAACTGGTCTTTGTCCCCAAAGCACCAAAGTCACCTTTGATTTCAGAAAACAGAAAACTAAATTGCGCAACAAATGACATTACATAAAAAAGAGACGTTTCCTTTAATTGATTTTTGTCTGATTAGTTTTTTTTCTAATAATTTATGTAGATGCTGAATGATGGGTTTCAAAAAATAACAAAACAAAACAAAAAAAAATTGTGCGCAGTGTTAAAGTGAGTGATTTAATGAACATTTCAAGCAGAAAGATGGTTGTAAAAATATTTTTCTGTGCATAATTACAGTCCTCCAACAAGTCATTTTACATAAGATACATGGGTACTTAGTACTGAATGACGCTTTATGACAACAGTCATAAATATTCATGAAGGCTTATTCATGTTCATGACATTAAACAATATTAATAATATATTGAAATATATATTATTTCAAAATATATTGTTTTTCTAATATATAAGAAAAACAAGTAACAGTTTTGGTAACACTTTATTTGAATGGGGTGAATAAGACTGTCATGACACTGTCATAAACATGACATAACGTCTGTCATGAACATGAATAAGCCTTCATGAATATTTATGACTGTTGTCATAAAGCGTCATTCGGTAAATTATGACACTTTTAATACAAAGTTGACATTATTCAAAATGTCTTTGTTATGACAACTTGACATTAACCAGGAAATCATTACTGTTTAAACTTTACCTTTAATAACATAAAGTTACCAAATTTTTAAAGTGCAATCAGTAATACTTTTATAACAAATTTATATCAGTAATGATTTCTTGGTTAATGTCAAGTTGTCATAACAAAGACATTTTGAATAATGTCAACTTTGTATTAAAAGTGTCATAATTTACCGAATGATGCTTTATGACAACAGTCATAAATATTCATGAAGGCTTATTGATGTTCATGACAGGTGTTATGACAGTGTTAGGTCAGTCTTATTCACCCCCTTTCAAATAAAGTGTTACCACATTTTCCTATCATGTGACTTAATAAAAGGAGATAAACTCTGGGAAAGTTCACCTGCATGAATGCTTCACCTCTGGAATATGAGCAAAGTTGTCAAACATAATCAGCAGTTAGCTCAGACCACAGAGTGAGCGAGCCCAGGCGCAGAACATGCTCAAGGGTGTTTCATCGTTTACCCACCTCGGGGCTTTAACAGTTTCTTAAACTCCCACTGTTAGCCAAACTTTAAACTGAGCATTTCCCCGAGGCTCAACAGATCAGGATGCCCTGAGGCGAAACACAGAGAGGAGCAGAAAGAGACCACCAGAACAGACTCGGAACAAGACAGCAGGTGGATGCACAGGAAGCTCAACGCTGTACCAAGCGCACACACACACACACACACACACACACACACAAACATACACAGGGTGACAGACTGCAGACTCAGGTGAAGATCAAAACGTCCCCGTGTCAGCAGCACAGGTGCAAAGCAGGTGATAACCCTGACAAGGAGGGCAGCACGTGTAAGAAGATTGTGAACAAATATGTGTGTTCTGAGTGTGTGTGCACACGAAGCGAGTGTTGCTCCCAGTAAGTGTGTGTTCCCGTGGCAGGCCGTAGTTGAGTCAGACACTTGGCCTCTGATTTCATCACATCGGTTATGAAAGAGACAGTAAAGTTTAACAAGCACACATGCATGCACGCACTGTGTTCCTCCTACTCTATTTCTTCAATATTTCATCATGTGGCGTAAAAACACGCTAACCATGTGGAGATAACCTGCTGCAATAGTGTGTGTGTAGTGCGAGTGTGTAACCAGGTCAGAAAAGCTCCTCGCTTGTCGCATCAAATCAGCAGAGCTGGTCTCACACACACGCAGTCACAGATGTAGAGGCCAGAGGTCAGGACGCGCGCACAGGAAATCTGCATAATGAAGATGTGACCGTGTTACCTGTGGAGGAGCAGATGTCTGTCTGCGGCTCCTGCTGGGATTAAAGGACAAGTTCACCTACATGTGCATCCGCGCACGTGTGATCGGCTCATGCTGGCTGCAAAATGAGCACAAGTTGCGTTAAAAAAGTACATTTCAATACTTTCACATTAGCAGTAAAAATAGATCAAACAAAGAAGGCTCTCTTCTTGATGCTCCATGTAGGCACAGTGTGTCATGACATTTTCCACGGTTCCTTTAATGCGATTTGCTGAAACAAACAAGAACAATAACACGCTTACACCTCAGGTTTGACTCAGTCAAGGAGCAAATTGTCAGACTTTATGCGGTTTATTCTGTGTAGAACAGCACTATACATCTGAAATGAGAACACCCCTGTGCAATACCACTTTAATGTCACACAATTCAACATTGCATCACCTTCAAATGTATGTAATTCTTTTAAGTTGAACAGTGGGGCATCAGCTCTCATAAAAAAATAAAACAGCTTTAATTTACCATATTTCTCTCTGTAGGAGCTCCTCGAGGAAAGTTCAGAATTTCTTTCTGTACTGATGTTTGAATCGTACTTTTCGCAGAAGGAAGAAGGATTGCATAAATCTCTAGATGTTTTGCCCATCGCGAGGTGCTCTTTTTGTTGATATTTTGGAGCTGCGTGCTTGTTTCTTTTTTTTGCTTTGTTTTTGCTTTCAGCGCTAGGATCTTTTTTGAAGTTGCCTAAAAAAAGAGAGAAAAAAAGATGTTGACACTTCAAGCATTTACAAAAAAATAAAAAATAAAATAAATACAAATCTATGAACTCCTAAATTTTGCAACATGGAAAATTGCAGCCTGGTAACTGAAAAAAAAAACTAAACACCAACATTAACTTGTCTAATCTGTGCAAAAGATTGCAACAAACAGAAAAAAACACTTTAATGTAGCCAAAATCATGAAGGTTAAATGCCATTCATGAGTATCATTGATCATATACTCTCTTGCTGCATGGTCAACTGTTTTATGCATTCTTATTTTTTTATTGTGTTTTTACAGAACAAATCCTTAAAACTACAAAGATTACAGTTTGCTTTATTGGACTGCTGCTTGGCAGCAGCGTATTAACTTCACTCCATTGATCCTGTTGGATATTTTGGATTTTATGATTTAAAAATGTTTTAAAAAGTCCCACAAGTACAAAGCTGACACAAGATAAAATGTTTGACTCTGCTTATTTCCATGCCGGCTGGGAGATTAATTACCCAAGAGTTTGCATTTTCATTGCACGCTTTTGAAAGACTGGCTTTAAAAAAAATGGCTATTTACTCTTGATGGCAGAACAGCAGCATTATTCCAGTGCATCTCAATTAATCAAAATACAACTGAATTGTTCATTTATCTTTGTGATTCAATTTAAAAAGAGAAGCTCACATATTTCAAAGCTTCATGACAAGCAGTTAAACATTTTAAGATGCTGCACTGATTTGGTTCATTATGACTTACCTATCTCAAAAACTTAGAATATTGCACAAGACTAATGTAAAGGTATTTTTATTGCAGTAATGTTATATTTTGGACCTAATGAAAGTCTGTTGACTTGACAGTTGTCCTATAGATAGTCATTGACAACCCACTCAGTCCAACTTGTCTTGTAAAGTGAAAAGCTGCTGCAATATGTCAGGATATTTCAAAGCACTTCATGCTTACATCTGCTGGCAAGATTTATGGAAATGCTGATTTCCTTTTTCACAAGGACATCTCCCTGCTGTACCATGTGCCAGACATACCAATGCCTGGTTTATGATCACGGTATCATTGTGCTTGAATAGCCTGACCTAAACTGCACACCGAAAATACTGGGGTATTTGAAAAACAAAGACAAGAACGATCACCTCCATTCCCATCACAGTGATGCAGAAGTTGGTGAAAAAGAGGTTTTGAAGAAAAGTACAGAGACTCTACAGCAAACATTAGCTTTTGCGTAGGCCAGTTACCTATGTAAGACAGACATTTCAGTTGGAAATGATTAACTGAATAAATAACATTTTAACTCAGCATCATGCACCTTAAGATGTTTTAATGTGGGCTAGTCTGAGCTTTTAGGCTGACTGCATCAAATCACATGGTACATACAGATCCACTTTCCAGTTACTTTAGGCTATACAACTATCATTAGAAGCAAAACATTCAATAAAAGCAAGCAGCAGTGTGAACTTGGTCCACTGATATTGGTTGCAACGAAAGAAAACATCTTGTTCCTCGCTTGTTGTTTTTATCAGATGCTCATCTCTTTTGTCTGCTAGATTAATCTACCTATGGGTATTAATGAAGTCACTCTGAAGTATTTAAGATATATTTTAGCAACGCTTCAAAATGTCAGCTCAAAGAAAAATGACAATATGCCTGAAAACGCATTCTGACTCTTAAAGCTTGCACAATTTCTTTCCTGTAAAACGAGAAAGTCAACATGCATGCAGAGAAATGGGAGTACAGCTACCATTAGAGCAGCTGTGCTTTTCTGTGAAACTGATTGGTTCAAGTATCCTGAGAAAATAATGTTTAACCAGAGAAATGAGATAGATTTGCCTATATATGTTGTTCCCTGAAGGAACCGTGTCGGGACCTGATGGATTTAATAATTCCCATGGAAGGAGTAAGTGAGAACCAAGCTTTGATATACACATATGTTTTCACCAAAGAATCCTTGAGAGTCTCACTTTTCTCAGATCTCACATCTTCTGAACATTCTGACAATAAAACCAGGATTTTCCACACCAAGAAATATAAAAAGATACTTTGGTTGAAGCCTGTCTGGGTCACAGCAGCGGAATCTTCTAAGGTCTGGCAAATCAAATACGACCTCAAGACAAACTAGAGTAGCTTTCTTGGCACACCTAATATTTGACATCAGATAGAAGCATGGTTTTTCCAGGGCTGAAGCTTACCCTCAATTTAAGGTAACCTTCAGTACCAGGAGAGATTTATAATTCTTAAAATTGAACATATTTGAATGTTTTATGTGATTTTTTTTTATTTGATGGGACACAAAGAATATGAGGTTAAAGAGTAAAGGCAATAATAAATAACTGATAATTAATAGATTTATGACCTTAAATTATAAGTAGTACTTCCAAGTAGCATATAGTCATAGCTAAGATGAAAGAGAGCACAAGGATCTTAATGTATAAATGATGTGGCCCTTCCCAGGTTCTAAATTTATTTTCATCTAAAGTCTACAAATGAACACACTACTGATTCTAAAATGGCATTATGTGTTGAACATGAAGAAAACAAAAAGGTCTTTGATATACATCGTTTAGAGCAGTGTTTCTCAAGTCTGGTCTGCATGTTTTAGATGTTCTCTGATATGCCTGATTCAGCCGATTGCTGTTCAGCAAACACCTGTCAATTGAAATCACCTGGGCTGAAGCAAAGAAACACCTAAAACATGCAGGGTAGTGAACCCAGAGGACCACGGTTGGGAAACACTAGTGTGTAAAAGGAGTGTTGGTGAGGGAAGTTACCTTTACTCTACGTGCAATACACAGGAAGGACTCTGTGTACAACAGCCAGAATATCTAAACTTACTTATCAGTTTATCTATTAACCTAGTATTTGCAGTGGTAGCATCAGAATGATTCATGCTTTCAAGACCTGTGCCATTTACACATATATTTTGTAATGAATTTCCCCTCTGAGGTACAAAAAATGGCATTTTTATTCTGTTCTACTCTCACTTGGACATGAAAAATTATTTTTTTACACATTAATAAACATTAGCGAATACAAAGGTGCACAGAGGAACACTCTTTTGGGCCAAGTAGTTATGTAAGTTAAGTATTTTAAATTCTATTTCAGGGAGTAAATTGGTTACAGTGACTAAAACTACAATTTTTGCTAGAATAAGTACCTAATGTGAGCTACAAGGTGTAGCTCCTGAAGCTCCGACTACAGACAGAAGACAGATTAAGGGCTGTTCTTAATAGATGGATTGAGGTCAACAACCAGTGGCACTACCAAACGTGCCACTGTGTAGCCCATATGATGCCAGTTAGCACACTTGATATACAAAAACATTGTAGCCTTCAGTACATGATGCAGCTGTGGCATGTCATTTTTACTTGAAACAGTTCTAAAGTAACAGCTTGAAAGGGAGGATGCATCAGTGTGTCAAAATGTCTTTTTCTTGCCTAAACCTCCAACCTAAGTGGGACAGGTGTAGCTGCAAAACAAACAAGGTTAAAAAAAAGTATGCCAACTCTTAATGTGGTTAATGCATATTGTACATATATATTTGGTGTGAAACTGTATATATATATATGTTTTGCTAACTTTTCCATAAAAGTCATGTGGTTTTGTTTACTATAAGTAAACAAAAGTTTTGTTAACTTCTCACAATCAGCTAAATGCCATAAGGGCTACAATACTAGTATTCACATATGAGTGGACTAGATGACTGAAAATGCAATTCCACATTTCATATCCATCATGTAGGATCCCTTTTACAAATACATAGTACGTTTTTCTTTCTTGGTGCAAACAATGTCCCTATTGCATCATAAAGGTAGCGGCTGCTTTGTAGATTGTCGACTAAAACAGCGCCCCTAGTGGAATAAATGTCACGCGACCCTCACACTTTGAATATATTCAAAGTCTGAGGGCTAAGTCTAAGTCATATATGACTAAAATGGAAATAATCTTCAGTAATTCAGAAGTCTTGAAGGAAAACTTAATTGTACTAAGGGGAATCTAGTTCTTGAAAAGATGTGCTTTAAAATAATTCTACCTAACTATACAGCAGAAGTTAAAAATATCCCCATCTGGTGTTTAGACCATTCTAAAGTTAAACACTCTTTCAGATACTCTAACTAGTATCAGAATAATCCAGGATAGTTTTCCTTTTAAAAGACTAACATTTCATTTACTTTTAATAAATGGTGTTTAGATCATTCTGTAGGATTAATTTCATTCGGGATACTTGAAATCCTCATTCTGATTTGGAAATACTATGTAAAATTGGGTAGCCTTAAAGCTCAGAGTTCATTTTAAAAAACGTGGTTGACCGAAACGAAAACAAGAAAAACAAGAACAGCCACACAAATTGCGACATGTCATGTAGTCTCCAGATTACATGTTACCATTTGGTTTTGCTTGGGAACATCAGATAATTTTAGACTGTGACTTACAAGACATAATGACAAGCGGAAATGCGTGAGGTATGCCCCGCTCCCCTTTAGATCGGCTCTGT
Organism: Poecilia formosa; assembly: GCF_000485575.1. Taxonomy (NCBI): domain Eukaryota; kingdom Metazoa; phylum Chordata; class Actinopteri; order Cyprinodontiformes; family Poeciliidae; genus Poecilia; species Poecilia formosa. The sequence goes on along the minus strand of NW_006799957.1, from coordinate 3,756,172 downwards.
CTGACGACCGACCTGCCGTGGATTGCAACATCGAAGCTCCGCCCCTCCGGGTTGACGCCACCGCGGGAGGAAACAACGAAACCAAACAAACCCGGAGTCAGTCGGAGCCCCAGAGTCCAGCTGAAAGTTCTGGAGAACCAGCATCAGGGTCAGCTGAAAGCGGCGGGAGATAAACTAGACCGACTCTATTCGGCTTTCTGCTGATAAAGCGGCAGGACTGCCTTTGAACGCCCTTTTTCGGAAATAACAACAAAGACTCAACAAGTTTCATTTTTAATTACACTGCAATTTTTTTTATTGGAATTCTCCGACGATAAATGATCTTCATTTATTTAACTTAATCCGCAATATAAAACTCAGCGACCACCAGCTGACGGACCAACGACAGGTTGCGCAACTGAAACGACAGGAAGGCGCAAAGACGTCACCTCCAGTTCTCCCAGTGTCATAGTGACTGGTCCCAGTCGGAATTCAGCTTGAAGAGATTAGGAGCGCTTTTCAGATATTTGTTTAGCAACTCTACTGCGCGGACAAGTGACCAAAACCATCTTCAGAGTGATTTTACTGAGCTGACCAGCAGTCCGCACCTGAAGTCATTCCAAAGGTAAGAAACTGACCTGAGACCAGCAGAACTGCTGCTGGTGGCATGGAAATGTATTTAAATATTCAGCCTGAAGTGAACATTAGTGCTGAAAATGCAATGTCAGATATTAAATATTAGGTCATTTTCTCTGAGTTGTTTATATGCGAGTAACAAAAGCACCTTTTCAGAAATAGTTTTCTTGTTTAGATTTAAATTCAACTGAACTGAATCCCAGTCAGAACCAAAATAAAACAAAAACAATTCTCTTCAACTTTTTAAATTCAACTCAGCATGCACTTTTCTACTGTTATTTTTTCCAGCTATATTAAGAAAGAAAAGTGATATTGGCTGTTATTTAATAAATCAATCCATAAGTGTAGCTTGATTTAAAGGAATACAAAACAGAAGAGTCTAAAGATGCATATATAGTCACACACCATTTGCAGTGATATTAAAGCTGATTCCTTGCACTGCACATCGGAAACAATGCTCAGATGACTCCTAAGCCAGGATTGAATGCATCCATTATGTACAGCCGTTGACTTTCAAAAACCAAATTAAAAAAACTGTTAACCTAAATGTCACTTTTTTATATATATTTTTGTGCTGTTTTATTTAAAATAGAAAAATAAATAACGTATCAGTTTGCCTCCTTGTCAAACCTCAAACCAGCACACATTTTCTTGGCTGTTTTTGTTTTTGCTGCTTATTTTAGCGGAAGTGTGAGAAAACACTGAGTCTATATTTGAAATATTTGTTTATGTTTTGATTTGAATTCTTAAAGGGCTGTGAAATATGAGGAACATATGAAATTTTAACACTGTTGCTAAAAGTTGTATTGTCGATATTGACTAGGATTACGCCACATGCTTCTGATTCATTTCTTTCCTTATCATGACACACTGTCCCCACCACTCTGTCTCAGTTTTAGCATCTTAGCCACAAAAGATATACATCAAATGAGGGCAATAAGGGCAGTTAAAACCAGTTCACCTTGCCAGAAAAATATGACTATGCAGAAATGTAAAAATTTGAACAAATATCCAAATAGATGTTTGTGATTGCAATATTGCACATGCCAACAATGCCGATTTTGCTTCAATATATTGTGCGCCTCTGCTTTCTTTCCTTGGATGAAGTGAAGCAGCAGATTTCTAGTTTAAAATAGTTTGTTTTTACAGTAAGGGAATGTAACTGGTCTGTGGAATATGTCTTCTTAAATAAGATCTTCCAGAACATTATAACAGGTTATTTCCTTGGATTGTTCATTCTGTCAGCAAATGTATGAGTATGGTGCTTGGAATGAATCTCGCCTAAGTATTTTTAGTTGCAGAGTCTTTTTGTATTTTCTGTGGCATTTCATGATTTTTATTGAATAGTGGTGTTTTTTTATTATTTAATTAGGCAGTGAAGACTGTACAAGAGCAAGGATTGAGATAAACAAGAGAAAAGTTGTTTAGAAATACTCACAGTTCTTGGTGTGCTTTTTGTGCATTTTTTCACAAAAATGCTTGTCTAAGTCATGTTTTAATTACACTGGAAACCCATTTATGAGAGAGCAACTTTTATAGTCTCCACCACAATGAATTAAATGCCAAATGAGAGGTTACATGGTGCAAAGTTTCTGCCTGTGGGTTTTGCTTTCTGAATAACTCAGCAGTCAGATCTCTGGAGATTTCTCCATCGCTTTTATTTTGAGCTACAGTTTCACAATCAAATGTGTCAAACAAGGCCAGATTTGCTGTGTGTATATGTGTGTGTGTGTGTGTGTGTGTGTGGGTGGGTGGATGACGTTGCCGCAGTGACATTGTGACTCAGGGTGTTTCAGCAGGAGTGAAAGCAGTGTTGCCCCACAGCCGGTTTCCACCAAGTATCACCAAGGTGACCACAAGTTATGAGAAACTTACTCACACACACCCACACAAACACACACACCCTAGCGGTGCATGCATGTAGGTGTTGACTGTATTTAAAGCCTTTTTAAACTATAAACTGTTTTGCTCTGATGCAACGATCTGAAAGCTGTGGTGCCTGTCAGCTTACAGGAAGTTGCATCAGGAGAGCCTATAGACCCGACCGTGTAACATGTAAGCAGCAGGGATGCAGAACACAGTTAGATGTGATACTAATACATTATTTTTACTTTATGTGAAAATGTCACTGTAGAGGTTTTGGTGGAAGAATCAGTGAGAGTCAGTTTCCCCTGTAGAGGGCACTGTTGTGCAACAGGGAGCAGCTTTACTGTAAATTTAAATAAAAATATGTTCGTTAGAATAAGTTAACCAAGTGCTTTATTCAACACAGGTAAATTAAATATAATATGTCACTAAATAGCATTTTCACACATGTGTATCCATCATTTGTCCAAAAAAAACAAACAAAAAAAACAGACAAGATGTATATTTGGGGCGCAGGTGAGGATAAGAATCAGCCTAATAATAACCAAAAATATTCATTCAAATGTGTTTTGTCTCAAGTGATTTATGAGAAAATAATTATACTTGATTACATTAATCTGAAAAAATAGTTTTGTGTCCATTTAAGACACAAAACTGTGTCTTAAATGCAACATGCATTTGAAATTTGACACATGAACCAGTGTTGATTTTAGCGCTTTGTTAGAAGCATGCCGTTTCACCTCCTGTTTCTGTAAGAAAAAAATTGACACAATAGTGTTATATCAATAATAATAATATTATTATTGTGAGATCATTTAAATTTTTCAATATGTAACTATTTATTGGATGGTTTCTGACCCTGGTTGATTTAGTCAGTTCCTTGTATTCCAATAGAAGCTCTAAGCTTATTTTAGCATTTTAAAACTATATCGTGATCTTTTTTAATCCATTCTACATTTTTATAGCGAATGTGTAAAATATAGTAGGTGATTTGATTGTAGTTAATCTAAAAGAAAAAAAAAATCATATTCCATGAAAATTCTGAAATCTTTCAAAGTGTGCACATTGGATTTTTGATCAAAACTGCTGATTGCTGCCTGCATGTCTTTTGATTTGAATTAGTCAATATTTGGCCACAACATTCCAAAATAAAAATTCAAAAAAGGCAGTTTGCACCGATATTACAAATTTTTCCATGCATTCCACATTTCTATTGAGAATATATTAATTATATTTTGCACATTGCACATCAGGTTTTTGTTGAAGAGGACAACGACTCAAAAATACCAGCATGAAAATTAATGTTTGTTATTAGAAGTTAATAGTAAATCTCATGTCTCTTGTCTTCACCAGTAAAAACTGAGGATGGGCGTGGCAACAACCAGAAGTCAGCTGTGTCTGAAGAGGCTGCTGGCTGAGCCTCAGGAAAACTTACCGAAATGCAAGCTCGCCCGTCTGGAGACATCCCATTCTGCCAGTGGCCTATCTTCGTACCTCACACCAACAATCCCCGCACCCAAGTCCAGCCCAAGCCAGCCCTCGTCCAGAGTGGGACCGTACCTCCTGTTTGTAAGCTGTGAGAGGGAGGAAACCTATAGGGCCGTGCACACAAGCACACAGAAGCAGTACACCTGTCAGGTAAGACGGAGTAACACTAATAACGCTGCTAGTGGTGGCAATATGACGAAATTCTCCAAAACACATCTGGTGGTAATTTTTAGTACTTCAATTAACGGTGTGTCCTGGTTACAGGTTCTCCCTCTGCAGGGTTTCCAGGAACGGTTGGCAGCCTACGAGCGCATCGGTAAACACGACAACATCTGCCATCTGCAAGATGTGGTGGTCGGTCAAGACAACCTGTACGTCTTCCTGCCCGATCACCATGGAGACATGCACGCATACGTGCGCCGCAGGAAGCGCCTGGACGAGGAAGAGGCGGGGCGTCTGTTTGCTCAGATGCTGAATGCGGTGGTGCACTGCCACAATAAAGGAGTCATCCTGAGGGACCTGAAGCTACGACGGTTCGTCTTTATGGACCAATACAGGTAGGTTACAGTCCCAGGTGGCATAGCTCATACCATGATTGTTCTGCATCCTACATAAAAAAACAACAACAAAAAAAAAACAGAGAACTTTAGTTAATATTTGTTTTGTTTTGTTTTTTTTGCAGGACTCGTCTCGCCCTGCTCGGCCTTAACGACAGTGTAGTCCTCCACGGTAACCCTGATAACGACTTCCTCAGAGACAGACACGGCTGTCCCGCCTACGTTGGCCCCGAGCTGCTCAACAACGGAAATGGCTCCTACTCGGGTCGCGCTGCAGACATATGGAGCCTGGGCGTGTCTCTGTACACCATGCTGATTGGACGATACCCTTTTCAGGACACGCAGCCAGCTGCGCTTTTCGCTAAGATCCGGCGTGGGGTGTTCAGCCTGCCCAGTGGCTTGTCGCCACAGGCAAAGTGTCTGATTAGCTGCATGCTGAGGAAGGTGCCTGCCGAGAGACTGAAGGCATCCGAACTGCTGATGCATCCGTGGCTGACCACCAATCCCTGTGTGCAACACCACAATGTGCACAAGACGCATCACAACCAAAATACAATGCAGAACAAACAGATGGAAGACGACCAAGTGGTGCCAACATGGACTGAGAAACAATAAAATGTTTATAGGCTATACCTTCATGTGTGAATTTGTAATAACGCACTGCCTGGCCACAAGTCAAACAGTAACTCACCACTTGGATGTGGTTCCATTTTAAACGTTTGAGCATTAATAAATTTTGTTACATTGCATAGAGTTGCATTATTTATAATTAGATTTTTTTTTTTAACCAACATGATGAAAGACTGAAGGCTGGGAATTTTTTTTCTTGGCGAATCCCACAATCTCTTCCACAATTTGGGCCTGATGAATTGCAGCATTGTGGCTGTGAGATATGCTTGTGCCATTTGAAAGAAACTGTGTTTGATGGAAAAAGTTTATTTTAGTTTATTCAGTTACTCAGTTGATCTTTTTAAAGAACTCCAACTACACGAGAAATCCCATTGCTTATTAGATCAGTTTTTAGCACAGAAAAACTATATTTATTTTCACGAACTAGATTTCCCAAATTTGTACATTTTCTCAGGTTACAATCACTCAAGATATCTTTCAGGTCCTAAAAAGTTTTTCTGTTTTTTTTGGATTTCACAGTTCCTAATCTATTTTTTCCAGTGTTCTTCCTTGATGTTTAAATTGTCTTGACCAATAATTTGATCCTTCTGGAATAACTATAGGATATTCTTCAGTATGTCAGTACACGTCTGCCTGCTGGCGAGTTCCAAAACTTGCTTATACATTATTTCACAATAACATTTTTTCAAACATTTTCTTTGTTAAACTGAACTGTTCTTCATTTGCGGCCAGGCAGTCGACAATCAGTTTGCAACCAAAACCAGATTCCAACTTCAAGGTTGAAACATTTCTCTAAAAATGTTCTTGCATCTCACAGTGAAAAGTCATTTTGTTTTTTTGTTGTTTTTTTTTTTACAAACATGAAGTGATAAACACTACCAATGGTATGATCCTGGATTACTTGAACCTTAGGTGCCTTCGTCTGTTTCTAGTTGTGTCTCAGCTTTCGCCCCGCCTCTTTGAGATAAAGTGGTCTCATATCAACATTCATCTAAAGAATTAGAATGTTTTGTTTTCTAACCATCTATACTGCAGCTACTCTCCCATAGTTTTAACATACAAGGGGTGTTCAGGCACACCAATGCTGTGTGGGAACTTTTCCTTTATGTAACTCAGTTTTGAAGTAGCAGACCTTTTAAGTCTGGAAAATGAGAAATTTGACTCAACACACAAAAGAAAAACATTGTTTCTTTTGCAAATACTTAAAAATGAGCTTCGTCATTTACTGATGTAGAGATGCTAGTTAAATGTGTTGGAGGAAAAACACCTGAAAATACCACAAAATTTAAATTTGAGTCTCTGAAGGAGGTGGCGCCTCAAGAGGCAGAACTCCTTTCAAGTGTTTACATTTATAAATTCTGTTGAGGTTGGTTCACTGTTTTAAAGAGTGTGTTGCTGAGCAGAAAGATTAATTCAACTTAAATGTGTCTTTAGTTTTCAGACAATCAATGTTTTTATTTTGTTTTATCCAGTTAAAACTAAATAAGCTGAATTTGGTAATTAGCAAAAATTCTGCTTTAGTTGCACAAAAAATACTTTGGGTATTGAGTGAAAAAAAATGTTTTTTGATCAGAATTAATGTGAACAAAATGTAACTAAAACATTATTTTCTTAAAGTTGCAGCAGTATAAAACATCTATTTTTGGGCATTTTATAGTGCAGATTGCATTAAAAACCTGGAGTAGATTAGCCACTTAATCACATTTCAGGACAATGAGGATATATTTTGAGCACTTGACTTACAATAAGGAAAAAAAAAAATACTATGACGCTGATTTTGAAATAATTGAAATAATTTCGTAATTTGCCGTCCTCCTGTAAGTGATGAAGAAAATCACTACCCAACAAGCTTTACGCCTGCTAACAGGATGCCTTTTGTTTTAGCGTACAGTGCAATTTCTTTCTGTTTTCAGTTGTGAGAGAATAAATAAAGGCTGTTTAAAGTTGTTCTGGTCTCAAAACGGGTCTTTTTCTGAATATTTTGGGCTACAATTTCCATTCAACATTGGTTTTCGGGCTGGATACTCAACTACACAGCCCAGGTAAAATAATCTTGCTATTTGCTCAATGATACTCTAAAAAAAACAGCTCGTCAAAAAGCCACAATAATAAAATGCAGAGTTTGAGGCTGATCCAACCTGGAATAGATATAAAACTGAGTCCACTGATCCAGTCATCGGGGTCTAGTGTTGCTAAAGATGATGTTTTGGTTGATTTTTTTTTCATGATGGTTTAAAACTTCATATATACAAGTGATATGAATAAATGTGTTTTTTCTCAATTTGGCAGATAAAACATCTTTTGGCATCAAGATTACAATTATGTATTTTCTGCAAACATTTTTAGCAGAGGAAATTATACTGGATTAACTGCAGTAATAACTAAGGATACTTAAGAACAGTACAGAGCTTCCTCAAATATGATTGTAGCAGCTTAAATCTATCTCCATTAATAAATGGTTTGGCAGCCACTGGGAAGACTCCAGAAAATGTAGGAATATTTACAATTTGAAAAAAATAAAACCAGTAAAGCAGTGCTAATTACTAAAAAAGGCTGTTAAAAATAGTTCAATGTCCTCAACACAAGTTTGTCAATTTTCTTAAATTACCTGAATAATTTAATGATCATTCAGGGGAAAAAGTTACCAAGCAACTTTATTGCTGGATGTGCAAAATTTCAAAAACATTTTACACTCCAAAAAACAAACAAACAAACAAAAAAAAAAAACCCAAATAAAACAGAAAATTGAGTTTGAAAAAATGTTAATTCATTTTTCCTTTATCTGGGAGGTAATGAATAAATAAAAAAAGTTCGACAGCAATTCAGAGGAAAATATGCAAAGTTGATTAATGTATTTGTGTCATTAAAATCTTTAGGACATCCCAAGAACATCCAAATAAAGATTTTCATTTTCTGTTTGTGACAGTTTTAAAAGTTGTGCAATATTTAACTTGTTACAGGAATTAGTGAGGACTGGTTATTAAAGTAAAACAGAAAACAGCTGACAATGCTCACTGAAAGCTCTGATTCATTCATCTAATTTTTTATTAAATCCATCAAAAAGCAAAATGATTCTTTGATACTTCTGTCAAAGCTCAGCTCTGATCCATCATTTTTGTTGTGTTTACATCAGATAAAGTGCTTAACACAAAGTTTCTGTTCTGACCTGATCTTATTCTGAATTATTTGATCAGCCTGTAGGCGGTCGTTCATATTTCAGCAGCAGCACCAGGCTACGAGGCGACGTCAGTGTCCATATCGTCGGTGTCATCGGCGTCGGAGCGGCAGATCTCCTCCAAGGCCAGCTCTGACGAACAGAAACATTCCAGGTAAAACGGAAACAGCCATTACTTTGCTGTGTGAATCAAAAATAGAAAACTGGTCATATGAGGATTTTCAAATATAACTGGATGTGTTTTTAATGCTTATCACCCAGAGAAAATTGGCACTTAGTTTGCTAAAAATCAATTTGTACATTAATAAGATGCTTTCTAGTTATCTAATGAACAGGGAAACCAGTGATCTACCAAATATTCAACTTCTGCTAGAGTGCTAAGCACACACTCCGCTTTAAAGATGGAAGATTATTCATGTTTTGTGTACAGGTACCTTCGCTGTCACTCAGATCAGAGATCTTGCTCAATGTTTCACGCACAGCAGGGATCATCTGGTCATACATGTGCAACACCGGCCGGCAGCTTTCAGAGAAGCTCGTGTGATGCAGCAGCAGCCAATGTAGAAGCAGCAGAGACTCTCTGAGAAGTGATGCAGCTGGGCCGCTCCAACAAGACGAGCTGGATGCTGAAAGAAAAAAACAAGAAAACAGCCAATCAGGACTTATTGCATGTTCAAGAGAGTCCCTTTCTTATTTTTTTCCCCCCAATTTACCAGAGGTTTGCTCTTGAGAGCCGCGAATATCCAACCACTGACGATGGAAAATGATTACAACCGCCTGAACCAACTGTAAAGAAACAGAGAAAATTGTGTGGCAAGAAAATTTTCAACATGAAACAGAAGTCAGGATGAGAGTTATCTACCTCACTGTAACACTGGCAGGGGCTTGACTTGCTGCTTGTCCAGCTCTCTGTTCTCTGAGTCACTCGGCTCAACAAGCGCACAACCTGGGGTGCAACAGCGAAAACACAGTGAATCCCAAACTTATTTAATTTTCCAGCATTCTCTGTTCTTACATAGTTAATTTTTAGTGTAAAAAAAAAAAAAAAGATGAACGTGCAATTCACAGATGAAAACATGGAAGATGCTTTTGCAAGAGTCAGAAAAAAACTGAAGGTAAGAGCCATGATTTCTGATTTTACAAAATTATATGATTTCTATACTTTACCAGTATTGTGGTATTTACTACTAAAAACTTCCCTCATTCATATGGAAAAATACATCAGTTGATATTACCTGCAGGTCCAGCAAAATCCAATCGGCATGTGTAGCTAGTGTATCTGGTCTGGTCCGAATCAAATGGAACAACTTAAGAAAAATACAAGTATCTGCAGCAAAATAGAGACGAAAAAGAGAAAAATAAACTATTTAACAAGAAATATAATTTTTTTTTAAACAAAATAAAAATCAGTGATTCCAGAGTGAGTAAGTGCTATCAAATTACATCAGAGTTGAAGTCAGAGGATTTTTCTCACCGTGTTGGGAACAGAGCTGCTTGGCCAGAGTCGGATGGTCAGACATGGCTGTTAGAACAGACACACATTCTGAAACCGTCTGCACCCTGGTGTCTTGTGCTAAACACAGACATACCACCTGCAACACACACTGGAGCCTAAAATATAAGGAAAAAGGAAGTCATATCCATCATTGATTCCTCTCTTGCCCTCAGTGAAGGCGCATGCTTTTTTCCTCTGCTCCCTCCCTGCCCATTCCTGCCCTTCTTGCTCCGTTTTTGAACTGTCTTTTTCTATATTTTTGGAGCCTTTCTTTGGACATCCTCCAAATCTACAAATTATGGATCTGGTAAACCGGTCTCTCAATGCAATTGGTCAAATTTTCTCGACGAGAAGTCTGGGCACAGGAGAGCCCTCTTGTCCTGCGGGGACACACTCGGTGGGATTCACCCTGGATTTATTCATGATGACAGGATTTCTGCTGTTTGGAGCTTGCGGATTCCTGGTCAGAATCAGTTGATTTTCAGCCTGTTCTGTTCTAAATGGTCAGTCAGTCAAAAACTAAAAGAAAAAAATCTGTTCTTATTCCAATCAGTGAACACGTTACAACTTTTTAACAAAAAGATACAAAAAAAAATTGGATACTCTACTTTCTTTCCTCAAACTTTCCGGACAGTGTAGGAATCTTGTAAACGTCAGTAGTTTCCTCTTTAACTACTTTTTATCTTTCATCATTATTTAGATCGACCCAACCAGGTAAAGGGAAACCATTAGGGACTTTCTAGTAATCAGAAAAAGCCAAGCAAACAGTTTTTGCATTTCTACATTTCATGTTTAAAGTGAGTTTATTTCATACTTGTTTTAATATTACTCTGGTACTTCCATGAAGAATACATGGAATACATCTGATTTAAAGTCAGACAACTGATTTCAACTTCACTTGTTTCTAATCTATACTATTGTCATTTCCAATGAGGTAAAGTGATAGATTTTACTATGACGAATGTTTAGTACTTTTCGTTAAATCTCTGCACTGTGGCTAAATATATATATAAAAAAAGTTGACGTAAATGTACCTGTCAGAGTGCGTGGGAGGTGTCCGTTTTATGAGGATACACAGCGTCTTCAAAGCGTTAAGGAAGAGCTTCTCTTTCTGAGCGCTGTTACCACTGAGACGCGCGTCACACAAGTGGAGCAACGACTGCAGCAAGGCATTCTGGGAGCAAAGGCCCATGTGTGCATCAGAGCGATCAGTCTACAAACAGATGAGAAACAAGTCTATATCAAAGAAAAGCAGCTGATGTATAAATATGTTAAAATTTAGCATAATTTAGATTTTCCTGTACCTTGCCTGTAGTCTGGTTCTTCCTCAACAACACTGCTTCCACCACCTGAAGTGGAACATTAATATTAACATAAAAAATTCAAAAAGTCTTGAAGTATAAATAACTCAAATCTTCCTTTAAATACATGGATCTCCTCACCTCATCACTTTGGGCCAAAAGTAGGTAAAGAAGCTTGAGTGCTGTCAAGCCAGTGTCCTCCACTCTGAAACCTGTGATGCCAGCCACATCCAGTCTCCCCAGTACAGGAGACTCTGTTTGGCCCGCTGGGATTGAGCTGGTAGTGGTGGAGTCTGACCCATAAATCCCAGTGGAAGAGGAGCCAAGAGACTCTAAAGTGCAACAGAGCTGAGAAAGATGAAGATCTAACAGAGGAAGCAGGAAGACCGCTCCAGGACATGATCTACACAAAACAGATTTTTTTTTTTTCTCAATATCAAATTATAACTATAGATAAAGTCTGGTGCTAAAAGGAATAACTACATTGAAAGTTGGGTTTGCAGTTTGCACCAGTTGTGATCCCAATGTTGCTGTTACAACATCTGACCACAAGAGGACTCTGTTGTCCAGAAAATACTTTAGGTATGTTATCATTTATGGTTCTGGATGCTTCACTATGTGGACAGTTTAGTAAAGCTTTTAGAAAAGCCTCAGTCTGTCAGACTACCTGTTGTCTCTGTTGCTGACGGCGATGGTCGTTTGACTCTGGCTCAGCAGGTTGAGTCCGGTCGCAGCCAGGCTTTGGACCAAACTCAGAGGAGCTCTGTTGGCTCCAACGGTGCTGGCGCCCTCTAGGGGATCAGAGTGGAGCTGAGGGCTGATGGACAGCTGACTGAACCGACAACGAAATAAAAGCAAAAGAATCATCAGTGAAGATTACATGTTCAGAAGCTATAACAGGTTCTGCTTAAGACACAGTTGCCTGAAGATGAAGTCACATGCAATATTCCTTCAAATCTTTATTTATTAAAAAAAAAAACAAAAAAAAACATACATTTCAGAGGAGAGTCTATGATGCTTTTCATAGAATTAGTCTTTAACTTGAGTTTCTTTTGTCATTTCTGGGATAATGCAAACACCTATTCCTAATTCTGACGTATTCTGAAACATCAAACATTTAACCCTGCCGTTTTCCCTCTGAAACTCCTGCTATCTGGGCCTTCTACAAAAATGGATTGTGGAAGTTATAGTCTTTGTTCATGGTCAAGGTGTTTACCTATATTCAGCCACACTCATCGACAGCAGGTGGGAGAGACCAAGGCTGCTAGGAACCAATGGCTGCTGCAGCAGCACCCCAAGCAGGACGCCTCCTAGTGGACAAAACAGAACCACAAACAGGACGAAAAGAACTCTCATGATACAGGTAGATCTCAGTTCATTTGAAAATGATCAAAAAGTTTATTTGTTGCAGCAACTCAACTTAAAATGTGAAAATTCATTACACACAGTGATATATTTCAAACATTTTGATGATATTGGCTTACAGCTAATGAAAATCCAAATTTCATTTTTTCAGAAAATATGGATATTACATTAGATCACCATGCAGAAACATCTGAATGCAGTATAAATCACTCTGTGTGTAATTGTATTTTTTATATATAGGGAACATGTGTTTTTGAACTGAATCACTTAAATTGTTATGGGTATTTCAGTTTTTTAAGACGCACCTGTAAATGTAACACAGTCATTTTTTGGCTGTTCGTTCTGTTCCATTAAATAGCAGAATGTTTTTTTTATATATACAGTATATACACACACAGATCTCCCTGCTTTAGTTTAAATTTTAAACTAAAGCAGTAGTTAGCACTAATATTGTAGTTATCCTATCATAACATAGTTGTCCTTGAGTTGGAGTAGCATATTATATTTTCTCCTGAGAACCTCTGATTGACACAATCACATCTCTCCCCATTAAAAAACACAGATAAGTTAGATTGCAGCCTCCTAAAAGACACTGGTGGAGGAGTAAAGTGACATACAATAGTAATACTGATGATATGTAGAGTATTTATGCCTATTGTTACCTGACTCAGATCAGTATCAGGGACAGAAAAACAGATGAGGACATCCTAAATTATTAGTTTAATCAAGCACAACAAATTATCTTGGCATATTTTCAGAACTAAAATATATTTACACTAATCCCCATAGGTGAAACAAGCTTATATTTTCTCATCACTTGCTAAGCAAGTAGCACAGCTGTGTGTGATGAAATATCAACAAATTATAAATCTGCCAGGAGTCCTTTAGAAGCAGCTGGTCAAGGAAACGAACCTTTGTGCTGCATCTTTGCACGTCTGGCAGACAGGAACGGATCTGGATGAGAAATATCCTGTCCATCACCAGTTCTTCTCTTAGATACTCCTCTGTCTGCTGCTGCATTACAAACACACATACACATACACACACACACACACACACACACAGCTTAACTGTAAGTACGGATAAGACAAAAGTTTGGCTATTTCAGGATTTCATGACAACAGATCTTGTGACTCACCATTTCTCAGAGTTTTCACCGGCGTCACTCGTGATGAAATCTGCGCTCCAAATGTCTCCTTGGTGATGAAACCGTTTCCTATTGGAGAGGAGGAGGAGCTGCCACTCATCTGATGCATCTGGGTGAGAGTGCTGAGCACTTTAGGACTAAAAAAATAAAATTTATGGGTGAGCAGAAAACTCATTTGTTAATATGTCATGATAGTCAATAAGAACTGCTTGTCACTTTGGAGCTGGAGCTTCAAAAAAAAAAAAGCTGCCATTACATGGCTGATGAGAAAAAATTAACCAGAAAAAAAATAACTATATGCAGCTAGAGAACATGTAGCATTTCATTATAAAAGATGGTGATAAAATAGGAGGTGCCTACCTAGTCTTGTTTTTGTCTGAACTGAGAAGTTTGGTCTTCATCTCATTGATTTCTGCTTCTTTAAACTGCAGCTCAGACTGCAGAGACAGAACCTGTGCATAAAAAACATGTCAGAGTTGCTTTAAAGGATTACCAGCTCTGTACGTGTGTGTCCATATCCTCTACATCCTCACCTTCTTGTTGAGCTCCTTCTCCCTGTCGCTCTGCTCTCGCTGCCTCTGAGTCTCCAGGAGAACCTGGTTCTGTCTCTGAGTTTCCTTTTCTTGCTGAGCTGCTTTCAGAGAGTCTCTCAGGACACGGATCTCGCCGCTCTTCAACAGAATCTCCTCTTCCACCTCGTTTAACTAACAACATACACCCAACTCACATTTAATAATATGGAGTGTAAAATGCAAAACATTCTTAAACTGCTCCAGTGTTTATCCACTCACTCTTTTAAAAAGGCAGTGAACAATAACTAACTTGTAATTCAGAAAGCTGAAATGATTCTCTGTCAATCATTTTGCAGATTTGATCCAAATTAACTTTACTAGGTTACACAGTTTTGTTACCCTATGTAAATTAAATATTTACTCAGGTTTGTTATAATTTCAAGAATATATTGTCACATATTAAACAAATAGGAAACAAAATATTTTCATAGGTATCACAGCAACACACAGGGAAACCACAAAGGAAAGCTGCTGAAGATGGGACAAACATAGCTTGGGTTTCAACAAAGTAGCACAGGGACGTAGATGCCTGTGAATGGAGATATTTTGTAAAATCACTACATCTCACCTTCCTCTTCAGCTCTGCATGCTGGGCCTCCAGGAGTCTGTAGGAGTCTCCCCTGTTTGACCCTTTTGCAGATTTGTTTTGGCCTGCAGAGGATGTCCAGGTGGACCCAGGCGCTGGCTCGTTCGGTGTGGATGCTGCTACTGCCGAAGTGAAGGCCTGTGAGGCGATGATGTCTATTTCATCGAAGTCATCCTGGGTGAATTCCTCATCATCTCCAAAAGGGTCATCAGATGCAACTGCTGTCACAACATCCTGGTTAAGGCCTCTGAGGCGTTTTGTGGGTGGGCAATTCATGCTGTGAAGGGCAAAGGAGCAGATGGAGTGACCAACTGGATTTTTAGGGACTCCAAAATTTCAGCATCTGTTAGTCTGCTTCGCTACTACAGTAGTATCAACCTTATACTTATCCGTTAGCGGTAAAAGTGGTTAAAGCACCATTTTAAAGTAAATGTAACATTCAATTGAACCCTAAAAAGAAAAACACATTCAGAAATTTGTCATAAAAGGCAAAAAGAAAAACTCTTCTGGGCTTTACTGTCATTGTTCTTGTGCATGATTTTATACTACTATCATGTTCGAAATAAATAAATTACAGCATACATCCAACTCTATCAGAGGAAATGTGAAACTTTTATGTAATAAAAGTTAGACTTTTTTTCTCTAAACTTTTTTCTTTTGGAAACGCACCATCTCTGCACAGTCTCATGTCATTTTCATCATTTTAGAATGCCATGAACTTCATACTTTTTCTGACAGAATTAACAGTTTAAGAACTACCATCAATAAAATATACAACCTCTAGGTATCATTTATCATGTGGTTTTCTAAGTGGCAAAAATATAATATTCTGCATTAATAACTTTTGTCAGGACAAATATTACAATGACAGGTCAAATTTCTGACATTGAGTCTAACCATTAAAAATCAATATCAATAAAAATTCCCTTGTTCAACATTAGATGGCAATATCTAATTTCTTTTTTGGAAATTGAGCAGTTTCTGTAACTTGCGTTACGGAAACTTATAACATGTTTCAATTAAAATTGAAACGACATAAAGGATATTATCATGTTATTATTTAAACAGTTTTATTTCTCTGATAGATAAAAATGTATGTTTTGATATGAATATCGTTTGAAATTTTTCCATCATAGTTACTGAAAAGCATGGTGACATCAGAATGAAGCAGGTGTCTATTGTGCGATTTAATTACATTTGCTTTAAAATTAAAAAAAAGTCAAAGAAATGCGAAATTAACAAATCGTGAGAAGTTGCATGAGCTTGTAATGGAGTTGTTACCTCGTCTCTCGGTGAAGCTACTACTGTTGTTGTTGTAGCTCCTTGGAAGCTAATGCTAACTATCGTGGTTCCAATGGGAAGTTAGCCCGCTAAGCTAACTCTGTCACAATAATATGCAGCTATCTTGTAACACCTTATTCAAAAAATATACAGACACAGATTTTACAACTGTTCCCGAAGACAGCTATATAAAAATAAGTTATTAAAACAGTAAAACATAAAACAAACAATATGAAGTCACGTTATTGTACTACCCGCTGCTATACTTCCACAAATCTAACCAATCACAAGACAGTTTGGAGAACCTGACCAGTCATTGATGTTCATTCGCTTACATTGGTCCTACAAGACCCGACTGAAGACAAAAAGTACTAAACGCGAATAGAATAGAATAGAATAGAATAGAATAGAATAGAATAGAATAGAATAGAATAGAAGTGGGTATCGTCGCCAAAAAGTTTACTGTAATTGGAGTAAAACTACTTCACTCTATTTTTACTTAAGTAGAAGTAAAAAGTAGTCATTTGTATGCAATTCAAAAACATTTAAGACAGACACATAAGATATATAAGATGTATTTATTACACATGCTTGGTTTTTCAGTTGTAGCTAAACCAATTTAACACTTTGGAACACCTTAGTTCTAAAACTTAGACATTATATCCAGTTACACATGATAAGCAAGAAACAAATTTGGAAAAAAAGGAAACTGTCAGAAAATCTTTATCTTAAGGCTTCCCTATGAATAATAATATTTCCTTACTTCAATGTTAAAAATCAAATACATCTGTTGTTTGGAGCCACCAAGAAACTCCTACACAGATAAACTTAATCCTGGATAATCTGAGAGTCATACACAGTTATAAATACTTAAGTTCACAGTCTGTATCACGTCCTGAATATGTTTATCACCAATATAAAAGATGGGCTTACTAGCATAAAAAACACACCAACTGAAAGATGACACTGATACAACACAGAGTTTTTTTCTTTCCCTTATGTTTTACATAATTCTGTGTATATTTTAAGAGGAATTTCTAGGATGTGATATTATTTTGTATATTAATACTAATCAGTCACGGCAAAACCAAACAGACTTGGGCTATAATCTGGTGTATTTACAAATACTATACATGTTTTTGTTATTTTGTCCTGTCCCTGTTTACATAAATAAATGTGATAAGGGAAAAAAAGACACATAAATTATGTTCCAATTCATTGATAATGTGGTTAAATAGTTAGTTGCATGAGACATTCAATTGAACATACTGATCAATCAAAGGGGTATCAATGGAGCACCTTCTTTAAAAGGCCCTGGAACATTTTATAATTACAGAAGATTAGGTGCCTTAGGACGTTTAACTGTTGCTGCTTGATGATAAGATAAAGTCATTAAAACATATTTTAATATTGTAATTTTTATATCTCCGATATTCTTTCAGGATGTATGCAAATAAGAATCTCTGCATGTACACTTGCCTCATTTTGAGCCTTCTTGTGGCTTCTCAGCAACAGCAAGTATGCTTTCCATTTTTAGCCACAGACAGGTCTGTGTGTCGCAGCTGAAGCTCTACAGTATGGGTGTGTGTGTGTGTGAGTGGGTAAAGCACACATGCTCACTCTCCATCGCTCTTTCTTTCCGCCTCCGCACTTTAGTACAAAAATGGCAGAGCTCAGCTACAGGCATCCAGATGCACCCATCATCTTCATCATCATCACGTTCATCAGCAGTAAGACATGCATCCATTATCACTGCCACCATCTGTCCGTCCACGGTGTCACCACTAACACTCGTATTCAGCATCGGTGCACAAAAAGGAGAGCTGCTCTAGTAAAAGACATTCCAGTGAATTCACAAGCAACACACACAATCCCTTCTTTTTTCATGCAAGCCTGTTACCATGACAACCAAACAGTTAAAAAGCAGGGTCATTTAGAGTGAACCAGATGAAATGAAACTATGTTGAAGTGGCATTCAGATGACTTTGTGGGCAGGACGTGGTCTGTTGTCATGTCGACATAAAAAGCAAAGGATGCTTTGTAAAATATGTTCTCGTACCAGCTGTTCGAAAGCTACAGATCAAACTCACACATATGTCAAGTAGTTTCATCAATCAAGTGTTGGCTTCCTAAATCAACCAAGTGGAGGGGAGGAAGATGAGGTGGCGTATCGGGAAGACCAACCAACAGGCAATACCTGCCTGTAGTTAGGCAGGTATTGTGCCTTAAAAAGGTTTTTTAAACCTATTTTTCTTACTGTTTATTATTTTTGTCACAAACTGTAATGTATTTTATGAGGATTCTATTTCATTGGCCCACACAGAGTAGAACATAATCATAAATTAGTAGGAAAGAATTTGGGCTTCATTTTTTCTGCAAATAAAATCTTTAATTATTCAATTAAAAAAGTTAAATAATGGTAAAATCTTCCCTATTTCTAAAATGGTCAATGAGTAATTGGTTTTTCAAAGAAAGACATAACAAATGCTTGCAGTTTGACACAATCCCTGCAGTGGATCCTTTCTGCATATGTGGGAAAAGGTGCCCTTACAAATTGCAAAGAATACACCATCCCCGCAATGAAACATTGTGACACTGTTCTTCAGCAGAGAAAAGTATCACATTTTAATGGGATTTTATGTATCCAACATAAAGCAATGCATAACATGAGATTGAAAGGAAAATGATTCTTAGTTTGAATTTTGTTTTTCAAATAAAAATAAGAAAATAATAAAATTTAGAGTTTTCTGTTCATGAACCAATATTTAGAGAGCTAATTTTTGTTTTTGTTTTGCAGTGATGCTCAAGCTTCTATATAATGGGTGGAGAGCATCTGTGAACATCAATTCACACACTTATAACATTCTCTTAGGTGTAGTTAGGCCTAGATTTTGACTAGACATGTCTACTGAAACATTGTCAAGAGAGAAAGTAGCCAGGCAGTATTGAATGTTGAATACCTTGGAAATCAAGAGGAGCAAGTGAGTGAAGTCCAATGTAAGGATGAATTGGAAAAAGTTAAAAAGGGAAGAATGTTGTGGATAGTACAAGAAAAGCTGACACAGTCGCTACCTGGTAGGGAAGAAATATCAGATGACGTGATGTGAAAATATGGAATATTTTATTAATTTGTGTTCATCCACAAATTTCCTCCCAAGATATTAAATGAGTTTCTTTAATCAAGAACAGAACACCTGACAGTTTTGGCCCCAAACCTTCAGTGGTCTATCAGAATGCTGACCATAAAAACAGAATGTATTTTTTCAGCTTCATAATGAGTGCAAGTCTAAATCAACAGAAGATAAATCCAAATTTTTGACTAACAAAGCCAGAATGCTTTGTTAGTCAAAAGCATTTTGACTAACAAAAGTGAGTTTCCTGTTAAAGTGAGTTTCCTGTTAAAGTGAGTTTAACAGGAAACTCACTTTCCTGTTAAAAAAGGCCACTAGAGCAAAAAAAAAAAAAAAAAGAAAAGAAAAAAGAGTGTGCACACTACTACAACCAGTATAGGTTTATTTTTTTTTATTTCATTTGTGCTGTCCTTTGTGACTTGTGAAAATGTGTTGTTGCTCTTGTACTTGAGAATTTGATACAAACGAAAGTCTGAAAAAAATGCCTAAGATAGGGACTGAGCATCCTCTTTTAAGTTTGTTTCAAAACTCAGATTAATAAACTTGTCAAAGTAGAACATCTTTCGGGTTGATTCCGATAAGCAAGAAAGAGCCACAATGCCTTCACTCCATCTCCCAGCATGCATCTGCTAGGGGGAGATCCTAGCTGAGCAGCTAGAAGATGGATAGTTTGATAGCGTGTTTCCCCTGCTGCCGAGTGTATCACTGCAGTGGAGGCTGCCTCTTGCATGAAGCTTTGCTGAGGAGTTTCAGACACAGAGGAAAACCTCCACAAGGAGAACAGTGCATGTGATTGGCTGATGACTCTTTAAAGGACACCAATCAGACAGCATCCTGGCTGTGTGTTTCCCTCTCCATCTCTGAACGCACTGTCAGCCTGCGCATATTTTTTTTATGACTGCAGCGCTGCCATGCATGCATGTCGTGCCTCTGTTTGTGTGCAGAATGTTGAAATTTCAAGCAGTTTTTGAAGGAGATGTGGCAAGAGATGTTGAAGAAACAGATGGAAAACAAGAGGTCCTGCTTGAATGAAAGTGTGGGGAAACAGAAGCTGAGGATAAAAGCTGAGGGGAAAAGGCACTGTGATTAGAGAGAGAGAGAGAGAATAAAAGAAAGAAAGAGAGAGATTGCAAGGCGGAGGAAGAGGAGGAGGCAGAAGAGGCGATCTGCTGAAGGGAACCAGCAGAGAAGCTGATTTTACCAAAACCCTCGGCAGCTGCCTTCTGTTGCTGTGGAGATGGGCTGTTGGCTCTCTGGACCATGGATGGGTGACCAAACGGTAAGCCATTAAAAAACTGTCTGACTGCTAGAAATCCTGCTGTGTATTTTTAATTAGCTCTCATTTGAATTAGATAAAATGGAGTCACCAGTGCTTGTGCTTTTTGCTTGTGGATGTGTCAGTATGTGTGTATTTAATGAGACTCAAAGTAGGCATTGGGATTTCTGCAGGATTTTGCATTTGAATGTGAGACAATTAAACACAATGTTAAGTTGTTCATGCCATTTCTTTACAAAGTTATGTTAGATTTTGTCTCATTTGTGTCACTGGCACCTTCAAAAGAATCCCACTCATCCTGCTGCCATCCGCCGTCTTTACATACAGGTGCCATTTTGTGCTCCTTTGCTCACGCTGTATGCATGTTGTGTGTGTGCGTGTACGCGTGTGTGTGTGTCTGTGTGTAGCTGAATGTAGCGGAGGGTGACTCATGGTTCTGATGCACTGGAGTTAACAATGCTGTTCATGCGTCTAATTCGATGGCTTTTGAGCCGCATGCACTGATATGTAGCAAGCAGAATAAGGGTTATGCCGCTTTTCAGAAGTAACACACCTCACTGCAGACCTACAGAGACATACTCATATTTGTCATGTTTGATGAACACGCTGTGGCTGCCCAGGTGTCCCTAATCCAACCATCTGTCAGAGAGAAACAGAATCTTGCTGCCCAGTTGTGTCTTATGATTTTGCCAGTTTGCAACATGTATTGCGTTCAAACCATTAAGATAATAGTAAAAAAAGGATGATGGAATGAACGCTGCCTTCAAAATGGCAGCTTGCATTCCAAAAAAATGCACAGAGGCGTCGATGGATGCTGGATTCCCACAATCCATGACCGAACTGGAATAATTCCTCAGTGATTCCCATGATGCCACTGAGCAGCATCTGGTCATTAGCTAAGCTGTATTCCCCACTCTGTTCATAGCAGTTGTTCCTGGGATAAATTTGTTATGAAGTCCAAGTTCACATAATTTCAATGGGAACTGCCAAGATTAGTATTTACACTGTGTGAAGACAACACACAGAAGTCAAAAATGTTTGGAAGATAAATGGAGGATTAAGCATCTGTGCAGTTTCTCAGAGTTTTTTGTCCTTTTTTGAAAAAAAAATGCAAGAATCATCTCATATTTTCCTTTACTTGATTCTGACCTTTACTTGATTCCTTTACTTGATTCACACACACAGAACTGTGATGTGCAATGTGCAGTTATCGGATTTATTCTGCCTTTATCTTTGAGTCCAGAACAAACTGATTGCAGAAATGCAGGGTATTTTACCTATAACATTCTCAAAATGTTATAGACAAATATTGCATACAGCAGCAACAATTTTAATTGGCTTTGGCAGCAAAATGTACCAAAAGCAATGCCATATATGGATGTGTTGGCACTCACTTAGGTGGTGCTATCAAAGATATTGTAGCATAGCTTTAGCACATTCTATAATTCAACTACAGGTAAGATCTTACTGTTCCTTTACTGAGGCAACTGGCTGTACATTTTCTGGCCTAAACTGATTCTCTAAGTATTGTAGGTCACTTATATATTTTTTTTCTTTTCCCATCTTTTTTCAGAATCACTGTTTGAGGGGTCAAACCTTCCAGAGTTTGACCCCTCAAAGTAGGGGCAACTATTATTTTTGCAGCACTGTCTTTGTGTTGAATAGTTTTACTCATGTGATTAGTCATGACTCCCTCAAGTTTACTCAATATGTTATTCAAAACAATCAATCAATCAAATTTTATTTGTACAGCACATTTCAGCAGCAAGGCATTTCAAAGTGCTTTAAAGCATGTGACACTGAATAAACGGTAAGAAAGAGAAAGAGATTTTGAAAAAAAAAAAAATCCAGATTTTTAATCAAAACGCCATTTGCCAGTTTACAACATGTATTGTGTTCAAACCATTAAGATAATGGTTTGAACACAAACAATTATCAAAAAAATCTGGAGTTTTTTGACTAAAAACCTCCAGATTTTTAGTCAAAATGCCATTTGACAAGGACTCTAAACCTCCAGATTTACAATCAACCTGCATGAGAGTAGAAAGCATTACATTCTGGCTTCTGTACTTGTCAACTATTCCTGTCTGAGCCTCCAAATTAGCATTTAGTTATGTAATTATATTTAAAAATGTTTCTTAAAACAAAGACTGGCGCGCTGTGCAGGATATCTTGGCATGAAGATCTGTTAGTTTTGTTACATAAATCTCTGCTTGCTGAACTGGAAGAAAAAGAGAAAAACTGAGTTAAGATTCCAATCACTGCTGTTTTTATTGAAGAAATGTTTATTGGTTTTCATTCACTTAATTTTCAACATTCAGTTTTTTTACAGTCCTCTGATATTATTTTTGTTATCCTCATATATACCCCACACTGTAAATGTGGAGTTTAATTTAGTTTTTGAGCTTGCCAATGAAAAAAAGATGAGATTACTGATTGAAATTTAGTCAAATTAGATTCTTTAAGTTCCAGTTCATGCTTCCTAATATTTTTCCATGATTTCCAGACATTTCGTTTTTATCCTTTTAATTTTTAGTTTTCTTTTAAACCAGACAGCTTCAGTCTAAAATACATATATGAATCTAAATCAGGGTTGCATAAGTTTAACTTCAACTGATGTCTTAATGAAATCTATATTTGGCCTCAGGGCTATTGCTTAGTGGGTAGTTAGTGAAAAGTCATTTCAAGGTAAAGGCAGACATGTGGCAGATGTGTAATTTAAATAACTCATATGAAGAGGAAATAGAGCAGAGCAGAGCAAATGTTGTTCGTTTGTCAGACACTGAGAAAAAAGTGCTCCTGTGGAAAACTTTAAAGAAAAGTTATTGATTTATTTAGTGACATAATATGAGGGCATAAAAACGACATGCCAAATACATTTCCTAACCCAGTCAACCTCATGCATTCAAATAACTGATGACTATCGTTTTGATGATGTGACTTCTGATTCTGCTAAAGTTAAATGTTGCAGAGATTAAAACTCATGTTTTATGATAAATCCATAGCAAATTTATCATAAAAAAAGAGTGACAATTGGAGTTTAATTCATGTGTATCCCTGGTTGAAGCAAAAATGATAATATCATCCTCCAGGAAAGGCCATGTACATTCCACCATAATATCCTATCTGTGTTTGTTCACTTGACTCAGATGAGTGGGCGGAGTCTAGCACACCTAAGCCAGCGGGATGCTTTGAGGATTATTGCTGCGAGTCAGCGCCCCATCACCTTGCAAATCAAGGGCCAGAGGAGGCGGGGCAATGAGGGAGACAGGGGATCCTGGGAACCCCTGCCGCTCAACCTGCAGCACCTCAACCTACCTCTTCCAATGAGGGGGGCGGGAATTAACACATCTAGCCCCTCCTACCCAGACAGGTAGGCCTGTGATAAATTGCTCCAGAAATTATCGTGATAAACGATAATATTGCTGTTTTGAAACTATTTTTAAGTAATATAATGGTAATGGCAAAAAATAATAATGCCAGATCACATTCTAAAAGGTCAGTGAACTTTAAATTCTAATGAACATTTAACACTGGAACTGGAAGACTAAATAAATAAAACAACAAATACAATTAATTTTGAAGTCTTTGTAAATAAAATTGTCCTTCAAAGTAAAGGTTTGTTGACACCAAAGCACCAAACTGAAAACTTTTATCATCCAGTTTTTGGTAGAAATAGAGGAAAAAAAGAGATAATTTATACCAATGGAAGTTATTGAGCTTATTTTAATTTATCATGCAATCAATTGATTTATGAATTATTGTGTATTATTGTGACAGGCCTACACAACATATGTAATGAATTAATGGCCTGCATGTTAGTAAAACATTTCTATAAAGAGCTGTTAAATTATGACTTATTTATTATGCTTTAAATGACTTTATTTCACTGAATGACAACCACCAATCACTTTAAGATATCCAATAAGATATTTGAAGTTTTTGCAAAATATTTGGGTACTAGTTATGTAAATCACACGTAAACACTCAGAGCAGATTAGTCTCTATTATCCTGTGATTGCAGAAGCTCTGGCATTTAAATTTATTTAGGACTGTTTGATTGTTTTGGGATTCGTTTTATAGGCTTTAACCACAGCTTTCATAAAACATACATAATTGTCTCAAAAGCTGCTAAAATGTTCATCTTGTTTTTTCTCAGACATTATTATGGCCATCTGTCTCTGCCACAAGATCACTGTGATGGAGGACGGTACAGCTATATGTCTAGCTCACCACGGGACACTGTGGAAATCAACCATCAGGTGAGGTGAACAATAAAAAAAAAAGCTCCAAGAAATAAACATTGATGTGAATATATGCTGCATTTTATCAGCTTGGATAAAATAAAAAGAAATCAAAGCAATGTTGGAAATCTTCTACAGCACCTTGCAAAAGTATCACAAATGTTGGTGTGTATAACTGGGATTTTATTTATTAGACCAAAACACAGTAACACATGACTGGTGAGTGGAGGAAAGACGTGGTCTTAAAACCTATTCACACACACACAAAAAAAAGAAACAAAGCGTGGTATGCATATGTACAGGTCATTTGAATCAATACCTTATACCACCACGGTTTGCTGGACTTCAAGCTACAATTTTATATTGGCTATTAGCTTTTTTACTCAATGTTTTCATAGAAAAAGAGAATTCTGATTAAATATTTCTTGAAGAGGTTTTTAGAAATAATGTATGAAAGTGTTACGTAGTCAAATAAGCCTAGAAAAGTACTTGTTATGTTTATTCCATTAATTATTTCCAATTTTCCACTGCATAAATTCTTTAGGATCTCGAACTCGCCAGACGTCGACAAAAAAGGAAGAATTGCCTGATGGGATGTTGCAATCCTGACTTAGATGAACCAACAACCTGCCACAGCCAGGTATCTGCAATCTTACCTTTTTTAGTGACATTTTCTACTCACAGTCTCCATTCTATTCCAAAACCAATATCACAGCATGTCATAAAGTTCTCCAGAATCCTGCTGTTGAACTACCATTTGATTCAGGTGTGTTGAATTAGGGGAAGAATTAAAACATGGCCCCTGAGAACTGATTCCACTGCTTTGGAGTGTGAGATGCAATTAAAACCTTCAGCAACTGCCCTGTTCATTTTTAACTGTGTGACAACAATGAACTGGTACTTTAAGAAATTTTAAATATAATTTCTTTAAAACTAGAACAAAGAAATTTGCAAGAATTTATAGGCTGGAGATTAGACAACACAAGGAGTCTAAACATGTCTAAACATGTTGATTGTTGGAGTAATTCTTAGATTTTGGAGACCTTCTTGCTTTACTAAAACAACAAAACAATCTTTCTGAGTTTTTGGCATCCTATTGTTCCACAAACTCATCCAGTTTGTATTGAGGAACTACACATGCAACATGCAGTTATTTTTAGCTTCTGATTTGCCTGTTTGTGAACTGTCCTTTAGAATGAGCATCTCTTGTCTTGTAGACTGACGATGAGGACTTCATCCTGGAGAAGCCATTGGGTTACATGCCCCTTCACCATGAGTTGGACAGTGGTCTGGGCTGGACAGATGGCTCCCTCCATCAGGGTGATCTCTCAGGGCTGGAGACAGAGGAGGGAGGTCTGGAAGACTGTCATCCTCATGGGAACTTTGCCACTGCTGGGTGTGGGGGGTTCGGAGGTGGGGGCTCTCCGTCCTCAGAGTCTTTCATCTCCTCGGAGCTCAGCGATTCAGGCTTCTACAGTGTTAGCACCGGTGAGTTCAGGCACTTCCAAAGGCTCTTAGAGAAGAGGATGCGTCTGTACAATGCCAGGATGCAACATCAGGGTGAACCATGCGAGAGACGCGAGAGGCGTGACAGCTGCCCCAAGAGCCACAGGGAGCTGCTCGAGTCGATACCAGAGGCCCTGACGATGCAGCCCCCATGTCAGCACCTGCAAAATGGGATGGAGGATGGAGCTGGGCCAGTCATGGATGTCCAGCCTCGTGGACTTTTCAGGTAATTTGGGAAAAATATTTCATTGATTAGTAACATTGATCTTAATTACAGTCTTATCCACTATGATTTTTTTTTATTTTTTAAATTGTGAATCACATGGAAATCATTTGAAACCCCACACCTAAGACAGGCTGGTAACAGTGCTCATGTGCTACAAAAAGGACAGTTCTGTCAAACTTGCTTTCTAATTTGGTTCAACAAAGCACAGAAGAGTAGAAAGTGTTGCGTCCATTTTTCAAACCATAAAATGACACTTCACAATAGAAATTTGCCTTAGAGTGAGAATGGCTTCAGGAATGAGTCTTGTGTTTTTAGTATTGTATTTGCCTTCATCTGAAGCATTACTTAGTGGTAAATAATTACAATTACCAATTACTCATACTTTTTACCCCAAAATATATCAATAGTCAGGTTCTGTCAATGTTTCCATCAGTTGTTTTGTTTCTTTTTCTGCTGACCAATTCAAAAGTTTTCATATATGAGTCATCACACTTTTCATAAATTACTATCACCATCACCTCTTTCAGCATTTATAATCGTGACTTTTCAGTAGTCCTATGCTAGATTTATGCATTTATTTGCTCTGTGTATTCTGTCATATCAAATCTGTGCTCATACATCCATGTAGTTATTTTTTGGACAACCTGCCTTGCAGCGGTTTGGTGTTTGTTTTAAAAATAGAACTTTCCTTCAGTTACCTGTGTTCAAAACCATGACTTCATTTTGTCCACCACCAAAACATTCCTTTACTATTCATTAGTTAAGTGGCTGCCTTGTTTAAAAGTAACATAGTATTTAAATAAGTGTTAGGGAGCCTACCGGAAAGACTTGTGCACATTTTAAATGTAATGTTTCATGAGTCCCTCTATTTACACTGGCATTGCTTTCCAAATGAATAGAGCAGAATATATTTTATTAATCAAAAATGTGTGCCCTGTCAATTGAGAATTATTCTGCTCATTCAAATTTATTTCCATTTGCCAAACACCAGAATTACATGAAAGACAGTTTTTTGTATTACTTTAGTCAAAGTTTGAGGTTTACCTATATTTCTTTAGTATTTGGTAGCATTACTTTTGAACTGTATGACTGGAGTCAAATGTTTTGACTATCCATTCCTAAGCTTCTAAAAACAGTACGTTAGAATTTTGGCCCATTCCTCCTGCCAGAACTGTTTATAGGTCCCCTTGTTTGCACACACCATTTGAGTTCTGTCCACATATTTTCTATGAGTTTTTAAGAGATCAACATGATGGCTTTGTGGGTTAAGGTTAAGCCAAAACAGTAACTTTCTTGTTTTAAAGTCACTTTGTAACTAATTTAGAGGCATGCTTGTAGGGTCTTTGTGAAGTCAGAAGGCATGTTTGTACCCAATATTTAATGTCTTAGCTCATGTCTTGAAATGTTGCTTGCATATTTGCATATAAAGCTCTTTCTTCAAGATGCAATATAATTTGTAATTTGCCTCCCATCAACATAACAGTGCCACCCAATGGGATGGTGCCTTCAGGCTTTTTTCTCCAAATGTAACAGTGAAACTTTTATCAATTTTCAAGTGTCATCAGAGCACAGGTTATGGTTGGCAATATTAAGATCTTTGCTCCCTCGGTGCAACAGTAAGCCTATCTTTTTTAATGTTGCTTTTGGAGTAATTGCTTCTTCCTTGCTGACCAGCCTTCCAGCCTATGTCAGCACAACACAAAGTATCTGAATCCTTCCTGAATAGTATTATGACTGCACATTTCCATGGGGTTTATTCTTGATAATTATTTTATGAGTAGGTGAATAGTGCAGATTCAGGCATCTGAAAATTCAAAGGAGGATGCAGATTTTTGGAAGTCCACAGATATCTTGTTTTTAACTTAATGTTAGACAACAAGCTTTCACAAGTTGTTTAAAGTTGCAGTATAAAATTATATATATATATATATAATTTTATAAAAAAATTTTTTACATATTTGATAAAACTGTCACTGTGTTGTGACAGTATACGACAGTTAATCGGTCTCATAACATACTGTCATACAAATGGTCATACACCTCCTTGAACTACTATTGTCTGAAAAAATGCATCACGCCAGACAAAAAATAACCAATCAAAGCCAGAAGGAGGTCTGATTGACAGCACCAAGACTCGCCTCCTGGCTCTGATTGGTTGTTTCTAGTTAGCACTGGGAGAACTGGGAGAAAGCATAGGAGCTCAGTTTCTTTCACTGATTATTTGTACTGTCACTACATAGTAATAGTTTCATCAAAAAGTTACATACTGCAGCTTTAAAGCCATAGACCTTAGTGCATACCATACCAACTTTATTTGTAAAGCACTTTAAAACAACCACAGCTGATACAAAGTGCTGTACATCAAAACACAACATAACAATAAAAAAAATAAAAACTTACAGTTTCAAAACAAAAACATACAATTTAAAACTAGATCCCGCTGGAGTTGAAAGCCAGCGGGATCTAGTTTCAAATTGTATGTAAACTTCAGCTGTAAACTTCAGATTTTAAAGAAAATAAATTCATTTCTAAAGAGAAATTCCTTTTATTAATTTTAATTTCACAAATACAAATGTCAGTAATTTCAACTGATATGTTTTTTTTTCTTTCTGATCCAGTGCTGATGGTGATAGTTAAGGAAATGGCTATGTCTTTTTACGATGTGTATGGAAACATGATTTCAGCTGCACATGTTGTCGCATCAGTTAACTAGAACAATTTCATTTCCAGGGTTTCATCGGTCCAGTTCCATAAAGCTGACCG
The DNA here is from genome assembly GCF_000485575.1 of Poecilia formosa. NCBI lineage: Eukaryota > Metazoa > Chordata > Actinopteri > Cyprinodontiformes > Poeciliidae > Poecilia > Poecilia formosa. The sequence goes on along the minus strand of NW_006799957.1, from coordinate 3,726,948 downwards.
ACCCTGTCTGAACCGCCACAGCTCTAGCAGCGGTGCTCTCTTCAACCCCTCTCACACCGCAGTCCCACGTATAAATGCCCCAGTCCTCTCCACCTGCAGCACACCCTCCAGCCATCGAAGACCACAAATACCCATGCAGCAGCAGTACAACCACCAGGGTTCAAGCTCAGTAGGCATGCTGAGGAGGAGCAGAACCCTACACCACCGACCGCCTCCGCAGGAATACCGCCGCCGGGCCAGCCACCCAGCATCACCTTCCTACTGTGCTGCAACTCTGCACTACTGTGGAGGTGTCACTCCACACAACGTCCTTCCACCAGGCCTGCCAGAGGAAGGTGAGCTAGATGCTGGTGTGATGGCTTCCCACCCAACAGGCATGGCCCTATCACCCCAACAACACCCGGCTGCTTTGGGACACGTCAGGGGCACCAACACCAGTGAGCGATGCTATGACAACTCGGGTGGTCAGATCACACAAAATGACTGGTGGCACACTCAAGATAGAAGCTTAATGCCTGAGCCAGCGATGGCAGAAAGAGAGAGGGAGATGGAGAGGGAACTTGAACAAAAGAGACAACTACAAAAGGAAAAGGAGATTGAAAGGGAAAGAGAAATTGAAAGAGAGATGGAGAGGGAAAGAGAGACAAAGCTCCAGGAGGAGAAGGAAAGAGAGAGGCAACTGGAGCTGGAAAGGAGCAGAGCTAGAGAACAGCAGCACCTCCAGAGTCATGTCCTCCCACTGCAGGCGGGAGACGTCAACGACACCTGGCCAAAGCCGGCCAGTCGTCAGTCCTACGGAGGTGGAGGAGGTAGAGGTCTCTACAGCACTTTGGAGGGCCACACAGGAGTTGGAACTTCTGCTGAATGTGAGGCAAAGAATGGACAAATAAATGCAAACTCAAGTCACAATGCCGGTTCCGGTCTGCAGGCAAAACCTAACCCAAGCTCTAGACCTAACACAACCTCACGAGTCACAAGGAGCCAGTTGCTCAGAGATCGAGCTCATCAGCTGGCAGATGAACGGAGTGGAATGAGCACTGATGAAGAGAACAACACTGACATGCTGCTGGGTCGCTACTGGAGCCGAACAGAGAGGAGAGAACACTTCCTGTTGGCTCGGGAGCAAAAGCAGCAACAGCTGCTGGCCAGAGGCGGACCTTTACGAGAAGCTGTTAGCCGGGGAGCAGCGTCTATAGGAGACGGAGGCTTAATAGAAAGCAGGGGAGTTGGACCGTTTGCTGAGGGGCGATGCAAAACTGTCCTGGAGCTGAGTCAACGGAAGCTGAGTCGTCTGAGGAACAGAAAGCTGTTGGATGACTGGACAACCGTAGAGGAGCTGCTGACTCATGGGACCAGGTTGGACAACCAGGAGGACATGTTGTGTCCAAGCTCCTTGTTGACAGTCACCACTGTCTAACTGCACAGACACAATGTTTAGTTTAACCTCTGAGTGTGTGTGATGTTAAACTAATGATATAATATTATGTGAATCTGCTTGTTCTGTCTTTCTCAGAGTTAGACAAGAACATGGATGTCAGCTGAAGTAGGATTGGTGGAAGGCCCATTTAGACTTGGAGTGTAAACAAACAATGTGAAAGAAAATCACCAATGTCTCTTCAGTCCATTCCAGGAAGGTGTCATTCACCCAATGGAACTGAAGATATAAAGCTGCCTTGAGTTTCTTACGTCACTTCAATTAGACATGTTTGGAATCATCGGTGGGTTTATAACACTGTTTTTAAAACAGGAAATACCAAAAACTCTGACAGCCACCCTCAATTCAGTTATTTTTCCACTGCACTTCAATATCCCGATAAGAGTGGCTGCAGTGGATGTTTTGATAATTGTGATATGGTTCAATGCCCAGGCACTGGGTACTGAGTTGTGTGGGGTCAGGAGCACCTAACTACAAAAAAGCATGTCAGTTCTAATCAAACCAGATTTATATTGATTTTTGCATGTACAGTCAATGGGCAGTGCAGATGCTGATAATAATGCTGGTTGGTGTCTGATTCCCAGCTTTCAATCTAGAGCAAAATTAAAAGGCTATTTATGTAAAGTTTACAGTATTAAAAAACCTGAACTGTGTTACTCTACCTTGATACAAACTCTTAGAAACACAGTTTGTTGAATGTTTGCTTTACAAAATGAGTAGGATTGTTAGAGTTCTACGAAAAGGAACATAAGAAGTAAAACTATACAACTCTATCCAGCAGTGGGGGTTTGACGTGAGGTGTAGATAGACAGGCTTCCCCAGGGCTCAATTAATGCAAGAACCATCACTGCTTGACTGTTTTCACAGACTGTCAAATATTATTTTTCCGGTGACATTTTTAGTGGATTATGGGCTGTCAGTAAAGTCTTAAGGGACTTTATTTATTAACTAATTACCTCCAGTATCTGAAGTGCAAAGATAAAACTGACATCCATTTTCTAATCTCTCTGCGGAAGACAGGAGGCAAGATACTTCACACAATTGTTGTATTGTTCTGTTAGCATATATGTCTGAAAGGGAAAACTTTACTCTCATTGCTTTGCATCACCTCAACTGATAGCTTTACGTGTGGGTGTGTGACCACTGTACAGCACTCCGGACAAAATGTGTGAGTCAGTGCATGACGCTTGAAATGACAAACAAATGAGCAAGGTCATATGAGCCGGTGTGTGTTTGCACCATGTGATTCATGCTACATCCAATGCTAAGTATATTTTACTGGATTTTTTTTAAACATTTACAAATATTTGGGTTTGAACCTCTAACAGGCCTTGGGATATTTGGAGAGCAATACTATTCTAGGTGTATTTTCTTGTCTGTGCACTTAAAACAAATCACAAATTCCTTTTATATCAAAGGCAAGGACACAAATCAACTGTAGCAAAGCAGACAATGACAGCTTGGAGATTTGATACAAAATCTTGAAAAATGTATCCTTTTTCAGATAGTAACAGTTTGTTAAAAAATAATCAGTATGATTTTGTGCAACAAGAATAAAAGTGCGTGGATTAGTGGTAAGCAACAGTTTTTCATGTAGAAGGTTTGATGCTCAACTTTAATCTGTTAAATAATATGCTGCAGTGCTTGGTCAGGACTTTATGCTGCACTCATGTTACTTAATTTCAATCTAAAATAACATGCATATGACAGCAAATATTCCCCACTTTAAGAAACCTAATTAAGTGATTTGGAGTCAAAGCACTCATTAGTAAAAGTAGTGTTACACCGATCACCGTTTTTATTTATCTCTTAATTAGAACCTTCTGTCAGGACTGATATAAATGTTAATTACTAGGATTACACTATTAGTAGCGTTAATTGTTAATATTATAATTATCATGTCACTTGCTGCTCCTGCTATTTTCAGCAACCAGCATCTTTTACCAGCGATTTAAAACTAAATGCATTGCTGCAACTGATCTGGGATCTGCCAGAATTAGAAAAATAACTACATACCACTAATATTTTATTGAATATTTCTACTTGAGTAGAAAACTGTTAATTCAGAGACATGAATGCAGCATAGAGTAGTTAGTCTACCACGTCTCATGGCTCTCCTTTACTGCCAGGAATTTTAAAATCGGCAGGATGTTTACAGATCTACGCATAAAACTGTTTATGCATGTTTACTCAAATCCTGAGGAGAAGGGTTTTTTTGAGAAAGGACAGCAGAACTCTGATAGACCTTACATATGGGAGGATGTGCTGATGTCCGCAGCGTCTGCTCTGCAGGTAGAGCTCCAGAGACATTCCACTTCAAGCTGGTGACAGGTGCGTAGTTCAGGAACAAGTGCAATAATACCTCAAGTTAGTTTTGTCAAGGTAACGTTGGTGTCGGCTTTTCAGCGAATGCAGTAATTTGTTTTAAATCAAAATGGATGCACAAAGTGATAAGACATCACAAGTGCACAGTAATCTTGGAGTTTGCAGTGGCAACAGCTAAGGTCACACAGATATTTACAGTGTTTTCCATGGAAGGGACCTAAGAAGAACAAAACTTTTTGCACATCATTTTTATATAAAAAGTTTTCCCTACCTTTCTGTACCAGGGACTTAGGCCAGTGGAACAACTGTAGATAGAATGACAGTGTTTGTTGATGTTTTCTTTATAAACTATCATAGTGATTTATGGAGGAAAAAAGTAGTTTATTGTGGTTGTGTTGGACATATTTCAATATTTTTCTTGTGATGGTTTCAAAACAAACGTGGACAGTTTTAATGATCTTTAAATCTTTTAATGCTAGTTAAGTCATTTAAAAGCTAGTGATATTTTCATTTACTTTTCTTATGAGGAGAACACACTATATAAATATTATTGTCTCTTTAAATGGATTTTTGAAATTGAATTTACTGTTGTTTTGTGTCATTATGACATGTACATATTGATTTTGTCACACAGTGCGACTGAGGGTAGAGTTTGAGGATATGATGGTGCCATCTGATGCCTCCAGTGGTTTATCATGTGATTCTGTAGACTTATAGCTGTGTTGTGGAGGCTGTATATACAGCGCAGGGATAAAAATTGTATCATCAGAATATTTAAAACATCATATGTCCTTGTTCATAGATGGTATTTTTGTTTGTTTCTAAAACTTAAGAGTGCTCTCCATAGGTTGTGTAATGTAAAGAGAAATTCTAGTTTTCAGGTATGATTTTGAGAGATTTTGTGCATCTGACTGTTTGGAATGAGGTTGATGGTGTTTTTATTTTTAATTTATTCTCTCCATATATGGATGTTAGCTATTTTATGATAGTAATGGAAATGAGAACATGGGGGGAAAAAAATATGCTTTTTTTTTTTTACCCTATTTTTGATCAAAATTTTGGAAGATGTCTAAATTCATGACATGACTGCATGATGAAACAGATGGTTTGAAGCCATGTCCCAGGGAATATAGATATATGACAAGCTATCTTATTTTTCTGGAAAATTTGTCAGAAATCTGCAAGTGAAGTCAATTTCAAACAATTTAAGTTATATTTGACATTGTTCTTGCTGCCAACTTTAGCTTCAAAAAGCTAAATTGTGTCACTTCATTGTCCTTGCTTTCGTGAAACTGTTATATTCGCTACTTTTTTTTTCTATTTGTTGCATAACCATTACAAAGAAAACTTCACACAACCTCTTTTATGCAGTATGTGAAACTGCAACACAAATCTCTTTCTGAAAAGATTAGTCACTTAAACATAATGCTAAAAGAAAGAAGGTACCGGTACCCATTTTGTGAGGGTAAATCTTTTTGTTTATGGTTAGGTCAATAATTGTTCATACGGCTGGCAGATTTAGTTTTGTTTGAATTTGACCAAAAAATTCAAACATTGGTGTCGTTTTTTTTTCTTACACAGCATTTCTTGCTAAAATGAAAACAAAACTATGTTTCCCCCAGAAATGTTCCCCTCCCCATCTTATTTTCTTTTTGTAAATGTCAGCGCTATTTCCAATTAGAAAAGAACTTCTTGTTTAAATAAAAATCTATTTTAAGTCTAAATCTGCCATGTGGGAGGAAACATTAAATATACATCAGCAATGATGCTGCATGGTCATATTTATTAAATTGATTATTTCTGTCAATTATTATGATCTTCTGCTTACAGATGATGAAAACACAACATTTAAAATTAGAACGTTACATCAGACCAATGAA
>NW_006799957.1:3646496-3721298 GCF_000485575.1 Poecilia formosa | reverse complement strand
CTCCAGGTGCCTCCCTTTGGAGTCGGGGAAGACCCAGAATTTGTTGGAGCAACTACCTTGTCAAGCCTGGGAGCGCCTTGGGATACCTCCAGTATTGTGAGTGCGTGTATTTGTGTGCATGGATGGATGGATGGATGGATGGATGGATGGATGGATGGATGGATGGATGGATGGATGGATGGATGGATGGATATGTATAAACCTTGTAGCCCCCCAGTGATGTTCAATATCTAACAACACTGCATCAAACTTTAGCAAAGTAGTAAGGATGTGTAATTTTCGTCACCAACTTTCTGCTTATTGTTTCCAGGCTTTTTATTACATAGCACTAAAATATTTTCAGACACAAACTCAATTTGCTTGCCGACATTTTCTGTAACTAAATTATGAGAATCTATTTCTATATTTCTACAATATTTTCTATGCTCAGTTGTTGTCAGTATGATTATAAACGACCACTTCTTTATTTGTTTCCTCCAAACCAAACACCAAGAAGTATGATCATCACATTCCTCCAAGAAAGTTTTAATTCAGCCAAAAACAGTTTTAAGATATTTAAATGTTTTCTTCTTGTTTTATACTTGTATTTAGGGTTCATTTAAAGGGGACTTTTGTGTAGGGAACATTGGTTCATCTCGATTTCAGTGTTCATCGATGGACACTGCCTATAAAATCTGTTTTATAACATTTTCCTGGTGATGAGGTTAGTCAGTCTAACCTCATCACCAGGTTAGACAGATTCATTTTCAAACAAGAAATCGTGATTGTCACAAGAGTTATGGATGTTCTTCATTCTTTGTCTAAAGGAAGCTTTCTTCTTCTCTCCTCTTCTTGTTACTGCTTTCACTCTGGGTTTCTGGTTGACTGGAGGATGAAGTAGGCTGGGCTTCATCTTGACTTCCGTTACAAACAGAGTGAAAACTTTGACCTGGAAGGCAGAATATTAATGTAAAATGAATGGATTTTTCAGACAAAAACTACAGAAAATGAAATTAATCACAGCTGGTGTTGGTTTTAGCATACTTTTTTGAAGTTTGTTTGTTTGCCATGGAGGTAATGCCATACTGAGCCACTGGGACATTTTCTTAGAGATCCTGTCTGGAACTTTGAAGGGGACACAAATGAAACAACAAATAAATCTTCATAAAAACATGTAGTAGGACCATATTTCAGAAGTTGAAGAGGCATCAACACAAAAGGTAAACAGAAAATAATAAATGTATTATAACAAATACAGGAAACAATTCATCTGAATTTAGATCACTTCATATCCTAATGAATTACAGGTCAGCACCATTTTAAAAAAAAGGGGCGAATAGTACGTACTCTTTGAAAAATCAGAGGTGACTGTTGAGGCTGTTACATTTTCCTGCACATGTTCTTGGGATATTTCATCAATATCTGTTGCAGTTTCCGCCTGCAATGCAAATCTTTCCAAAAGGTGATCCATAAGATCCTGAGCATGCTCTGGCTTAGTTCTGATGGCTAATTGCAGTGGAGGTTGTCCAACAGAGATCTTCAGCAACGTAAGGTTTCTGAGGAACCAGAACCCCGGAGAAGTACATTACACTCTCCTATCAGATACTTGCACTAAAGTAACATTTCGCCAAACTATTCAACTTAACTTAAACGATGACACTGTGTTCCAATTTGTTCAAGTAAATCCAACCAAAATAATTGTCTAAAACAAAAATGTAAAAGTTTTAGACTTTACCTGTTTTTGAAATGTCTATAAACCCAAAAGAGCACAACCAGAACAACCAAAATCACAAATAAAACCAGGAGTGATATGAAGAGGATGTCAACTGACGTCTGATAGACCATGGCAATGCTGATCCCTGAAATGTAGAGGACAGTGACGCATGTGTTTTACTGATCAGCTGTTTTAAGCATAAAGGAGGGAAAAAAAACAGTTGATTATTGAAACAGTGGAGACAAAACAATGTTAATTTTCTGTTATCCTACAATTACTGGCTTTACTTTCTAATTAAAAAGCTCAAACACTTATAAAGCTATTGATTTGTGTTCTCTATCCTTATAGAGAACACAAATCTCTGAGCTAAATGAAATGATGAGTTCAAAAAAATTTGAGTAACTATCAGAATTTCCCACTTGAAGTCTGTTTAAGTTAATCCTTATAGAGAATGAAAAAAAAAACACAAATAAAAAAAATACCTGCTTTTTCCTGCTACTCTCTTCCCCTGTTTGTTAATTACCGCTAAACAAAAGCCCTGACCCTTTCATTTGAATTTAAAAGTAAACATTCTGTTAGAATTTCGTTAAGTAATTACAGAGTTTGATTGTCATCAGTTTTTAAGATTTACTACAGTTACTATAACAAAAACAATAATTATTGATGCAATTTTTATCATTTCTAGACAAAGAATTAACACTAATTAACATTCATAGTGTGCGTGTAGCTTTTTATACCTTTCTGCCCAAATAAATAGCTATGATGTTGTAGAAAAAAGGTTAGTGTTGCTCATACAAGTTCTATCAGATAGTGTAAATGGCTCGTATTTGATATTCCTTCTTCTGTCAGCTGTTTGCCATAATTACTGCAAATTTTACTCCTGACTGGCCGGCGGTTTCTTGGGATGACTCCTCTCCTGAAAACTTTGGATGCCAAGATGTCGAGGTTTATTTGAAGACACACAGGCAGAGCTGAACACTCTGAAACTTTGTTTCACCAGAGAATCTGGATTCAGCCTATTCAAGATGTCTCATCAATCTTTGTGGTTTCAATAAATGCTTCGGTTTGCAATGTAAAACATCATACAGTTGTTTATATAAAAATGAAACTCTTCAAGATTCAGATTTTTCATATCTCAGATGTGTGTTTAAACATTCAATACCTTCTTATAAACTCCTTTTCCATGCTGTTTTTCAACCTATTTTGTTCAGGAAAGCTCAATGCTTACTATACCCTTACAATTAATTATTATGTTAATTGTTATGGCCTCCTTGTAGATAATTGCTTGTAGATTAAGTTAATTGTAATCAGTGCAGCTGATTTGACTTTTCAATGAAACTATTTTATAATATAAGCAGATTCTTACTATTTTAAGACAATGAATTCGCTTTTTATATAATCTTTACATGCTCTATATTATCTATGAGATTATACAATATGCAGAAGTGTGTAATAAGGAAAAGTTGCGTCACAGCTTTAGTTGTTAAAAAAATGGAGGACAAGAGGATGTGGATATTATTAAGTCCAAAAGAGGGCAGCAGTGAGTAAATATAGGAAATAACAGAAACCAGTAGGATTGGTAGAATATTTCAACCATGTCAAGACAAGACAGAAATACTTTACAACATAAACATTAATAATTCAAGGCCAGTATACAAAAACATTCATCAGTGTTGTTCCAATAAAGCACCATTAAACAGTTACTGTTGTAAAAGTTGTGTAGTTTACATAAAATATCAGAGATGAATACATATATCCTAATTTAAATGTATGAACAACAGGTTGGCACCATAGTCATATAAATAAGATTTTCAATTTAGCAAATACTTTTTTAAAAACTGCACACATAGAGGTAATAAAATAAAAAGTAGTAAAAAAAATTAAATCAGTGCAATAACCAGATGCATCTGTGTTAGTTCAGGAAACATTATTTGTGTTTTCGTTGTTATTGATCTCCATCCTGCTGATCAGTTCAGTCACCAGCTGCTGCACGGTTTGAGAGCGCAACCGGCCGACTTCCAGGACGCCCTCGTGGTTCACGCTTTCAGAGTCCTCATAGCTCTTTACCACCTGCCATGGAGACCAATTAATCAATTAATCAGTCATCCAAGCAAAGATCCAGATAACTAACCATTCCTTAAGTTACTACATTCTTTATTAGTTACCAAGTTATGAAATAAAGCTGAAAAATAAGAGTTGTGATTGTTTACTATCAGTATTTGTGATTGTTGTCATACCTTATTTGTGATCAGAGAAAGTCCAAAGACTCTTAGACCACAGTGAGTTGCCACGACGACCTCAGGTGCTGTACTCATACCTGAAATAACAATACATTACAGGGGTAGTTTAAAACAGTGATATTAATAAATAGAAAAATCTAAAACATCCCACTTCCTATTTACCCTCTACTTCAGTTAGCCTCATGAACTCATTTTGTTCATTCCTGGCTATTCATAGTTTCTTTCAGTCACAACAAATACTGCTGCCCAAATACTGTCATTTGCTGATGTCTGTTGTAACCCTGTACACCAATCGTTTTACAAAGTACATTCTATAAGGAGATTCTGCTTGAAAATATGTTCATTTGCTTTTGATTAAAATGCAAGCAATCAATTAGTCTACTTGTTAGCAAACAGAGTAGTTTTTTATTTTATTTTTAAAATTAAGTTCTCCTAGCAAACTATGCCTTCATTTTAGTCTACAACCAAACATCTAAACAACCTTTATGGGAAAAAAAAATCGATTCAGATATGTAGATCTGTCAATTCAGATCACATACCAACTTTAACTTTTGTACATAGGTGTCAACTTTCTATTGACTGAACATGAAAAAAAAAACAATAGAATAAAACAATTAGAAAATCTTCTATCTGGGCCAAACTAAGTGAAAATGTTCCTCCTGGTGCATTGAAGCGTCCATCAAAAACTGCAGCTGCACAACACATTAAATCAGATTTTACAGTGAGCATTATGCATTAAAAATACATTGGTTGGGGAAAAATATTTTCAACTGTGAATGGATTTTTAAATAAAGCTCCTGCAACTTTTTCCTCAGCCATGCAACTGAAATTTTCTTTCAGTAGAGACTCAAAAGAACCCTTTGCTCTTATCCTTCACAACAAGAATAAATTGGATGTACAATCTCTATGTGCATGAGCACAAAAATGTAGAATTGGAGCTAAGAATGAGGAGGAATGGTCATAATGAGACTGTGCACATTTCTAGTGTCTTAGTGCATCATACCGACTGCGTCCACTCCCAGTCGATGCAGCAGTTTGGCCTCAGCGATGGTTTCAAAGTTGGGTCCACCCACCATGGCATATACACCTTCCTGCACAAGGCTAGAGACACCCATCTGCTTGGCAAGCTCCATCACGAGGCTACGCAGCCCTTTGTCATAGCAACCTGACATAGCTGGAAAGCGTGGCCCAAACCTGCAACAAAAATTTATTGGCATCATTGACATGTAAAGGAAAACTTTTATTCACCACTGTGAGGACAGTAAAATATCACCACAATAATCATGCAGAAATGAAATTACTTTTCATCGTTGGGCCCACACAGTGGGTTCAGACCGACCAGCCCAGGGAAGTTGATGTGGTCCTTGATTATCATGATGTCACCAGGACGTAGGCCATCAGCCAACGAGCCTGCAGCATTTGTCACTATAAGTGTCTCCACTCCCATCAGCTTGAAGACTCGAATGGGAAAGGTCGTCTGATGGAAAGACAGACATGTATTTCTATTTTAGCTATGCTTACTTGGATAGTATGTTACCAAGTGCAAAGATTGGCAGCCATTTGAACATGTTGTACATTGGGAAGCTTTGGGCATGTAAGAAATTTGGTGAGACCATTGACTGTTCAGGATGAAGACACAAGTCTGTTGCCTCTTTTCTTTTTTGCAATCCCAAAGGAAGTGGCTTTTCCGGAAAAAAACAAAAACTTTTTTTTTTTTTTTTAACTTTTTTGTTCTCTTCAAAAAGCATTTTGCATGCAGAGGATAAAGTTTGTCTCCTGTGACCAGAAGATCTTATTTCACATGTTTGCTGTGTCCCCTACATAGCTTGAGCAAACCACTAGTGAAATGAATGCTAATTATTAAAAAGATGAGTTTTACAGTGGTTTCTATTGAGTGGTTTTACAGTAAAGGTAGTTAAATATATGCAAGCTGCATATTAATTCTTTAGTTATTTGCCATAAATTATATATATGCATTGTTATTAATTTTATTTATTGTGAGCATGCCTGTTTTTTGCACAAATTAACTTTCCACAGTTTTGTTATGGTTTGTCAGGTGATGCAGGATTTTCACTTAGGAAGATAAAACTCTAAGGGTCGGTCTCCTGATAGTCACACAACCTTGTTTCATAGCTAACATTTAAGCATATAAAGGGTATTTTTAGTGAAAGTTTTTATTTTGAATCTGTTTTTTTTTTTTTGCAAAGGGCATTTCACAGGACGCCACCTAAAGGAGAGTCAGGCAGTCTCAGTGTAACACACAGCAGTGACACACAGCAGAGAGCACGTTTGTCTGAATGGGTGTTCTACAGAAGGAAACAAAGGCAGCATTGAACAGTTGACTAAAAGGCTGCATGTGACCAAACCCAAGCATGACAATGTCTCACACACACACACACACACATCCAAGAGACTACAGGTTAGCTTGCAGCATGCTGGTTATTATGTAAACTTTGCCCAGGGTTGCTGGACTGAGATATTTTTTAGCCAACCACTTATGTGAGAATGTTGTAGTTTTGTGGTGGATGTGGATATAGTTGTGAAGACATGTTCTATTTAATCCATGTTTATGTGATGTGTTGTTTTGTCTGTGTATAAATGTATGTTATTAACTCTGCGTGTTCATGGACAGATGTCTTTAGGCTTAGTATTATACTTTGTATTTTCTTACAGTTTGATTTTCTACCAACTTCCTCACACATTTATTCAAATTCCATATGGAAACACACACATGGATGAGTTAGGTTTTCCAAAGTCAAAATCACAAGACACATCCAAGTTTATGCTCACTGGTTGTTTAGATATTTAAGTCTCTGATTTATTCTGTCATTGTATTTTTGTTTTTGCTTAAGCGTAGATGTAACTTTTGTTGTTTTTGTGCATCCTATCAACAAGTTTGACTTTTGGAATAACTATTAGTACACTTGAAATATCTGTGTGAATACCTTAAGGAGTGAATGTCCCTCGTACATGTGGAAGCGGCCCTGCATGCAAACACATGACTTCCCCTTCAATTCCCCAAAAACCAGCCGACCTGCGTGACCTTGTACTGTAACAAAAATAAACATAGTGAGAACATTCATTTTCTTGCTTTCATTGTGCATATTCACAGAATACAATTGCTTATAATGACAGTTACACATCAGAGACATTTCTGACTATAATTTTGCAGGGCTGATGGATAACCAAATTTAGTCTAATGAACAACAACATACTGATCAATACCTAAAAATTAAAATAAGGCATAAATTGAGCAATTAGTTATAATTTTCATACTTCAATTTGAGCTTCAGTTACTTAAATATATGAATAAAAAGAAGCTGAAAACATTTTTTGCAATATTCTTCTTATTAAATATCTGTTTAAAGGCCTTATGATCTTATGAACAAATGAAAATATAAAGTTTTGCTATGCTGTTATGTTAATATACAATATTAGTGACATGAATCTATTTGTAAAAATATCAGTATTTTTTAAAGATATCAATTCATAAAAGCATGCACTCATAAATTACCTGTGCTCTGAGGAAACCCTGGTATGTCAGAGTAATCAAAGGAGTCTTGACATTTAAGGGTATCAGCAAGCATGCCCAGTCCAGAGCCGCAAATAATTGCCACGATGGGACGATGCTTTGTATGAGACATCAGCCAATCAGAGGTCTTCTGATATTCATCGTGACTGCAGGGAAATAAACAGCACAATATCACTCACAAAAATGTAATATTCTTAGTTGTGATGTTATGACCCTAGAAGCATCTTCATGATTGCATAGAAGCAACTAAACTAAAAAGACCTCTAATGTTAGTACATTAGCACTTTTCATGTGTTAAAACAAAATAAATTTCTTTAAATATCTGAAAATGGCACACTGTTGACAATATTATTAACATTTTCAAGCTATTTAACAACAATTTCACATTACAAAACTTTACCGAGCATCAGAAATGATGTTAAAACCTTTTCCCTTACCTGATCTGTTCTTTGCTGTGCATGATGAATGAACGATGATGACCGGTACTACTTCCAGATGTGTGTGTGCGTGTGTGTGTGTTTGTGTGACAGATGAGGAGAGTGTGGTCAGCGGATGCTGATCAGCTTACATATTTACTGGTCACATGCATCTGATTGGTTCAGAACTTGCTCATTCATCAGAAGCAGCCAATAGCGTTACAGTTGGAGTAAAATAGCAATTGTGTGGATTCCTCACATTTTTCTTTCTTTTTTTGGTTGTGCAACAAGCTTTTGGTTCACATAACTCCTAGGATTATTGTGAGATTTTTTTTCCCCCTGTTGCTCAACTGCTAGAGTACAAACTGGGAGCCTGTTAAGATAATTATTCAATCGTTTAATCAATCTATTATCTTGAGTGTGCTTCATTTTTTAAGTATGATGCTCTTGCTATAGTGTAGATTTTTGATATAGGTGATATGGTTTTCTTTTGGTCCAGAGCAGGATTTCCTTTGGGATGATGCAATCAGTGAAAATAATAAAAAAAAATGTAATTGCTCTGCCATTTGTTACATGAACAAGTTTTCTTTTGCTTTTCCAGTCAGTAAAAATGTTCACCCTTAGTAATGTACTCAATAGAGCTGATTAAGCTAATATATGACTTGAATCTTATGATTCTGGATCATATTTTACAGTCTGCAGAAACTTCTGGAAAGGTTATAAAAAGACCAAAATAAAAGAGTCAGTGCAGCAATATTTTGCTTGGTCACAATATCTTTCCAAACTACGCATAGTTTTTTTTAATTCCAAATCCTAATGTCCAAAATGTAAAACAAATGTCATCTAGCTTAATTTTCCTGAACGCTGAAATCATGTACTATTTTTTATTGTTTAAATAAAACATAACTGCTATAAATCCAGACTCAAGAGGTCCAAGGCTGTGTCAGGCTAATGAGGAGCGGCTAGCAACTCATGATCGCTAATACACTTCACATGTTCCTCTGCTGCCGCTCTGATCAGATGCTGCTAATAAGGCTCATGTGAGCTTGATGGATGCTGAACAGAGATGGACTCGAACCAGCGGACAGCATACAGAACCAGAAGGTTTATACACTTTACTTGTAGCAATGTCACTTTTAGCAAACAAAACCACATTCAGGAGTGCTAAGTATCAAACTCATCAAACTGGTCTCTGGAATCATCTTTGTTTTAACTTTAAGGGATGAACACAAAACTGCATGCAAATGATGCTGCATGTAAACGTGCATAACAGAAGCCATATGGACTCTAGTTAGACGGTTAATGAAAAGAGGAATGTAGATAGTTAGACACTCAGACATGTTTTACCATATTAGTTTTACAATTATTTTCAAAGACATTTTAATCTTTGTAGCGACATGCATTGTAAAAGCCATTTAATTTAATTTACTTTATTTCATTGGGACAACACATATAAATCAACATGTCAGCAGTAAGCATCAATATAAACATGTTAGAGCTAACACAACAGCTAATTTTCTAATTTTCATTTGTTGTCCTAAAGCAGTTAAGAACAAGGCGTGTCCCACGAAACAAAAAGCAGGGAATAATGGAAACATCACCACCTATGCAACACGTAACACAAACAACATGAAGAATAAAAATAAGAGCTGGTAAAAACCAAGATTCGATCTTCTAATAGAGAATACTTGTCAGAATAAAAGGTAAGTATGCTTTCCCTCAACTTTCCATAATTATGCATGCAGACAGGACTCTGCAAGCAGGAACACTTCCATAGGTAGTTCTGTTGTCAAGGCTTTTTTAATAGCAGTAAAGAGCTGACTGCAAGTATACACTGCATACAACTGGGTTAACCTGTTGTGGCCACTGATTTGTGCTTCTCAGTGTTTAATGCTCTGCTGAATGCTCACCATTACTGCATACCTTCACTTGGGCAGAATGTCAGAAATGTGCTCTCGTTCATTTAAACGTCTTTTAGATATCTAGCATTCTTGGCCATATATGACATACAGACGTTACTTCTGTGTTTTTCATTGTAGCTATTTAAGCTGTGAGGCACAACAATGTTTTAAAAAGCTTATTGTTACATATGTTGTACTTTACACAAAAATAGTTCTTGTGAATATAAAGGAGTAACTTTCCTGACACTATTTATATATCATTAACTAACAAGGGGAGTAATGTGATGTAATAGATATTGATCAATGCAGGGTCTGTATCCATATCAGTAAAGCATTCATCTGACTGAAATGTCTCAAAAACTCCTGAATGATGTTTTATCGTTGGGTAAAACTAGTTTTTTGCAACAGATTTAATGTATGAGAGGTATTGAGGGTTTTAAAGTGGAATGTCTCAACAAATCCACAACTAATAACCATAAAAATTGCATAAAGACACACATTTTTTTTTTTTTTTATCAAATGCCACCATCAGGGCAAATCATGCATCTGTTTAAAGTTTTGATGTATAATCAAATAAAAAAAAACTCTCCCAAACCCATTCACCAATAAGTCATCTGCAATCTTGAAGTGAAACATAAACATCTCTTTATGTAGACTGCTGATTCATACATTTTACAGATTATGTGAAACCTCAAAAAAATTTTAAATTGGTCTCTTTTACAGTCATGCATCACTTTATAAGACAGTGAAATAAAACTTCAAACATGTAAAGAAACTAATGTGAAAACCTCCATGTTGACTTCCTTTACTGTTGACGAAAGTGTTTTCTGAGGCATAAGTAAATTTGATATATGCAAACCAATGCACCCCCAAGTTTTAAATTATATCTGCCATCTGGATACTCTCCTTGTTTTTCAAAGAAATTAACTGACAGATATGGAGTCCATGGTGGTGTTTTTCCTATTTCAGATAAACTGTATTCATGTTGGAGTACAATAAGATCACGTTTTTCCTATCAAGAGTTTAAAGTTACTAGCATTGACAGCATCATCAGGAAGAGAAATTGTATAATCTGGTGTTCACGAGTCTCCTCGTGTTTGGATTTCTGACAAGATTTTTTTTAACTCCCTACCACATTGTCAGTGATTTGATTTTGAAAATCCCTAAAATCACAAATAAATCCTTTGGAACAACATAAAAAAAATTAAAAGAACAAAAAAGAAAAAAAAAGAAAAGTTGGGTGGGAAAACTAATCAGGAACATATAATATGTCATCTTGTGAGGGTCATAAAGCAAGGTCACACACAAAGCTCAGGTCTGGACACAATCATGTGAACCAAAATCTAGAGTTCATCCAAATGATCTCTCTGGTGAGTGTGTTCTAGGAAAGAAATCTAGTAATTAACACTAATCAGACACTAATCAGAGAGGTGCTGTAGACCCTGCGGTGATGGTTTGGTCACGGGAAGTTTAGAGAGGCTTACGAGCATCGAGTTCCTTCCTCCTGAACTGAATGGTTGTCCCATTTTCAAGTTGGTTTCTCTAGTCAACCAACTTGATTCTAATCTGGGGGAAAATATGAACCTCCTTTTGCAGGAGGTTCTCTCCATTATCATAACCATAACCAGTCTTGTGGATCACTTTGCTAGGGAAGTTTAGGTCTATAGGCCACATTTGACTGAGATTTGTCCAGTTGACTTGAAGTTGGCAGTGCACAGGTTTGTTTGTCCAGTTGACAGACCAGGCTTGAGCCACTGGTCTGTCAACCAGAAGCTGGTGTTTGACTGTTTGACTCCTCTGTTATTTTTACCAAAGCCTTTTTTGCCTTTCATGTATTGATCCATGTGTCTCCTTATCTTGATCACTATGATGTCTGACAGGAGATTTCATTATAGGAATACAGGCTATTAACCAAAAGTGTGATGGATTGTTCCCTTCTGGGAATCTTTCATTGTCAGGACTGTTCTGCCCTCAGTCAGCCATTCAAGGTGAGCTTCATTCCTCTGCAGATGGTTCGTTTGTGCTGCTGATAGGAAACTCCTGCAAAGAAGTCAGCTTCTTGAGCTATTATATGTGACCAGACGCTGCCATAGCATACATCTTAGCTGGTTCGGTGGTGAATAGCCAGTTTGTTCATCTGGTTTTTGTCTCCCTTATCTCTTACATTGGGTGGCTGTTTTACAGTTTCTACAGTCTCAGGTATGGCATCTGTTCATATTTCTTGGATCCCTTATTTTAAAGGTCCTTCACCTCTTGAAATACATAACAAAACAAAAATATCTGTACAAATGCTAATGGTTATTTGCTAATTTTTCAAGCTGCAGAAATTAAAACACAACACAGTACTGTGAAGCATTGTGAGCTGCCTAATAACTTCCACCAGTCGTCTTGCCTAAAATACCACTCCTAAGGCCCTGCAGCTTCTTACAGATATTAAAATAGAAAGCCTTTTTGGCCAATGACTTGTGACTATCCTCCCAAAATCACAAGTCTGAATGGCTGCTGGCCTCTTTCAACTCCACCATTAATTTACAGTTTCAGACCAGAGCAGTCTCTTACTGACCTCCTCTGGAGTTAAACTGCATTTCACCTTCAGTTGTTACTGTAATGTTTAAAACCAAATTAGACACTGTATGTGATCTCAGTAGATGTAATCCTCCTTTGTATTATGCATTTGCAGCCAGGAGGTAATTTTTTTTTCTAAGAGTAAACAAAGATAGATGAAAAGATTTGTCTTCACAGAAACATATTTAAGGTATGATTATGTAAAATGAAGAAAATGTAAGCTATAACTACATCATAAAAAAAAACAGATTTTTTTTTCAGCATGACATTTTCTAATACGTCCCCAATCTGTGCAAGTTGTGAGGTGGATGGAACCTATCTTGGTGCCTAAACTGTCAATGGGTGAAGCACAAAGTACAACGAGCCTCAGGTCCATCACAGGACAGCAAATAAAACATGCATGCATGAACTGAAGCTCAGCAACAACTTAGAGAAGTCAATTCCCCTAATATGCTTGTTTATGAAATTGTGGGAGGAAGTTGAAGCACCCTGAGATAATTTACACATACACAGGAAGAACATGTGGTATTAATACTCTGAATATTTCAGGAACTGGTGATCTTATGTGGTTTACACATACACCCTCTCAGATTTTATTAATAATGTATGCTAGTATGAAATAAGAAGATGCACAACTGTTGTGTGGATAAAACATCCCTCCTACATGTCGAAACTATGTAGAAGACCATAATATGTGCTAATGCATCTTTGCAAATGTCATACAGAAGATTTCACTAAGTTCTAAGTGTTGCTCAGAACAGTTTACTGCAGACGAGTTTGCTGGGTTTGTCTCCCTCTGGTGGTTGAATGTGGCTCTTCATGCGTGTGAACAATCATGACACAGATGCCTTCTTATCAGCACCACATCAAACCTGATGAACAATAAACCAGCCAGGTGCTGACATCACAGCCAAGTCTGAGGTTGTGATGTCAAGGTGTTGCGACTCGGTTAACACTCTGTCTTATCTCTCTGCACTTCTTCAATGTTTGATTGTCAGAATCAGGAATTCTCCACTGATCCGTCAACACTTTGGCGATTGTGTGTGTCTTACATCATGCTGACATTCTTCACAGATCTCAATGGCACACACACACACTCACACACACACACACACTCACACAGAAACACTTAGGAGCCAGCAGGTGTGAGATAACTGGGCTGGTTTAGAACAGAAACACTTTGCTGAAACATTCAGTGTGTTCAAAAGCGTCTCCTTGTTGGAGTCAGGTTTAAAGCTGTCTGAACACACTGCAAAGCTATTCAAAGCACTGCTTAATCAGGGCCTCAGTTAGCAATTCTGTGTTGTTGAGTATAACTGACATCAGATTTAGCATGATCTGGTGACTTTAGCAAGATAAATTTAAATCTTAGCATCATTGAACTTCAAACTATTGTGCTTTTATTGATTAGGCTGCATTTAGGTGGGGTGAATTTACCATGAAATTAAAATTGCTTTTACTGCTGTATAGACGTGGATAGAAATGTTCAGAATATTAAGATCTCAGTACTCTTCGGATACGCTTTAAGCCTTCTCATTTCTCATTGACGTTTTTAACTCCCTGAAGTTCTTTTTGCAAAAAGCTGTAATGCATCATTTAAAAAAATATAAAAAATTGTGAAATAAAGAGGAGAGGAAGTGATATATTTAGAAAAGTATTTCATTACTTTTAAGGACATGTTCTGTATACACTTTTGAAAGTTCAAAGTGTATTAAAGTAAAAAAACTTCTGCAGTTGTTAATGCAACCATTTTAGATGTGACATCATGTCAGTATGAGGTCAACGCACACACAAGTCAACACTTCTGTAACTCTTCTGCAATCAGAGGCTGACTTCATCCTTCAAGCCTCAGTTCGTGTGTTCGCGTGTGTGTGTGCGTGTGTGTGTGTGTGTGTGCGTGCATGTGTGTGTGTTGGTCAGCGTTGCGTGTTGATTGCACCTCGTTACGGCAGAAAGCAGACGGATGGTGATGGAGGGAGTGTGTGTTTGTTTGTTTTGTTTGTTTCAGTCGGAGGCGGATGGGCAAATGTGTGTGTTTGTGTGCGTGTGTGTGTGTGTGTGTGTGTCTGCATGTGCGTAGGATATTGCCTCAAGTTGCATTTGATGGTTGCACAGGAGAGCAACAAAACCATGGACACAGACTCACAAAGACACATTTTAACACAGCTAAGACATCAAAAAGATGAATGTTAACTGTTTTCATGATATTGACATATTGTTTTGGTTTGTAACACATCAAACTTTTGTTTTTGCTGTCATGACAATACACTTTACCGTTTAAAATTTTGACAGGTAAATCACTTTATTTACAACTCAGTTTTAGAGTTAAATTCACTTTATGAAAGAATTTTACTTAAAATAATTGAAAAATTGAAATGAAAAATGAGACATCCAGCTGTGTGTCAGTTGCAAAATATTAATCTTTTGTTTGTCAGAGGGAGGGACAAAATGGGTTCAAGCATTCTTGCATGAAAGGCACCCTGTGATGCCACTCCTGCCATGCGACACACAACCAGGCCTTTAGCCACACTCCCAAAGAAGAATTAAAGCATCAGTAAACATCGCCATCGTGGTGTAAAACAACTCTAATTTTTTTTTTTCTTTTGCCTTGTGGGCATGCAGCTATATTGCCCATATCATGGTTAAAAGTCAGTCAGTCTACTTTGGCTGCTTTTGTTATGTCAGGACACTATTACTAAAAACAGATATTGACTTTTACAAAATAAATCTAAATTCACTGATGTATGAATTATGGTAAGATTTGTTCTAAGCTTAGTGTTTTCATGCTGAATCAATTTGGCTTTAGACTTCCAAAACTCTGATTGTTAACTAAGTAACTAGTCCCTCATTTTCTAAAGCGACATTAAGGTAAAAATTTTTACTTTTGCATATGTGTGTCTATTTTATTGATTAAATACTTTAATGTCCCAGATGTTCTTTTACTTTTTCTTCAAAGAACTTTTTCTTTTGACTGTAAATATTTTTTCAACAATATTTGCAGATCTTATGAAATAATGGACATTTTTTTCCTTCAGTTGCATTTCAATGCAAAAGCCCCATTTGTGGCAAACTGTGATGTATTGCATACTCTTAATATTTGTCAATTAGACTTGTTGTCTAACAGAAACAATACTACATCTTCCTCAGGAATCTGAGGTACTTCAACTCATCTGTTAGATCAGATGAGCAAGGAGGGGATGCTGGTTCATCCCTTCCTTGAAATACTTTTGATAGATGCTCACCATCGCTGATCAAGAACAACACACAAGCGCTAGAGTTTTTGGGACATGTTCGGATTCAGTTGTCAAACCATCACAATTTTAACTATTGATAAACTGATTCAAACTCTTATGCATTTTGTTATTATATTAAGGCCACAATCTTCAGTTGCTTCCTAATCTAGCTCTTTATGTTGAACCTTGGCTGGACAAGTGACGCACTGATTGCTTCACTTTTAGCACTCGGGCAGTGTTTATTTTTTGTGCGGATAAGTTCAAACCTGCTAAAATGATTGATCGTGTCACTTACTTGCGACATTTCACAGTTCAGATGTTTGAAGTAATCAGGTCAAGTCTGGAAGCCTGATTGCACTTACTGCTTGCAACTTTTATTAGGATGTTTCCCACTAACCTCGGACTTTCTTCCTTCTATCAGACTTGCACACAAATAACTCATAAAAGTCCCCTGCTAAATGTTATTTCAATCAAGTAAATTTTTTATAACCATGTATTGATAAATAAAACATGGGGAAACATCGCAAATGAAGACCTGCTTCCACGGCATTAAATCACTCTAAATAGAAATGAAATTATAATGAAACACACACAAAGTGAGTCTGCTTTAAAAAATACATCCTCACCAGAGATTCACCGCAGCGGCTCTCTCGTGGAAACACCAGTGCCTTAATCTTGATCATTAAAATAAACATCAAGCCCCCGTCTTGGCTGTTATTCATCCAGCGATCATGTTTTACTTTGGTAAATGAGCGAGAGACCTGATGGTCCCATGGGAGGAAGAATCAGACTAATTAGCTTCTGATGCAACACACCTGAGAAGCGCGTGAGACGCTTCACAGAGCTTCATTTGGTTGATTTAATGTCTCAGACGAACTTGACTGGAGCGCAGGCATTTTCTTTTATAACATGAAACTTAAACACGTTGTGTTTTAGGCTATGACACTGTATGTTCCCCTTCATGTTTGTCTTTACTTCTTAAAAACGTCACCTTATATATCACTTAACATGAAAGAAATTGGTAGATCTTCAACCTTTACTTAGTTTTCATTAAATGCTAATTTTTAAAAATGTGTTTGATTTGCTGAGAAAGCAGAATGCTGCAAAACTGTATATAGCGCTGACAGATTTGTCTGTTAGATGTAGTTAAGAGTGTATTAGATATAAATACGATGCAGTCTGATAGTATTTATCCTTACAGGTTATTTTATGTTAGATTTTCTTTCTCTATGAAATGCTTCAGATTATGAAAAAAATTGATATCATAAAAAACAATCTGAAAGGAAAAAAAAACTGTATTAACTCAGGTATTTAATAAAGGATGTGAAAAAAAGCGGTTGCTCCCTAAACTTCATAACTGGCTAAACTGTTGGTTGCGATAACTGGCAATGAATCTTTTAAATCACTGTGGAGGAATTTTGGTGAAATAGCTTTTGCAGAATTGTCTTAGCTCAGTCACATTGGACAGTCTTCTAAAAAACATCAGATTTAAGTTCTTAGTTTAATTTCTTTTAGCCATTCAGAGGTGGACTTGTTGGAGTCCTTAAAATAATTATCCTCCTGCATAAACCAGCTTGAGATTAAGAGCATGAACTGATGGTCAGACTTTTTCCTTCAGGATTTTCTTCTTCAATATATTTTTAAACCTCTGGTTTAAGTTTCTATTCAATTAAGAGTTTCAATGAAGCTTCAGAGCTAGATCTGAACATTTATAATTATGTTTTTCAGAGTATTATGTATTTTTACAGTATGCACCACAAGCTGTCACATTACTAAACAAAAATAAATATTTTATCCATTTGTAAAAAAGTTGAGTTTGTTTAACTTAAATTTTCCATCACAATTTAACTATTGATAAACTGATTCAAACTCTTATGCATTCCTATCTTTGGAAATATATTTGATTGGTGTCTCCATTAACAGAAAAGAGTCCAAACTGTCACATAAAGTTCATCTTAAAGTTCAGATTTCTCTGTGAAGCAGTTGAAAAAGCTACTTTCTCCGGTCACAAAGTCCAGGTCAAAGGTTGAATCCATCCTCTAACTACAAATATACACACGCACAGCAGTCATGTCACAAAGGATGGTGTATGGAGTCGTCATGCCGACAACAGACATTACTGCTGGTTTCATCACGAAGACAATCCCAGGCTGGCCTCAGTGTGTGTGTTTATAGCTAACCCTCTTTTTTCCCTTTTCTCTCTCTCTCTCTCTGTGTATCTCTCTCTTTCTCTCACACACACACACACAGACACACACACACAGTATTTAGTTGTCTTCTTATCTCAGTTTTACATCATCCCTGGTGACCTCTGAGTGTATGTGTGTGTGTGTGTGCATGTTCCAGGGACAGGCCGGGACAAGTTCAGGTTTATTGCAACAGGGAAAAAAAATGTAATAAGTTTTGTGCTCTGATGTTCTGTAACAACAAACAATGACAGATAGCAATGGTACAGTATCTGTATGCACTGACTGCCTCCTTTCATTATAATCTGGGCTTTTCTGATTTGCTTTGTCAAGCAGCCAATTGCTAAGCAGCCAAGTGCTGTGTAGTCGGGAACATTTTACTAGAACAAATAAAAGCCTTTTACAAACAGAAGGCTGCAGGAGGAGTCAATATTATGAGACACTAAATTCTGAAGCAGGTCCCTTAATCTTTTTCTAATGTGTCATAAAGTTTAGATTTGAAAATGTATCTAAAGCTAGAATAAATATTACTCTTTTTAATATATGCAATCACCACACAGCAATCTCTTTATTGTTGTGTTTGAATTTTACTTTTTAACAGAAGGGATTCAAACTCTTCTCTGGCCCAATAGATATATTTAGAGACTCAGGAATTAGTCCTTTCAGTTTGAGAGCTGCATCTAATCTCTGATGCTTTCACAATCCACAAATTGAGAAAACATGAAACAGTTTTAGTCATTCAACTAAGATTACTGCAAGAACCCATCATCAACAGGTAAAGTCAGACTTCATGATTCAGCTACAGCAAAGAGGCTTGGCACAAATCCAGGCATCCAGGGGAGAGTTTCATGTAAATAAAAAAAAACAACATACAAAATAAAAAAACTAAAAGACTCGCAGCTGACTAAAAAGAAAATATTTGCAAACACTTATAAAAGCAGTGTAGATTCCAATTGATTAATGAGTCAGTCATTGATGCTCTTCAACACACAGTTAAAAATTACTTAACCCAGGTAGTTCCAGCTTCAACATGAACCCTCATAA
Source organism: Poecilia formosa (assembly GCF_000485575.1). Lineage (NCBI taxonomy): Eukaryota > Metazoa > Chordata > Actinopteri > Cyprinodontiformes > Poeciliidae > Poecilia > Poecilia formosa. Next base: position 3,702,488 of record NW_006799957.1, on the reverse strand, counting down.
TTTCTCATTGACAAACTGAGATTAGATTTGAATAACAAGTTGGGTAAAATACATTCAATACAGTATTCAATCAATCATTCAATGAATTTTATTTATAAAGCACCTTTTACACTAAAAGCTGCTCAAAGTGCTGTAAGATCAATAAAAACAAACAAACAATTATCCACCCCAATATTTGTTGTCTATTTGTTAAGGCAACAAATATTTAAATTTAATCAAAATGTATGTTTTTGAAAAAAATCATGAAAATGTACAATGTCAATAAGATATAAATAAGACCAATCTTTTATATAATGTTCCAATTTTCACAGCAGACATATGTGTCCATTCCTGTTGATCAAAAGATTTTAGCTGCAGCAGCAAAACAAGTCATAGCTTTCTGATTCTCCACATCATGAATGTGCTTTATATTTTCAACAAGAGCCATATCTGGAGACAGATGCATAAATGATGCAAACACATGAAAGCCATCCATGCCTCTATTCTATACACAAACTGGTCTTTGTCCCCAAAGCACCAAAGTCACCTTTGATTTCAGAAAACAGAAAACTAAATTGCGCAACAAATGACATTACATAAAAAAGAGACGTTTCCTTTAATTGATTTTTGTCTGATTAGTTTTTTTTCTAATAATTTATGTAGATGCTGAATGATGGGTTTCAAAAAATAACAAAACAAAACAAAAAAAAATTGTGCGCAGTGTTAAAGTGAGTGATTTAATGAACATTTCAAGCAGAAAGATGGTTGTAAAAATATTTTTCTGTGCATAATTACAGTCCTCCAACAAGTCATTTTACATAAGATACATGGGTACTTAGTACTGAATGACGCTTTATGACAACAGTCATAAATATTCATGAAGGCTTATTCATGTTCATGACATTAAACAATATTAATAATATATTGAAATATATATTATTTCAAAATATATTGTTTTTCTAATATATAAGAAAAACAAGTAACAGTTTTGGTAACACTTTATTTGAATGGGGTGAATAAGACTGTCATGACACTGTCATAAACATGACATAACGTCTGTCATGAACATGAATAAGCCTTCATGAATATTTATGACTGTTGTCATAAAGCGTCATTCGGTAAATTATGACACTTTTAATACAAAGTTGACATTATTCAAAATGTCTTTGTTATGACAACTTGACATTAACCAAGAAATCATTACTGTTTAAACTTTACCTTTAATAACATAAAGTTACCAAATTTTTAAAGTGCAATCAGTAATACTTTTATAACAAATTCATATCAGTAATGATTTCCTGGTTAATGTCAAGTTGTCATAACAAAGACATTTTGAATAATGTCAACTTTGTATTAAAAGTGTCATAATTTACCGAATGATGCTTTATGACAACAGTCATAAATATTCATGAAGGCTTATTGATGTTCATGACAGGTGTTATGACAGTGTTAGGTCAGTCTTATTCACCCCCTTTCAAATAAAGTGTTACCACGTTTTCCTATCATGTGACTTAATAAAAGGAGATAAACTCTGGGAAAGTTCACCTGCATGAATGCTTCACCTCTGGAATATGAGCAAAGTTGTCAAACATAATCAGCAGTTAGCTCAGACCACAGAGTGAGCGAGCCCAGGCGCAGAACATGCTCAAGGGTGTTTCATCGTTTACCCACCTCGGGGCTTTAACAGTTTCTTAAACTCCCACTGTTAGCCAAACTTTAAACTGAGCATTTCCCCGAGGCTCAACAGATCAGGATGCCCTGAGGCGAAACACAGAGAGGAGCAGAAAGAGACCACCAGAACAGACTCGGAACCAGACAGCAGGTGGATGCACAGGAAGCTCAACGCTGTACCAAGCGCACACACACAAACGTACACAGGGTGACAGACTGCAGACTCAGGTGGAGATCAAAACGTCCCCGTGTCAGTAGCACAGGTGCAAAGCAGGTGATAACCCTGACAAGGAGGGCAGCACGTGTAAGAAGATTGTGAACAAATATGTGTGTTCTGAGTGTGTGTGCACACGAAGCGAGTGTTGCTCCCAGTAAGTGTGTGTTCCCGTGGCAGGCCGTAGTTGAGTCAGACACTTGGCCTCTGATTTCATCACATCGGTTATGAAAGAGACAGTAAAGTTTAACAAGCACACATGCATGCACGCACTGTGTTCCTCCTACTCTATTTCTTCAATATTTCATCATGTGGCGTAAAAACACGCTAACCATGTGGAGATAACCTGCTGCAATAGTGTGTGTGTAGTGCGAGTGTGTAACCAGGTCAGAAAAGCTCCTCGCTTGTCGCATCAAATCAGCAGAGCTGGTCTCACACACACGCAGTCACAGATGTAGAGGCCAGAGGTCAGGACGCGCGCACAGGAAATCTGCATAATGAAGATGTGACCGTGTTACCTGTGGAGGAGCAGATGTCTGTCTGCGGCTCCTGCTGGGATTAAAGGACAAGTTCACCTACATGTGCATCCGCGCACGTGTGATCGGCTCATGCTGGCTGCAGAATGAGCACAAGTTGCATTAAAAAAGTACATTTCAATACTTTCACATTAGCAATAAAAATAGATCAAACAAAGAAGGCTCTCTTCTTGATGCTCCATGTAGGCACAGTGTGTCATGACATTTTCCACGGTTCCTTTAATGCGATTTGCTGAAACAAACAAGAACAATAACACGCTTACACCTCAGGTTTGACTCAGTCAAGGAGCAAATTGTCAGACTTTATGCGGTTTATTCTGTGTAGAACAGCACTATACATCTGAAATGAGAACACCCCTGTGCAATACCACTTTAATGTCACACAATTCAACATTGCATCACCTTCAAATGTATGTAATTCTTTTAAGTTGAACAGTGGGGCATCAGCTCTCATAAAAAAATAAAACAGCTTTAATTTACCATATTTCTCTCTGTAGGAGCTCCTCGAGGAAAGTTCAGAATTTCTTTCTGTACTGATGTTTGAATCGTACTTTTCGCAGAAGGAAGAAGGATTGCATAAATCTCTAGATGTTTTGCCCATCGCGAGGTGCTCTTTTTGTTGATATTTTGGAGCTGCGTGCTTGTTTCTTTTTTTTGCTTTGTTTTTGCTTTCAGCGCTAGGATCTTTTTTGAAGTTGCCTAAAAAAAGAGAGAAAAAAAGATGTTGACACTTCAAGCATTTACAAAAAAATAAAAAATAAAATAAATACAAATCTATGAACTCCTAAATTTTGCAACATGGAAAATTGCAGCCTGGTAACTGAAAAAAAAAACTAAACACCAACATTAACTTGTCTAATCTGTGCAAAAGATTGCAACAAACAGAAAAAAACACTTTAATGTAGCCAAAATCATGAAGGTTAAATGCCATTCATGAGTATCATTGATCATATACTCTCTTGATGCATGGTCAACTGTTTTATGCATTCTTATTTTTTTTTTATTGTTTTTTTACAGAACAAATCCTTAAAACTACAAAGATTACAGTTTGCTTTATTGGACTGCTGCTTGGCAGCAGCGTATTAACTTCACTCCATTGATCCTGTTGGATATTTTGGATTTTATGATTTAAAAATGTTTTAAAAAGTCCCACAAGTACAAAGCTGACACAAGATAAAATGTTTGACTCTGCTTATTTCCATGCCGGCTGGGAGATTAATTACCCAAGAGTTTGCATTTTCATTGCACGCTTTTGAAAGACTGGCTTTAAAAAAAATGGCTATTTACTCTTGATGGCAGAACAGCAGCATTATTCCAGTGCATCTCAATTAATCAAAATACAACTGAATTGTTCATTTATCTTTGTGATTCAATTTAAAAAGAGAAGCTCACATATTTCAAAGCTTCATGACAAGCAGTTAAACATTTTAAGATGCTGCACTGATTTGGTTCATTATGACTTACCTATCTCAAAAACTTAGAATATTGCACATGACTAATGTAAAGGTATTTTTATTGCAGTAATGTTATATTTTGGACCTAATGAAAGTCTGTTGACTTGACAGTTGTCCTATAGATAGTCATTGACAACCCACTCAGTCCAACTTGTCTTGTAAAGTGAAAAGCTGCTGCAATATGTCAGGATATTTCAAAGCACTTCATGCTTACATCTGCTGGCAAGATTTATGGAAATGCTGATTTCCTTTTTCACAAGGACATCTCCCTGCTGTACCATGTGCCAGACATACCAATGCCTGGTTTATGATCACGGTATCATTGTGCTTGAATAGCCTGACCTAAACTGCACACCGAAAATACTGGGGTATTTGAAAAACAAAGACAAGAAAAATCACCTCCATTCCCATCACAGTGATGCAGAAGTTGGTGAAAAAGAGGTTTTGAAGAAAAGTACAGAGACTCTACAGCAAACATTAGCTTTTGCGTAGGCCAGTTACCTATGTAAGACAGACATTTCAGTTGGAAATGATTAACTGAATAAATAACATTTTAACTCAGCATCATGCACCTTAAGATGTTTTAATGTGGGCTAGTCTGAGCTTTTAGGCTGACTGCATCAAATCACATGGTACATACAGATCCACTTTCCAGTTACTTTAGGCTATACAACTATCATTAGAAGCAAAACATTCAATAAAAGCAAGCAGCAGTGTGAACTTGGTCCACTGATATTGGTTGCAACGAAAGAAAACATCTTGTTCCTCGCTTGTTGTTTTTATCAGATGCTCATCTCTTTTGTCTGCTAGATTAATCTACCTATGGGTATTAATGAAGTCACTCTGAAGTATTTAAGATATATTTTAGCAACGCTTCAAAATGTCAGCTCAAAGAAAAATGACAATATGCCTGAAAACGCATTCTGACTCTTAAAGCTTGCACAATTTCTTTCCTGTAAAACGAGAAAGTCAACATGCATGCAGAGAAATGGGAGTACAGCTACCATTAGAGCAGCTGTGCTTTTCTGTGAAACTGATTGGTTCAAGTATCCTGAGAAAATAATGTTTAACCAGAGAAATGAGATAGATTTGCCTATATATGTTGTTCCCTGAAGGAACCGTGTCGGGACCTGATGGCTTTAATAATTCCCATGGAAGGAGTAAGTGAGAACCAAGCTTTGATATACACATATGTTTTCACCAAAGAATCCTTGAGAGTCTCACTTTTCTCAGATCTCACATCTTCTGAACATTCTGACAATAAAACCAGGATTTTCCACACCAAGAAATATAAAAAGATACTTTGGTTGAAGCCTGTCTGGGTCACAGCAGCGGAATCTTCTAAGGTCTGGCAAATCAAATACGACCTCAAGACAAACTAGAGTAGCTTTCTTGGCACACCTAATATTTGACATCAGATAGAAGCATGGTTTTTCCAGGGCTGAAGCTTACCCTCAATTTAAGGTAACCTTCAGTACCAGGAGAGATTTATAATTCTTAAAATTGAACATATTTGAATGTTTTATGTGATTTTTTTTTATTTGATGGGACACAAAGAATATGAGGTTAAAGAGTAAAGGCAATAATAAATAACTGATAATTAATAGATTTATGACCTTAAATTATAAGTAGTACTGCCATGTAATCTATAGTCATAGCTAAGATGGAAGAGAGCACAAGGATCTTAATGTATAAATGATGTGGCCCTTCCCAGGTTCTAAATTTATTTTCATCTAAAGTCTACAAATGAACACACTACTGATTCTAAAATGGCATTATGTGTTGAACACGAAGAAAACAAAAAGGTCTTTGATATACATCGTTTAGAGCAGTGTTTCTCAAGTCTGGTCTGCATGTTTTAGATGTTCTCTGATATGCCTGATTCAGCCGATTGCTGTTCAGCAAACACCTGTCAATTGAAATCACCTGGGCTGAAGCAAAGAAACACCTAAAACATGCAGGGTAGTGAACCCAGAGGACCACGGTTGGGAAACACTAGTGTGTAAAAGGAGTGTTGGGGAGGGAAGTTACCTTTACTCTACGTGCAATATACAGGAAGGACTCTGTGTACAACAGCCAGAATATCTAAACTTACTTATCAGTTTATCTATTAACCTAGTATTTGCAGTGGTAGCATCAGAATGATTCATGCTTTCAAGACCTGTGCCATTTACACATATATTTTGTAATGAATTTCCCCTCTGAGGTACAAAAAATGGCATTTTTATTCTGTTCTACTCTCACTTGGACATGAAAAATTATTTTTTTTACACATTAATAAACATTAGCGAATACAAAGGTGCACAGAGGAACACTCTTTTGGGCCAAGTAGTTATGTAAGTTAAGTATTTTAAATTCTATTTCAGGGAGTAAATTGGTTACAGTGACTAAAACTACAATTTTTGCTAGAATAAGTACCTAATGTGAGCTACAAGGTGTAGCTCCTGAAGCTCCGACTACAGACAGAAGACAGATTAAGGGCTGTTCTTAATAGATGGATTGAGGTCAACAACCAGTGGCACTACCAAACGTGCCACTGTGTAGCCCATATGATGCCAGTTAGCACACTTGATATACAAAAACATTGTAGCCTTCAGTACATGATGCAGCTGTGGCATGTCATTTTTACTTGAAACAGTTCTAAAGTAACAGCTTGAAAGGGAGGATGCATCAGTGTGTCAAAATGTCTTTTTCTTGCCTAAACCTCCAACCTAAGTGGGACAGGTGTAGCTGCAAAACAAACAAGGTTAAAAAAAAGTATGCCAACTCTTAATGTGGTTAATGCATATTGTACATATATATTTGGTGTGAAACTGTATATACAAGTAAATATATGTTTTGCTAACTTTTCCATAAAAGTCATGTGGTTTTGTTTACTATAAGTAAACAAAAGTTTTGTTAACTTCTCACAATCAGCTAAATGCCATAAGGGCTACAATACTAGTATTCACATATGAGTGGACTAGATGACTGAAAATGCAATTCCACATTTCATATCCATCATGTAGGATCCCTTTTACAAATACATAGTACGTTTTTCTTTCTTGGTGCAAACAATGTCCCTATTGCATCATAAAGGTAGCGGCTGCTTTGTAGATTGTCGACTAAAACAGCGCCCCTAGTGGAATAAATGTCACGCGACCCTCACACTTTGAATATATTCAAAGTCTGAGGGCTAAGTCTAAGTCATATATGACTAAAATGGAAATAATCTTCAGTAATTCAGAAGTCTTGAAGGAAAACTTAATTGTACTAAGGGGAATCTAGTTCTTGAAAAGATGTGCTTTAAAATAATTCTACCTAACTATACAGCAGAAGTTAAAAATATCCCCATCTGGTGTTTAGACCATTCTAAAGTTAAACACTCTTTCAGATACTCTAACTAGTATCAGAATAATCCAGGATAGTTTTCCTTTTAAAAGACTAACATTTCATTTACTTTTAATAAATGGTGTTTAGATCATTCTGTAGGATTAATTTCATTCGGGATACTTGAAATCCTCATTCTGATTTGGAAATACTATGTAAAATTGGGTAGCCTTAAAGCTCAGAGTTCATTTTAAAAAACGTGGTTGACCGAAACGAAAACAAGAAAAACAAGAACAGCCACACAAATTGCGACATGTCATGTAGTCTCCAGATTACATGTCACCATTTGGTTTTACTTGGGAACATCAGATAATTTTAGACTGTGACTTACAAGACATAATGACAAGCGGAAATGCGTGAGGTATGCCCCGCTCCCCTTTAGATCGGCTCTGTCTGACGACCGACCTGCCGTGGATTGCAACATCGAAGCTCCGCCCCTCCGGGTTGACGCCACCGCGGGAGGAAACAACGAAACCAAACAAACCCGGAGTCAGTCGGAGCCCCAGAGTCCAGCTGAAAGTTCTGGAGAACCAGCATCAGGGTCAGCTGAAAGCGGCGGGAGATAAACTAGACCGACTCTATTCGGCTTTCTGCTGATAAAGCGGCAGGACTGCCTTTGAACGCCCCTTTTCGGAAATAACAACAAAGACTCAACAAGTTTCATTTTTAATTACACTGCAATTTTTTTTATTGGAATTCTCCGACGATAAATGATCTTCATTTATTTAACTTCATCCGCAATATAAAACTCAGCGACCACCAGCTGACGGACCAACGACAGGTTGCGCAACTGAAACGACAGGAAGGCGCAAAGACGTCACCTCCAGTTCTCCCAGTGTCATAGTGACTGGTCCCAGTCGGAATTCAGCTTGAAGAGATTAGGAGCGCTTTTCAGATATTTGTTTAGCAACTCTACTGCGCGGACAAGTGACCAAAACCATCTTCAGAGTGATTTTACTGAGCTGACCAGCAGTCCGCACCTGAAGTCATTCCAAAGGTAAGAAACTGACCTGAGACCAGCAGAACTGCTGCTGGTGGCATGGAAATGTATTTAAATATTCAGCCTGAAGTGAACATTAGTGCTGAAAATGCAATGTCAGATATTAAATATTAGGTCATTTTCTCTGAGTTGTTTATATGCGAGTAACAAAAGCACCTTTTCAGAAATAGTTTTCTTGTTTAGATTTAAATTCAACTGAACTGAATCCAAGTCAGAACCAAAATAAAACAAAAACAATTCTCTTCAACTTTTTAAATTCAACTCAGCATGCACTTTTCTACTGTTATTTTTTCCAGCTATATTAAGAAAGAAAAGTGATACTGGCTGTTATTTAATAAATCAATCCATAAGTGTAGCTTGATTTAAAGGAATACAAAACACAAGAGTCTAAAGATGCATATATAGTCACACACCATTTGCAGTGATATTAAAGCTGATTCCTTGCACTGCACATCGGAAACAATGCTCAGATGACTCCTAAGCCAGGATTGAATGCATCCATTATGTACAGCCGTTGACTTTCAAAAACCAAATTAAAAAAACTGTTAACCTAAATGTCACTTTTTTATATATATTTTTGTGCTGTTTTATTTAAAATAGAAAAATAAATAACGTATCAGTTTGCCTCCTTGTCAAACCTCAAACCAGCACACATTTTCTTGGCTGTTTTTGTTTTTGCTGCTTATTTTAGCGGAAGTGTGAGAAAACACTGAGTCTATATTTGAAATATTTGTTTATGTTTTGATTTGAATTCTTAAAGGGCTGTGAAATATGAGGAACATATGAAATTTTAACACTGTTGCTAAAAGTTGTATTGTCGATATTGACTAGGATTACGCCACATGCTTCTGACTCATTTCTTTCCTTATCATGACACACTGTCCCCACCACTCTGTCTCAGTTTTAGCATCTTAGCCACAAAAGATATACATCAAATGAGGGCAATAAGGGCAGTTAAAACCAGTTCACCTTGCCAGAAAAATATGACTACGCAGAAATGTAAAAATTTAAACAAATATCCAAATAGATGTTTGTGATTGCAATATTGCACATGCCAACAATGCCGATTTTGCTTCAATATATTGTGCGCCTCTGCTTTCTTTCCTTGGATGAAGTGAAGCAGCAGATTTCTAGTTTAAAATAGTTTGTTTTTACAGTAAGGGAATGTAACTGGTCTGTGGAATATGTCTTCTTAAATAAGATCTTCCAGAACATTATAACAGGTTATTTCCTTGGATTGTTCATTCTGTCAGCAAATGTATGAGTATGGTGCTTGGAATGAATCTCGCCTAAGTATTTTTAGTTGCAGAGTCTTTTTGTATTTTCTGTGGCATTTCATGATTTTTATTGAATAGTGGTGTTTTTTTATTATTTAATTAGGCAGTGAAGACTGTACAAGAGCAAGGATTGAGATAAACAAGAGAAAAGTTGTTTAGAAATACTCACAGTTCTTGGTGTGCTTTTTGTGCATTTTTTCACAAAAATGCTTGTCTAAGTCATGTTTTAATTACACTGGAAACCCATTTATGAGGGAGCAACTTTTATAGTCTCCACCACAATGAATTAAATGCCAAATGAGAGGTTACATGGTGCAAAGTTTCTGCCTGTGGGTTTTGCTTTCTGAATAACTCAGCAGTCAGATCTCTGGAGATTTCTCCATCGCTTTTATTTTGAGCTACAGTTTCACAATCAAATGTGTCAAACAAGGCCAGATTTGCTGTGTGTATATGTGTGTGTGTGTGTGTGTGTGTGTGGGTGGGTGGATGACGTTGCCGCAGTGACATTGTGACTCAGGGTGTTTCAGCAGGAGTGAAAGCAGTGTTGCCCCACAGCCGGTTTCCACCAAGTATCACCAAGGTGACCACAAGTTATGAGAAACTTACTCACACACACCCACACAAACACACACACCCTAGCGGTGCATGCATGTAGGTGTTGACTGTATTTAAAGCCTTTTTAAACTATAAACTGTTTTGCTCTGATGCAACGATCTGAAAGCTGTGGTGCCTGTCAGCTTACAGGAAGTTGCATCAGGAGAGCCTATAGACCCGACCGTGTAACATGTAAGCAGCAGGGATGCAGAACACAGTTAGATGTGATACTAATACATTATTTTTACTTTATGTGAAAATGTCACTGTAGAGGTTTTGGTGGAAGAATCAGTGAGAGTCAGTTTCCCCTGTAGAGGGCACTGTTGTGCAACAGGGAGCAGCTTTACTGTAAATTTAAATAAAAATATGTTCGTTAGAATAAGTTAACCAAGTGCTTTATTCAACACAGGTGAATTAAATATAATATGTCACTAAATAGCATTTTCACACATGTGTATCCATCATTTGTCCAAAAAAAACAAACAAAAAAAACAGACAAGATGTATATTTGGGGCGCAGGTGAGGATAAGAATCAGCCTAATAATAACCAAAAATATTCATTCAAATGTGTTTTGTCTCAAGTGATTTATGAGAAAATAATTATACTTGATTTCATTAAGCTGAAAAAATAGTTTTGTGTCCATTTAAGACACAAAACTATGTGTCTGAAATGCATGTTGCATGTTTCAAATGCAATATGCATTTGAAATTTGACACATGAACCAGTGTTGATTTTAGCGCTTTGTTAGAAGCATGCCGTTTCACCTCCTGTTTCTGTAAGAAAAAAATTGACACAATAGTGTTATATCAATAATAATAATATTATTATTGTGAGATCATTTACATTTTTCAATATGTAACTATTTATTGGATGGTTTCTGACGCTGGTTGATTTAGTCAGTTTCTTGTATTCCAATAGAAGCTTTAAGCTTATTTTAGCATTTTAAAACTATATCGTGATCTTTTTTAATCCATTCTACATTTTTATAGCGAATGTGTAAAATATAGTAGGTGATTTGATTGTAGTTAATCTAAAAGAAAAAAAAAATCATATTCCATGAAAATTCTGAAATCTTTCAAAGTGTGCACATTGGATTTTTGATCAAAACTGCTGATTGCTGCCTGCATGTCTTTTGATTTGAATTAGTCAATATTTGGCCACAACATTCCAAAATAAAAATTCAAAAAAGGCAGTTTGCACCGATATTACAAATTTTTCCATGCATTCCACATTTCTATTGAGAATATATTAATTATATTTTGCACATTGCACATCAGGTTTTTGTTGAAGAGGACAACGACTCAAAAATACCAGCATGAAAATTAATGTTTGTTATTAGAAGTTAATAGTAAATCTCATGTCTCTTGTCTTCACCAGTAAAAACTGAGGATGGGTGTGGCAACAACCAGAAGTCAGCTGTGTCTGAAGAGGCTGCTGGCTGAGCCTCAGGAAAACTTACCGAAATGCAAGCTCGCCCGTCTGGAGACATCCCATTCTGCCAGTGGCCTATCTTCGTACCTCACACCAACAATCCCCGCACCCAAGTCCAGCCCAAGCCAGCCCTCGTCCAGAGTGGGACCGTACCTCCTGTTTGTAAGCTGTGAGAGGGAGGAAACCTATAGGGCCGTGCACACAAGCACACAAAAGCAGTACACCTGTCAGGTAAGACGGAGTAACACTAATAACGCTGCTAGTGGTGGCAATATGACGAAATTCTCCAAAACACATCTGGTGGTAATTTTTAGTACTTCAATTAACGGTGTGTCCTGGTTACAGGTTCTCCCTCTGCAGGGTTTCCAGGAACGGTTGGCAGCCTACGAGCGCATCGGTAAACACGACAACATCTGCCATCTGCAAGATGTGGTGGTCGGTCAAGACAACCTGTACGTCTTCCTGCCCGATCACCATGGAGACATGCACGCATACGTGCGCCGCAGGAAGCGCCTGGACGAGGAAGAGGCGGGGCGTCTGTTTGCTCAGATGCTGAATGCGGTGGTGCACTGCCACAATAAAGGAGTCATCCTGAGGGACCTGAAACTACGACGGTTCGTCTTTATGGACCAATACAGGTAGGTTACAGTCCCAGGTGGCATAGCTCATACCATGATTGTTCTGCATCCTACATAAAAAAACAACAACAAAAAAAAAACAGAGAACTTTAGTTAATATTTGTTTTGTTTTGTTTTTTTTGCAGGACTCGTCTCGCCCTGCTCGGCCTTAACGACAGTGTAGTCCTCCACGGTAACCCTGATAACGACTTCCTCAGAGACAGACACGGCTGTCCCGCCTACGTTGGCCCCGAGCTGCTCAACAACGGAAATGGCTCCTACTCGGGTCGCGCTGCAGACATATGGAGCCTGGGCGTGTCTCTGTACACCATGCTGATTGGACGATACCCTTTTCAGGACACGCAGCCAGCTGCGCTTTTCGCTAAGATCCGGCGTGGGGTGTTCAGCCTGCCCAGTGGCTTGTCGCCACAGGCAAAGTGTCTGATTAGCTGCATGCTGAGGAAGGTGCCTGCCGAGAGACTGAAGGCATCCGAACTGCTGATGCATCCGTGGCTGACCACCAATCCCTGTGTGCAACACCACAATGTGCACAAGACGCATCACAACCAAAATACAATGCAGAACAAACAGATGGAAGACGACCAAGTGGTGCCAACATGGACTGAGAAACAATAAAATGTTTATAGGCTATACCTTCATGTGTGAATTTGTAATAACGCACTGCCTGGCCACAAGTCAAACAGTAACTCACCACTTGGATGTGGTTCCATTTTAAACATTTGAGCATTAGTAAATTTTGTTACATTGCATAGAGTTGCATTATTTATAATTAGATTTTTTTTTTTAACCAACATGATGAAAGACTGAAGGCTGGGAATTTTTTTTCTTGGCGAATCCCACAATCTCTTCCACAATTTGGGCCTGATGAATTGCAGCATTGTGGCTGTGAGATATGCTTGTGCCATTTGAAAGAAACTGTGTTTGATGGAAAAAGTTTATTTTAGTTTATTCAGTTACTCAGTTGATCTTTTTAAAGAACTCCAACTACACGAGAAATCCCATTGCTTATTAGATCAGTTTTTAGCACAGAAAAACTATATTTATTTTCACGAACTAGATTTCCCAAATTTGTACATTTTCTCAGGTTACAATCACTCAAGATATCTTTCAGGTCCTAAAAAGTTTTTCTGTTTTTTTTGGATTTCACAGTTCCTAATCTATTTTTTCCAGTGTTCTTCCTTGATGTTTAAATTGTCTTGACCAATAATTTGATCCTTCTGGAATAACTATAGGATATTCTTCAGTATGTCAGTACACGTCTGCCTGCTGGCGAGTTCCAAAACTTGCTTATACATTATTTCACAATAACATTTTTTCAAACATTTTCTTTGTTAAACTGAACTGTTCTTCATTTGCGGCCAGGCAGTCGACAATCAGTTTGCAACCAAAACCAGATTCCAACTTCAAGGTTGAAACATTTCTCTAAAAATGTTCTTGCATCTCACAGTGAAAAGTCATTTTGTTTTTTTGTTGTTTTTTTTTTTACAAACATGAAGTGATAAACACTACCAATGGTATGATCCTGGATTACTTGAACCTTAGGTGCCTTCGTCTGTTTCTAGTTGTGTCTCAGCTTTCGCCCCGCCTCTTTGAGATAAAGTGGTCTCATATCAACATTCATCTAAAGAATTAGAATGTTTTGTTTTCTAACCATCTATACTGCAGCTACTCTCCCATAGTTTTAACATACAAGGGGTGTTCAGGCACACCAATGCTGTGTGGGAACTTTTCCTTTATGTAACTCAGTTTTGAAGTAGCAGACCTTTTAAGTCTGGAAAATGAGAAATTTGACTCAACACACAAAAGAAAAACATTGTTTCTTTTGCAAATACTTAAAAATGAGCTTCGTCATTTACTGATGTAGAGATGCTAGTTAAATGTGTTGGAGAAAAACACCTGAAAATACCACAAAATTTAAATCTGAGTCTCTGAAGGAGGCGGCGCCTCAAGAGGCAGAACTTCTTTCAAGTGTTTACATTTATAAATCCTGTTGAGGATGGTTCACTGTTTTAAAGAGTGTGTTGCTGAGCAGAAAGATTAATTCAACTTAAATGTGTCTTTAGTTTTCAGACAATCAATGTTTTTATTTTGTTTTATCCAGTTAAAACTAAATAAGCTGAATTTGGTAATTAGCAAAAATTCTGCTTTAGTTGCACAAAAAATACTTTGGGTATTGAGTGAAAAAAAATGTTTTTTGATCAGAATTAATGTGAACAAAATGTAACTAAAACATTATTTTCTTAAAGTTGCAGCAGTATAAAACATCTATTTTTGGGCATTTTATAGTGCAGATTGCATTAAAAACCTGGAGTAGATTAGCCACTTAATCACATTTCAGGACAATGAGGATATATTTTGAGCACTTGACTTACAATAAGGAAAAAAAAAATACTATGACGCTGATTTTGAAATAATTGAAATAATTTCCTAATTTGCCGTCCTCCTGTAAGTGATGAAGAAAATCACTACCCAACAAGCTTTACGCCTGCTAACAGGATGCCTTTTGTTTTAGCGTACAGTGCAATTTCTTTCTGTTTTCAGTTGTGAGAGAATAAATAAAGGCTGTTTAAAGTTGTTCTGGTCTCAAAACGGGTCTTTTTCTGAATATTTTGGGCTACAATTTCCATTCAACATTGGTTTTCGGGCTGGATACTCAACTACACAGCCCAGGTAAAATAATCTTGCTATTTGCTCAATGATACTCTAAAAAAAACAGCTCGTCAAAAAGCCACAATAATAAAATGCAGAGTTTGAGGCTGATCCAACCTGGAATAGATATAAAACTGAGTCCACTGATCCAGTCATCGGGGTCTAGTGTTGCTAAAGATGATGTTTTGGTTGATTTTTTTTTCATGATGGTTTAAAACTTCATATATACAAGTGATATGAATAAATGTGTTTTTTCTCAATTTGGCAGATAAAACATCTTTTGGCATCAAGATTACAATTATGTATTTTCTACAAACATTTTTAGCAGAGGAACAGTACAGAGCTTCCTCAAATATGATTGTAGCAGCTTAAATCTATCTCCATTAATAAATGGTTTGGCAGCCACTGGGAAGACTCCAGAAAATGTAGGAATATTTACAATTTGAAAAAAATAAAACCAGTAAAGCAGTGCTAATTACTAAAAAAGGCTGTTAAAAATAGTTCAATGTCCTCAACACAAGTTTGTCCATTTTCTTAAATTACCTGAATAATTTAATGATCATTCAGGGGAAAAAGTTACCAAGCAACTTTATTGCTGGATGTGCAAAATTTCAAAAACATTTTACACTCCAAAAAACAAACAAACAAAAAAAAAACAAATAAAACAGAAAATTGAGTTTGAAAAAATGTTAATTCATTTTTCCTTTATCTGGGAGGTAATGAATAAATAAAAAAAGTTCGACAGCAATTCAGAGGAAAATATGCAAAGTTGATTAATGTATTTGTGTCATTAAAATCTTTAGGACATCCCAAGAACATCCAAATAAAGATTTTCATTTTCTGTTTGTGACAGTTTTAAAAGTTGTGCAATATTTAACTTGTTACAGGAATTAGTGAGGACTGGTTATTAAAGTAAAACAGAAAACAGCTGACAATGCTCACTGAAAGCTCTGATTCATTCATCTAATTTTTTATTAAATCCATCAAAAAGCAAAATGATTCTTTGATACTTCTGTCAAAGCTCAGCTCTGATCCATCATTTTTGTTGTGTTTACATCAGATAAAGTGCTTAACACAAAGTTTCTGTTCTGACCTGATCTTATTCTGAATTATTTGATCAGCCTGTAGGCGGTCGTTCATATTTCAGCAGCAGCACCAGGCTACGAGGCGACGTCAGTGTCCATATCGTCGGTGTCATCGGCGTCGGAGCGGCAGATCTCCTCCAAGGCCAGCTCTGACGAACAGAAACATTCCAGGTAAAACGGAAACAGCCATTACTTTGCTGTGTGAATCAAAAATAGAAAACTGGTCATATGAGGATTTTCAAATATAACTGGATGTGTTTTTAATGCTCATCACCCAAAGAAAACTGGCACTTAGTTTGCTAAAAAATCAATTTGTACATTAATAAGATGCTTTCTAGTTATCTAATGAACAGGGAAACCAGTGATCTACCAAATATTCAACTTCTGCTAGAGTGCTAAGCACACACTCCGCTTTAAAGATGGAAGATTATTCATGTTTTGTGTACAGGTACCTTCGCTGTCACTCAGATCAGAGATCTTGCTCAATGTTTCACGCACAGCAGGGATCATCTGGTCATACATGTGCAACACCGGCCGGCAGCTTTCAGAGAAGCTCGTGTGATGCAGCAGCAGCCAATGTAGAAGCAGCAGAGACTCTCTGAGAAGTGATGCAGCTGGGCCGCTCCAACAAGACGAGCTGGATGCTGAAAGAAAAAAACAAGAAAAAAGCCAATCAGGATTTATTGCATGTTCAAGAGAGTCCCTTTCTTATTTTTTTCCCCCCAATTTACCAGAGGTTTGCTCTTGAGAGCCGCGAATATCCAACCACTGACGATGGAAAATGATTACAACCGCCTGAACCAACTGTAAAGAAACAGAGAAAATTGTGTGGCAAGAAAATTTTCAACATGAAACAGAAGTCAGGATGAGAGTTATCTACCTCACTGTAACACTGGCAGGGGCTTGACTTGCTGCTTGTCCAGCTCTCTGTTCTCTGAGTCACTCGGCTCAACAAGCGCACAACCTGGGGTGCAACAGCGAAAACACAGTGAATCCCAAACTTATTTAATTTTCCAGCATTCTCTGTTCTTACATAGTTAATTTTTTGTGTAAAAAAATAAAGATGAGCGTGCAATTCACAGATGAAAACATGGAAGATGCTTTTGCAAGAGTCAGAAAAAAACTGAAGGAAAGAGCCATGATTTCTGATTTTACAAAATTATATGATTTCTATACTTTACCAGTATTGTGGTATTTACTACTAAAAACTTCCCTCATTCATATGGAAAAATACATCAGTTGATATTACCTGCAGGTCCAGCAAAATCCAGTCGGCATGTGTAGCTAGTGTATCTGGTCTGGTCCGAATCAAATGGAACAACTTAAGAAAAATACAAGTATCTGCAGCAAAATAGAGACGAAAAAGAGAAAAATAAACTATTTAACAAGAAATATAATTTTTTTTTAAACAAAATAAAAATCAGTGATTCCAGAGTGAGTAAGTGCTATCAAATTACATCAGAGTTGAAGTCAGAGGATTTTTCTCACCGTGTTGGGAACAGAGCTGCTTGGCCAGAGTCGGATGGTCAGACATGGCTGTTAGAACAGACACACATTCTGAAACCGTCTGCACCCTGGTGTCTTGTGCTAAACACAGACATACCACCTGCAACACACACTGGAGCCTAAAATATAAGGAAAAAGGAAGTCATATCCATCATTGATTCCTCTCTTGCCCTCAGTGAAGGTGCATGCTTTTTTCCTCTGCTCCCTCCCTGCCCATTCCTGCCCTGCTAGCTCCGTTTTTGAACTGTCTTTTTCTATAATTTTGGAGCCTTTCTTTGCACATCCTCAAAATCTACAAATTATGGATCTGGTAAACCGGTCTCTCAATGCAATTGGTCAAATTTTCTCGACGAGAAGTCTGGGCACAGGAGAGCCCTCTTGTCCTGCAGGGACACACTCGGTGGGATTCACCCTGGATTTATTCATGATAACAGGATTTCTGCTGTTTGGAGCTTGCGGATTCCTGGTCAGAATCAGTTGATTTTCAGCCTGATCTGTTCTAAATGGTCAGTCAGTCAAAAACTAAAAGAAAAAAATCTGTTCTTATTCCAATCAGTGAACACGATACAACTTTTTAACAAAAAGATACAAAAAAAATTGGATAATCTACTTTCTTTCCTCAAACTTTCCGGACAGTGTAGGAATCTTGTAAACGTCAGTAGTTTCCTCTTTAACTACTTTTTATCTTTCATCATTATTTAGATCGACCCAACCAGGCAAAGGGAAACCATTAGGGACTTTCTAGTAATCAGAAAAAGCCAAGCAAACAGTTTTTGCATTTCTACATTTCATGTTTAAAGTGAGTTTATTTCATACTTGTTTTAATATTACTCTGGTACTTCCATGAAGAATACATGGAATACATCTGATTTAAAGTCAGACAACTGATTTCAACTTCACTTGTTTCTAATCTATACTATTGTCATTTCCAATGAGGTAAAGTGATAGATTTTACTATGACGAATGTTTAGTACTTTTCGTTAAATCTCTGCACTGTGGCTAAATATATATATAAAAAAAGTTGACGTAAATGTACCTGTCGGAGTGCGTGGGAGGTGTCCGTTTTATGAGGATACACAGCGTCTTCAAAGCGTTAAGGAAGAGCTTCTCTTTCTGAGCGCTGTTACCACTGAGACGCGCGTCACACAAGTGGAGCAACGACTGCAGCAAGGCATTCTGGGAGCAAAGGCCCATGTGTGCATCAGAGCGATCAGTCTACAAACAGATGAGAAACAAGTCTATATCAAAGAAAAGCAGCTGATGTATAAATATGTTAAAATTTAGCATAATTTAGATTTTCCTGTACCTTGCCTGTAGTCTGGTTCTTCCTCAACAACACCGCTTCCACCACCTGAAGTGGAACATTAATATTAACATAAAAAATTCAAAAAGTCTTGAAGTATAAATAACTCAAATCTTCCTTTAAATACATGGATCTCCTCACCTCATCACTTTGGGCCAAAAGTAGGTAAAGAAGCTTGAGTGCTGTCAAGCCAGTGTCCTCCACTCTGAAACCTGTGATGCCAGCCTCATCCAGTCTCCCCAGTACAGGAGACTTTGTTTGGCCCGCTGGGATTGAGCTGGTAGTGGTGGAGTCTGACCCATAAATCCCAGTGGAAGAGGAGCCAAGAGACTCTAAAGTGCAACAGAGCTGAGAAAGATGAAGATCTAACAGAGGAAGCAGGAAGACCGCTCCAGGACATGACCTACACAAAACAGATTTAAAAAAAAAAAAAAAATTCTNAAAAAAAAAAAAAAAATTCTCAATATCAAATTATAACTATAGATAAAGTCTGGTGCTAAAAGGAATAACTACATTGAAAGTTGGGTTTGCAGTTTGCACCAGTTGTGATCCCAATGTTGCTGTTACAACATCTGACCACAAGAGGACTCTGTTGTCCAGAAAATACTTTAGGTATGTTATCATTTATGGTTCTGGATGCTTCACTATGTGGACAGTTTAGTAAAGCTTTTAGAAAAGCCTCAGTCTGTCAGACTACCTGTTGTCTCTGTTGCTGACGGCGATGGTCGTTTGACTCTGGCTCAGCAGGTTGAGTCCGGTCGCAGCCAGGCTTTGGACCAAACTCAGAGGAGCTCTGTTGGCTCCAACGGTGCTGGCGCCCTCTAGGGGATCAGAGTGGAGCTGAGGGCTGATGGACAGCTGACTGAACCGACAACGAAATAAAAGCAAAAGAATCATCAGTGAAGATTACATGTTCAGAAGCTATAACAGGTTCTGCTTACGACACAGTTGCCTGAAGGTGAAGTCACATGCAATATTCCTTCAAATCTTTATTTATTAAAAAAAAAAACAAAAAAAAACATACATTTCAGAGGAGAGTCTATGATGCTTTTCATAGAATTAGTCTTTAACTTGAGTTTCTTTTGTCATTTCTGGGATAATGCAAACACCTATTCCTAATTCTGACGTATTCTGAAACATCAAACATTTAACCCTGCCGTTTTCCCTCTGAAACTCCTGCTATCTGGGCCTTCTACAAAAATGGATTGCGGAAGTTATAGTCTTTGTTCATGGTCAAGGTGTTTACCTATATTCAGCCACACTCATAGACAGCAGGTGGGAGAGACCAAGGCTGCTAGGAACCAATGGCTGCTGCAGCAGCACCCCAAGCAGGACGCCTCCTAGTGGACAAAACAGAACCACAAACAGGACGAAAAGAACTCTCATGATACAGGTAGATCTCAGTTCATTTGAAAATGATCAAAAAGTTTATTTGTTGCAGCAACTCAACTTAAAATGTGAAAATTCATTACACACAGTGATATATTTCAAACATTTTGATGATACTGGCTTACAGCTAATGAAAATCCAAATTTCATTTTTTCAGAAAATATGGATATTACATTAGATCACCATGCAGAAACATCTGAATGCAGTATAAATCACTCTGTGTGTAATTGTATTTTTTATATATAGGGAACATGTGTTTTTGAACTGAATCACTTAAATTGTTATGGGTATTTCAGTTTTTTAAGACGCACCTGTAAATGTAACACAGTCATTTTTTGGCTGTTCGTTCTGTTCCATTAAATAGCAGAATGTTTTTTTTATATATACAGTATATACACACACAGATCTCCCTGCTTTAGTTTAAATTTTAAACTAAAGCAGTAGTTAGCACTAATATTGTAGTTATCCTATCATAACATAGTTGTCCTTGAGTTGGAGTAGCATATTATATTTTCTCCTGAGAACCTCTGATTGACACAATCACATCTCTCCCCATTAAAAAACACAGATAAGTTAGATTGCAGCCTCCTAAAAGACACTGGTGGAGGAGTAAAGTGACATACAATAGTAATACTGATGATATGTAGAGTATTTGTGCCTATTGTTACCTGACTCAGATCAGTATCAGGGACAGAAAAACAGATGAGGACATCCTAAATTATTAGTTTAATCAAGCACAACAAATTATCTTGGCATATTTTCAGAACTAAAATATATTTACACTAATCCCCATAGGTGAAACAAGCTTATATTTTCTCATCACTTGCTAAGCAAGTAGCACAGCTGTGTGTGATGAAATATCAACAAATTATAAATCTGCCAGGAGTCCTTTAGAAGCAGCTGGTCAAGAAAACAAACCTTTGTGCTGCATCTTTGCACGTCTGGCAGACAGGAACGGATCTGGATGAGAAATATCCTGTCCATCACCAGTTCTTCTCTTAGATACTCCTCTGTCTGCTGCTGCATTACAAACACACATACACATACACACACACACACACACACACACAGCTTAACTGTAAGTACGGATAAGACAAAAGTTTGGCTATTTCAGGATTTCATGACAACAGATCTTGTGACTCACCATTTCTCAGAGTTTTCACCGGCGTCACTCGTGATGAAATCTGCGCTCCAAATGTCTCCTTGGTGATGAAACCGTTTCCTATTGGAGAGGAGGAGGAGCTGCCACTCATCTGATGCATCTGGGTGAGAGTGCTGAGCACTTTAGGACTAAAAAAATAAAATTTATGGGTGAGCAGAAAACTCATTTGTTAATATGTCATGATAGTCAATAAGAACTGCTTGTCACTTTGGAGCTGGAGCTTCAAAAAAAAAAAAAAGCTGCCATTACATGGCTGATGAGAAAAAATTAACCAGAAAAAAATAACTATATGCAGCTAGAGAACATGTAGCATTTCATTATAAAAGATGGTGATAAAATAGGAGGTGCCTACCTAGTCTTGTTTTTGTCTGAACTGAGAAGTTTGGTCTTCATCTCATTGATTTCTGCTTCTTTAAACTGCAGCTCAGACTGCAGAGACAGAACCTGTGCATAAAAAACATGTCAGAGTTGCTTTAAAGGATTACCAGCTCTGTACGTGTGTGTCCATATCCTCTACATCCTCACCTTCTTGTTGAGCTCCTTCTCCCTGTCGCTCTGCTCTCGCTGCCTCTGAGTCTCCAGGAGAACCTGGTTCTGTCTCTGAGTTTCCTTTTCTTGCTGAGCTGCTTTCAGAGAGTCTCTCAGGACACGGATCTCGCCGCTCTTCAACAGAATCTCCTCTTCCACCTCGTTTAACTAACAACATACACCCAACTCACATTTAATAATATGGAGTGTAAAATGCAAAACATTCTTAAACTGCTCCAGTGTTTATCCACACACTCTTTTAAAAAGGCAGTGAACAATAACTAACTTGTAATTCAGAAAGCTGAAATGATTCTCTGTCAATCATTTTGCAGATTTGATCCAAATTAACTTTACTAGGTTACACAGTTTTGTTACCCTATGTAAATTAAATATTTACTCAGGTTTGTTATAATTTCAAGAATATATTGTCACATATTAAACAAATAGGAAACAAAATATTTTCATAGGTATCACAGCAACACACAGGGAAACCAAAAAGGAAAGCTGCTGAAGATGGGACAAACATAGCTTGGGTTTCAACAAAGTAGCACAGGGACGTAGATGCCTGTGAATGGAGATATTTTGTAAAATCACTACATCTCACCTTCCTCTTCAGCTCTGCATGCTGGGCCTCCAGGAGTCTGTAGGAGTCTCCTCTGTTTGACCCAAGCTGCTGCTGCATGTTACCTGAACACACACACACACACACACACACACACACACAACACTGCTTTACACACTGCTGCAACACAGAAACTATACAGATTAAACTTTATTGACTTGGACACTTCTCAGCAGAGAGGTCTTAGCATCCCCTAATATAATTTAAACTATGATCTTTACAATAATAACAAAATCAAATGGTTCATTTGTCCTCTGTAAACCATTAGATCTTTTATGTATTTTTACGAATAAAGTCAAATCAGAGGAAATAAAGCTGCTAAAAAGGCAGGTGAAATTACATATTTAAATTATCAGGTTGAGTCATGTGATATTAATTTAAGTATACAAATTATTTCTTCCTTCAACTCACCAAGGTCTTCCCTGCTGTGTTTCCCAGCATTTATTTGGTAGATCCCAGACTTGTTCTCTTTGCTGTCGTCTTTTGCAGATTTGTTTTGGCCTGCAGAGGATGTCCAGGTGGACCCAGACGCTGGCTCGTTCGGTTTGGACGCTGCTACTGCCGAAGTGAAGGCCTGTGAGGCGATGATGTCTATTTCATCGAAGTCATCCTGGGTGAATTCCTCATCATCTCCAAAAGGGTCATCAGATGCAACTGCTGTCACAACATCCTGGTTAAGGCCTCTGAGGCGCTTTGTGGGCGGGCAATTCATGCTGTGAAGGGCAAAGGAGCAGATGGAGTGACCAACTGGATTTTTAGGGACTCCAAAATTTCAGCATCTGTTAGTCTGCTTCGCTACTACAGTAGTATCAACCTTATACTTATCCGTTAGCGGTAAAAGTGTTTAAAGCACCATTTCAAAGTAAATGTAACATTCAATTGAACCCTAAAAAGAAAAACACATTCAGAAATTTGTCATAAAAGGCAAAAAGAAAAACTCTTCTGGGCTTTACTGTCATTGTTCTTGTGCATGATTTTATACTACTATCATGTTCGAAATAAATAAATTACAGCATACATCCAACTCTATCAGAGGAAATGTGAAACTTTTATGTAATAAAAGTTAGACTTTTTTTCTCTAAACTTTTTTCTTTTGGAAACGCACCATCTCTGCACAGTCTCATGTCATTTTCATCATTTTAGAATGCCATGAACTTCATACTTTTTCTGACAGAATTAACAGTTTAAAAACTACCATCAATAAAATATACAACCTCTAGGTATCATTTATCATGTGGTTTTATTAGTGGCAAAAATATAATATTCTGCATTAATAACTTTTGGCAGGACAAATATTACAATGACAGGTCAAATTTCTGACATTGAGTCTAACCATTAAAAATCAATATCAATAAAAATTCCCTTGTTCAACATTAGATGGCAATATCTAATTTCTTTTTTGGAAATTGAGCAGTTTCTGTAACTTGCGTTACGGAAACTTATAACATGTTTCAATTAAAATTGAAACGACATAAAGGATATTATCATGTTATTATTTAAACACTGTTTTATTTCTCTGATAGATAAAAATGTATGTTTTGATATGAATATCGTTTGAAATTTTCCCATCATAGTTACTGAAAAGCATGGTGACATCAGAATGAAGCAGGTGTCTATTGTGCGATTTAATTACATTTGCTTTAAGATTTAAAAAAAAAAGTCAAAGAAATGCGAAATTAACAAATCGTGAGAAGTTGCATGAGCTTGTAATGGAGTTGTTACCTCGTCTCTCGGTGAAGCTACTACTGTTGTTGTTGTAGCTCCTTGGAAGCTAATGCTAACTATCGTGGTTCCAATGGGAAGTTAGCCCGCTAAGCTAACTCTGTCACAATAATATGCAGCTATCTTGTAACACCTTATTCAAAAAATATACAGACACAGATTTTACAACTGTTCCCGAAGACAGCTATATAAAAATAAGTTATTAAAACAGTAAAACATAAAACAAACAATATGAAGTCACGTTATTGTACTACCCGCTGCTATACTTCCACAAATCTAACCAATCACAAGACAGTTTGGAGAACCTGACCAGTCATTGACGTTCATTCGCTTACATTGGTCCTACAAGACCCGACTGAAGACATAAAGTACTAAACGCGAATAGAATAGAATAGAATAGAATAGAATAGAATAGAATAGAATAGAATAGAATAGAATAGAATAGAAGTGGGTATCGTCGCCAAAAAGTTTACTGTAATTGGAGTAAAACTACTTCACTCTATTTTTACTTAAGTAGAAGTAAAAAGTAGTCATTTGTATGCAATTCAAAAACATTTAAGACAGACACATAAGATATATAAGATGTATTTATTACACATGCTTGGTTTTTCAGTTGTAGCTAAACCAATTTAACACTTTGGAACACCTTAGTTCTAAAACTTAGACATTATATCCAGTTACACATGATAAGCAAGAAACAAATTTGGAAAAAAAGGAAACTGTCAGAAAATCTTTATCTTAAGGCTTCCCTATGAATAATAATATTTCCTTACTTCAATGTCAAAAATCAAATACATCTGTTGTTTGGAGCCACCAAGAAACTCCTACACAGATAAACTTAATCCTGGATAATCTGAGAGTCATACACAGTTATAAATACTTAAGTTCACAGTCTGTATCACGTCCTGAATATGTTTATCACCAATATAAAAGATGGGCTTACTAGCATAAAAAACACACCAACTGAAAGATGACACTGATACAACACAGAGTTTTTTTCTTTCCCTTATGTTTGACATAATTCTGTGTATATTTTAAGAGGAATTTCTAGGATGTGATATTATTTTGTATATTAATACTAATCAGTCACGGCAAAAGCAAACAGACTTGGGGTATAATCTGGTGTATTTACAAATACTATACATGTTTTTGTTATTTTGTCCTGTCCCTGTTTACATAAATAAATGTGATAAGGAAAAAAAAGACACATAAATTATGTTCCAATTCATTGATAATGTGGTTAAATAGTTAGTTGCATGAGACATTCAATTGAACATACTGATCAATCAAAGGGGTATCAATGGAGCACCTTCTTTAAAAGGCCCTGGAACATTTTATAATTACAGAAGATTAGGTGCCTTAGGACGTTTAACTGTTGCTGCTTGATGATAAGATAAAGTCATTAAAACATATTTTAATATTGTAATTTTTATATATCTGATATTCTTTCAGGATGTATGCAAATAAGAATCTCTGCATGTACACTTGCCTCATTTTGAGCCTTCTTGTGGCTTCTCAGCAACAGCAAGTATGCTTTCCATTTTTAGCCACAGACAGGTCTGTGTGTCGCAGCTGAAGCTCTACAGTATGGGTGTGTGTGTGTGTGTGTGAGTGGGTAAAGCACACATGCTCACTCTCCATCGCTCTTTCTTTCCGCCTCCGCACTTTAGTACAAAAATGGCAGAGCTCAGCTACAGGCTTCCAGATGCACCCATCATCTTCATCATCATCACCTTCATCAGCAGTAAGACATGCATCCATTATCACTGCCACCATCTGTCCGTCCACGGTGTCACCACTAACACTCGTATTCAGCATCGGTGCACAAAAAGGAGAGATGCTCTAGTAAAAGACATTCCAGTGAATTCACAAGCAACACATACAATCCCTTCGTTTTTAATGCAAGCCTGTTACCATGACAACCAAACAGTTAAAAAGCAGGGTCATTTAGAGTGAACCAGATGAAATGAAACTATGTTCAAGTGGCGTACAGATGACTTTGTGGGCAGGACGTGGTCTGTTGTCATGTCGACATAAAAAGCAAAGGATGCTTTGTAAAATATGTTCTCGTACCAGCTGTTCGAAAGCTACAGATCAAACTCACACATATGTCAAGTAGTTTCATCAATCAAGTGTTGGCTTCCTAAATCAACCAAGTGGAGGGGAGGAAGATGAGGTGGCGTATCGGGAAGACCAACCAACAGGCAATACCTGCCTGTAGTTAGGCAGGTATTGTGCCTTAAAAAGGTTTTTTAAACCTATTTTTCTTACTGTTTATTATTTTTGTCACAAACTGTAATGTATTTTATGAGGATTCTATTTCATTGGCTCACACAGAGTAGAACATAA
Source organism: Poecilia formosa (assembly GCF_000485575.1). Classification (NCBI taxonomy): domain Eukaryota; kingdom Metazoa; phylum Chordata; class Actinopteri; order Cyprinodontiformes; family Poeciliidae; genus Poecilia; species Poecilia formosa. Next base: position 3,676,009 of record NW_006799957.1, on the reverse strand, counting down.
TCATAAATTAGTAGGAAAGAATTTGGGCTTCATTTTTTCTGCAAATAAAATCTTTAATTATTCAATTAAAAAAGTTAAATAATGGTCAAATCTTCCCTATTTCTAAAATGGTCAATGAGTAATTGGTTTTTCAAAGAAAGACATAACAAATGCTTGCAGTTTGACACAATCCCTGCAGTGGATCCTTTCTGCATATGTGGGAAAAGGTGCCCTTACAAATTGCAAAGAATACACCATCCCCGCAATGAAACATTGTGACACTGTTCTTCAGCAGAGAAAAGTATCACATTTTAATGGGATTTTATGTATCCAACATAAAGCAATGCATAACATGAGATTGAAAGGAAAATGATTCTTAGTTTGAATTTTGTTTTTCAAATAAAAATAAGAAAATAAGAAAATTTAGAGTTTTCTGTCCATGAACCAATATTTAGAGAGCTAATTTTTGTTTTTGTTTTGCAGTGATGCTCAAGCTTCTATATAATGGGTGGAGAGCATCTGTGAACATCAATTCACACACTTATAACATTCTCTTAGGTGTAGTTAGGCCTAGATTTTGACTAGACATGTCTACTGAAACACTGTCAAGAGAGAAAGTAGCCAGGCAGTATTGAATGTTGAATACCTTGGAAATCAAGAGGAGCAAGTGAGTGAAGTCCAATGTAAGGATGAATTGGAAAAAGTTAAAAAGGGAAGAATGTTGTGGATAGTACAAGAAAAGCTGACACAGTCGCTACCTGGTAGGGAAGAAATATCAGATGACGTGATGTGAAAATATGGAATATTTTATTAATTTGTGTTCATCCACAAATTTCCTCCCAAGATATTAAATGAGTTTCTTTAATCAAGAACAGAACACCTGACAGTTTTGGCCCCAAACCTTCAGTGGTCTATCAGAATGCTGACCATAAAAACAGAATGTATTTTTTCAGCTTCATAATGAGTGCAAGTCTAAATCAACAGAAGATAAATCCAAATTTTTGACTAACAAAGCCAGAATGCTTTGTTAGTCAAAAGCATTTTGACTAACAAAAGTGAGTTTCCTGTTAAAGTGAGTTTCCTGTTAAAGTGAGTTTAACAGGAAACTCACTTTCCTGTTAAAAAAGGCCACTAGAGCAAAAAAAAAAAAAAAAGAAAAGAAAAAAGAGTGTGCACACTACTACAACCAGTATAGGTTTATTTTTTTTTATTTCATTTGTGCTGTCCTTTGTGACTTGTGAAAATGTGTTGTTGCTCTTGTACTTGAGAATTTGATACAAACGAAAGTCTGAAAAAAATGCCTAAGATAGGGACTGAGCATCCTCTTTTAAGTTTGTTTCAAAACTCAGATTAATAAACTTGTCAAAGTAGAACATCTTTCGGGTTGATTCCGATACGCAAGAAAGAGCCACAATGCCTTCACTCCATCTCCCAGCATGCATCTGCTAGGGGGAGATCCTAGCTGAGCAGCTAGAAGATGGATAGTTTGATAGCGTGTTTCCCCTGCTGCCGAGTGTATCACTGCAGTGGAGGCTGCCTCTTGCATGAAGCTTTGCTGAGGAGTTTCAGACACAGAGGAAAACCTCCACAAGGAGAACAGTGCATGTGATTGGCTGATGACTCTTTAAAGGACACCAATCAGACAGCATCCTGGCTGTGTGTTTCCCTCTCCATCTCTGAACGCACTGTCAGCCTGCGCATATTTTTTTTATGACTGCAGCGCTGCCATGCATGCATGTCGTGCCTCTGTTTGTGTGCAGAATGTTGAAATTTCAAGCAGTTTTTGAAGGAGATGTGGCAAGAGATGTTGAAGAAACAGATGGAAAACAAGAGGTCCTGCTTGAATGAAAGTGTGGGGAAACAGAAGCTGAGGATAAAAGCTGAGGGGAAAAGGCACTGTGATTAGAGAGAGAGAGAGAGAATAAAAGAAAGAAAGAGAGAGATTGCAAGGCGGAGGAAGAGGAGGAGGCAGAAGAGGCGATCTGCTGAAGGGAACCAGCAGAGAAGCTGATTTTACCAAAACCCTCGGCAGCTGCCTTCTGTTGCTGTGGAGATGGGCTGTTGGCTCTCTGGACCATGGATGGGTGACCAAACGGTAAGCCATTAAAAAACTGTCTGACTGCTAGAAATCCTGCTGTGTATTTTTAATTAGCTCTCATTTGAATTAGATAAAATGGAGTCACCAGTGCTTGTGCTTTTTGCTTGTGGATGTGTCAGTATGTGTGTATTTAATGAGACTCAAAGTAGGCATTGGGATTTCTGCAGGATTTTGCATTTGAATGTGAGACAATTAAACACAATGTTAAGTTGTTCATGCCATTTCTTTACAAAGTTATGTTAGATTTTGTCTCATTTGTGTCACTGGCACCTTCAAAAGAATCCCACTCATCCTGCTGCCATCCGCCGTCTTTACATACAGGTGCCATTTTGTGCTCCTTTGCTCACGCTGTATGCATGTTGTGTGTGTGCGTGTACGCGTGTGTGTGTGTCTGTGTGTAGCTGAATGTAGCGGAGGGTGACTCATGGTTCTGATGCACTGGAGTTAACAATGCTGTTCATGCGTCTAATTCGATGGCTTTTGAGCTGCATGCACTGATATGTAGCAAGCAGAATAAGGGTTATGCCGCTTTTCAGAAGTAACACACCTCACTGCAGACCTACAGAGACATACTCATATTTGTCATGTTTGATGAACATGGTGTGGCTGCCCAGGTGTCCCTAATCCAACCATCTGTCAGAGAGAAGCAGAATCTTGCTGCCCAGTTGTGTCTTATGATTTTGCCAGTTTGCAACATGTATTGCGTTCAAACCATTAAGATAATAGTAAAAAAAGGATGATGGAATGAACGCTGCCTTCAAAATGGCAGCTTGCATTCCAAAAAAATGCACAGAGGCGTCGATGGATGCTGGATTCCCACAATCCATGACCGAACTGGAATAATTCCTCAGTGATTCCCATGATGCCACTGAGCAGCATCTGGTCATTAGCTAAGCTGTATTCCCCACTCTGTTCATAGCAGTTGTTCCTGGGATAAATTTGTTATGAAGTCCAAGTTCACATAATTTCAATGGGAACTGCCAAGATTAGTATTTACACTGTGTGAAGACAACACACAGAAGTCAAAAATGTTTGGAAGATAAATGGAGGATTAAGCATCTGTGCAGTTTCTCAGAGTTTTTTGTCCTTTTTTGAAAAAAAAATGCAAGAATCATCTCATATTTTCCTTTACTTGATTCTGACCTTTACTTGATTCCTTTACTTGATTCACACACACAGAACTGTGATGTGCAATGTGCAGTTATCGGATTTATTCTGCCTTCATCTTTGAGTCTAGAACAAACTGATTGCAGAAATGCAGGGTATTTTACCTATAACATTCTCAAAATGTTATAGACAAATATTGCATACAGCAGCAACAATTTTAATTGGCTTTGGCAGCAAAATGTACCAAAAGCAATGCCATATATGGATGTGTTGGCACTCACTTAGGTGGTGCTATCAAAGATATTGTAGCATAGCTTTAGCACATTCTATAATTCAACTACAGGTAAGATCTTACTGTTCCTTTACTGAGGCAACTGGCTGTACATTTTCTGGCCTAAACTGATTCTCTAAGTATTGTAGGTCACTTATATATTTTTTTTCTTTTCCCATCTTTTTTCAGAATCACTGTTTGAGGGGTCAAACCTTCCAGAGTTTGACCCCTCAAAGTAGGGGCAACTATTATTTTTGCAGCACTGTCTTTGTGTTGAATAGTTTTACTCATGTGATTAGTCATGACTCCCTCAAGTTTACTCAATATGTTATTCAAAACAATCAATCAATCAAATTTTATTTGTACAGCACATTTCAGCAGCAAGGCATTTCAAAGTGCTTTAAAGCATGTGACACTGAATAAACGGTAAGAAAGAGAAAGAGATTTTGAAAAAAAAAAAAATCCAGATTTTTAATCAAAACGCCATTTGCCAGTTTACAACATGTATTGTGTTCAAACCATTAAGATAATGGTTTGAACACAAACAATTATCAAAAAAATCTGGAGTTTTTTGACTAAAAACCTCCAGATTTTTAGTCAAAATGCCATTTGACAAGGACTCTAAACCTCCAGATTTACAATCAACCTGCATGAGAGTAGAAAGCATTACATTCTGGCTTCTGTACTTGTCAACTATTCCTGTCTGAGCCTCCAAATTAGCATTTAGTTATGTAATTATATTTAAAAATGTTTCTTAAAACAAAGACTGGCGCGCTGTGCAGGATATCTTGGCATGAAGATCTGTTAGTTTTGTTACATAAATCTCTGCTTGCTGAACTGGAAGCTCAAAAAGAGAAAAACTGAGTTAAGATTCCAATCACTGCTGTTTTTATTGAAGAAATGTTTATTGGTTTTCATTCACTTAATTTTCAACATTCAGTTTTTTTACAGTCCTCTGATATTATTTTTGTTATCCTCATATATACCCCACACTGTAAATGTGGAGTTTAATTTAGTTTTTGAGCTTGCCAATGAAAAAAAGATGAGATTACTGATTGAAATTTAGTCAAATTAGATTCTTTAAGTTCCAGTTCATGCTTCCTAATATTTTTCCATGATTTCCAGACATTTCGTTTTTATCCTTTTAATTTTTAGTTTTCTTTTAAACCAGACAGCTTCAGTCTAAAATACATATATGAATCTAAATCAGGATTGCATAAGTTTAACTTCAACTGATGTCTTAATGAAATCTATATTTGGCCTCAGGGCTATTGCTTAGTGGGTAGTTAGTGAAAAGTCATTTCAAGGTAAAGGCAGACATGTGGCAGATGTGTAATTTAAATAACTCATATGAAGAGGAAATAGAGCAGAGCAGAGCAAATGTTGTTCGTTTGTCAGACACTGAGAAAAAAGTGCTCCTGTGGAAAACTTTAAAGAAAAGTTATTGATTTATTTAGTGACATAATATGAGGGCATAAAAACGACATGCCAAATACATTTCCTAACCCAGTCAACCTCATGCATTCAAATAACTGATGACTATCGTTTTGATGATGTGACTTCTGATTCTGCTAAAGTTAAATGTTGCAGAGATTAAAACTCATGTTTTATGATAAATCCATAGCAAATTTATCATAAAAAAAGAGTGACAATTGGAGTTTAATTCATGTGTATCCCTGGTTGAAGCAAAAATGATAATATCATCCTCCAGGAAAGGCCATGTACATTCCACCATAATATCCTATCTGTGTTTGTTCACTTGACTCAGATGAGTGGGCGGAGTCTAGCACACCTAAGCCAGCGGGATGCTTTGAGGATTATTGCTGCGAGTCAGCGCCCCATCACCTTGCAAATCAAGGGCCAGAGGAGGCGGGGCAATGAGGGAGACAGGGGATCCTGGGAACCCCTGCCGCTCAACCTGCAGCACCTCAACCTACCTCTTCCAATGAGGGGGGCAGGAATTAACACATCTAGCCCCTCCTACCCAGACAGGTATGCAGGCCTGTGATAAATTGCTCCAGAAATTATCGTGATAAACGATAATATTGCTGTTTTGAAACTATTTTTAAGTAATATAATGGTAATGCCAAAAAACAATAATGCCAGATCACATTCTAAAAGATCAGTGAACTTTAAATTCTAATGAACATTTAACACTGGAACTGGAAGACTAAATAAATAAAACAACAAATACAATTAATTTTGAAGTCTTTGTAAATAAAATTGTCCTTCAAAATAAAGGTTTGTTGACACCAAAGCACCAAACTGAAAACTTTTATCATCCAGTTTTTGGTAGAAATAGAGGAAAAAAAGAGATAATTTATACCAATGGAAGTTATTGAGCTTATTTTAATTTATCATGCAATCAAATGATTTATGAATTATTGTGTATTATTGTGACAGGCCTACACAACATATGTAATGAATTAATGGCCTGCATGTTAGTAAAACATTTCTATAAAGAGCTGTTAAATTATGACTTATTTATTATGCTTTAAATGACTTTATTTCACTGAATGACAACCACCAATCACTTTAAGATATCCAATAAGATATTTGAAGTTTTTGCAAAATATTTGGGTACTAGTTATGTAAATCACACGTAAACACTCAGAGCAGATTAGTCTCTATTATCCTGTGATTGCAGAAGCTCTGGCATTTAAATTTATTTAGGACTGTTTGATTGTTTTGGGATTCGTTTTATAGGCTTTAACCACAGCTTTCATAAGACATACATAATTGTCTCAGAAGCTGCTAAATTGTTCATCTTGTTTTTTCTCAGACATTATTATGGCCATCTGTCTCTGCCACAAGATCACTGTGATGGAGGACGGTACAGCTATATGTCTAGCTCACCACGGGACACTGTGGAAATCAACCATCAGGTGAGGTGAACAATAAAAAAAAAAGCTCCAAGAAATAAACATTGATGTGAATATATGCTGCATTTTATCAGCTTGGATAAAATAAAAAGAAATCAAAGCAATGTTGGAAATCTTCTACAGCACCTTGCAAAAGTATCACAAATGTTGGTGTGTATAACTGGGATTTTATTTATTAGACCAAAACACAGTAACACATGACTGGTGAGTGGAGGAAAGACGTGGTCTTAAAACCTATTCACACACACACAAAAAAAAGAAACAAAGCGTGGTATGCATATGTACAGGTCATTTGAATCAATACCTTATACCACCACGGTTTGCTGGACTTCAAGCTACAATTTTATATTGGCTATTAGCTTTTTTACTCAATGTTTTCATAGAAAAAGAGAATTCTGATTAAATATTTCTTGAAGAGGTTTTTAGAAATAATGTATGAAAGTGTTACGTAGTCAAATAAGCCTAGAAAAGTACTCTTTATGTTTATTCCATTAATTATTTCCAATTTTCCACTGCATAAATTCTTTAGGATCTCGAACTCGCCAGACGTCGACAAAAAAGGAAGAATTGCCTGATGGGATGTTGCAATCCTGACTTAGATGAACCAACAACCTGCCACAGCCAGGTATCTGCAATCTTACCTTTTTTAGTGACATTTTCTACTCACAGTCTCCATTCTATTCCAAAACCAATATCACAGCATGTCATAAAGTTCTCCAGAATCCTGCTGTTGAACTACCATTTGATTCAGGTGTGTTGAATTAGGGGAAGAATTAAAACATGGCCCCTGAGAACTGATTCCACTGCTTTGGAGTGTGAGATGCAATTAAAACCTTCAACAACTGCCCTGCTCATTTGTAACTGTGTGACAACAATGAACTGGTACTTTAAGAAATTTTAAATATAATTTCTTTAAAACTAGAACAAAGAAATTTGCAAGAATTTATAGGCTGGAGATTAGACAACACAAGGAGTCTAAACATGTCTAAACATGTTGATTGTTGGAGTAATTCTTAGATTTTGGAGACCTTCTTGCTTTACTAAAACAACAAAACAATCTTTCTGAGTTTTTGGCATCCTATTGTTCCACAAACTCATCCAGTTTGTATTGAGGAACTACACATGCAACATGCAGTTATTTTTAGCTTCTGATTTGCCTGTTTGTGAACTGTCCTTTAGAATGAGCATCTCTTGTCTTGTAGACTGACGATGAGGACTTCATCCTGGAGAAGCCATTGGGTTACATGCCCCTTCACCATGAGTTGGACAGTGGTCTGGGCTGGACAGATGGCTCCCTCCATCAGGGTGATCTCTCAGGGCTGGAGACAGAGGAGGGAGGTCTGGAAGACTGTCATCCTCATGGGAACTTTGCCACTGCTGGGTGTGGGGGGTTCGGAGGTGGGGGCTCTCCGTCCTCAGAGTCTTTCATCTCCTCGGAGCTCAGCGATTCAGGCTTCTACAGTGTTAGCACCGGTGAGTTCAGGCACTTCCAAAGGCTCTTAGAGAAGAGGATGCGTCTGTACAATGCCAGGATGCAACATCAGGGTGAACCATGCGAGAGACGCGAGAGGCGTGACAGCTGCCCCAAGAGCCACAGGGAGCTGCTCGAGTCGATACCAGAGGCCCTGACGATGCAGCCCCCATGTCAGCACCTGCAAAATGGGATGGAGGATGGAGCTGGGCCAGTCATGGATGTCCAGCCTCGTGGACTTTTCAGGTAATTTGGGAAAAATATTTCATTGATTAGTAACATTGATCTTAATTACAGTCTTATCCACTATGATTTTTTTTTATTTTTTAAATTGTGAATCACATGGAAATCATTTGAAACCCCACACCTAAGACAGGCTGGTAACAGTGCTCATGTGCTACAAAAAGGACAGTTCTGTCAAACTTGCTTTCTAATTTGGTTCAACAAAGCACAGAAGAGTAGAAAGTGTTGCGTCCATTTTTCAAACCATAAAATGACACTTCACAATAGAAATTTGCCTTAGAGTGAGAATGGCTTCAGGAATGAGTCTTGTGTTTTTAGTATTGTATTTGCCTTCATCTGAAGCATTACTTAGTGGTAAATAATTACAATTACCAATTACTCATACTTTTTACCCCAAAATATATCAATAGTCAGGTTCTGTCAATGTTTCCATCAGTTGTTTTGTTTCTTTTTCTGCTGACCAATTCAAAAGTTTTCATATATGAGTCATCACACTTTTCATAAATTACTATCACCATCACCTCTTTCAGCATTTATAATCGTGACTTTTCAGTAGTCCTATGTTAGATTTATGCATTTATTTGCTCTGTGTATTCTGTCATATCAAATCTGTGCTCATACATCCATGTAGTTATTTTTTGGACAACCTGCCTTGCAGCGCATTGGTGTTTGTTTTAAAAATAGAACTTTCCTTCAGTTACCTGTGTTCAAAACCATGACTTCATTTTGTCCACCACCAAAACATTCCTTTACTATTCATTAGTTAATTGGCTGCCTTGTTTAAAAGTAACATAGTATTTAAATAAGTGTTAGGGAGCCTACCGGAAAGACTTGTGCACATTTAAAATGTAATGTTTCATGAGTCCGTCTATTTACACTGGCATTGCTTTCCAAATGAATAGAGCAGAATATATTTTATTAATCAAAAATGTGTGCCCTGTCAATTGAGAATTATTCTGCTCATTCAAATTTATTTCCATTTGCCAAACACCAGAATTACATGAAAGACAGTTTTTTGTATTACTTTAGTCAAAGTCTGACGTTTACCTGTATTTCTTTAGTATTTGGTAGCATTACTTTTGAACTGTATGACTGGAGTCAAATGTTTTGACTATCCATTCCTAAGCTTCTAAAAACAGTACGTTAGAATTTTGGCCCATTCCTCCTGACAGAACTGTTTATAGGTCCCCTTGTTTGCACACACCATTTGAGTTCTGTCCACACATTTTCTATGAGTTTTTAAGAGATCAACATGATGGCTTTGTGGGTTAAGGTTAAGCCAAAACAGTAACTTTCTTGTTTTAAAATCACTTTGTAACTAATTTAGAGGCATGCTTGTAGGGTCTTTGTGAAGTCAGAAGGCATGTTTGTACCCAATATTTAATGTCTTAGCTCATGTCTTGAAATGTTGCTTGCATATTTGCATATAAAGCTCTTTCTTCAAGATGCAATATAATTTGTAATTTGCCTCCCATCAACATAACAGTGCCACCCAATGGGATGGTGCCTTCAGGCTTTTTTCTCCAAATGTAACAGTGAAACTTTTATCAATTTTCAAGTGTCATCAGAGCACAGGTTATGGTTGGCAATATTAAGATCTTTGCTCCCTCGGTGCAACAGTAAGCCTATCTTTTTTAATGTTGCTTTTGGAGTAATTGCTTCTTCCTTGCTGACCAGCCTTCCAGCCTATGTCAGCACAACACAAAGTATCTGAATCCTTCCTGAATAGTATTATGACTGCACATTCCCATGGGGTTTATTCTTGATTATTATTTTTATGAGTAGGTGAATAGTGCAGATTCAGGCATCTGAAAATTCAAAGGAGGATGCAGATTTTTGGAAGTCCACAGATATCTTGTTTTTAACTTAATGTCAGGCAACAAGCTTTCCCAAGTTGTTTAAAGTTGCAGTATGAAATTTTTTAAAGAATATATATATATGTGTGTGTATGATAAAACTGTCACTGTGTTGTGACAGTATACGACAGTTAATCGGTCTCATAACATACTGTCATACAAATGGTCATACACCTCCTTGAACTACTATTGTCTGAAAAAATGCATCACGCCAGACAAAAAATAACCAATCAAAGCCAGAAGGAGGTCTGATTGACAGCACCAAGACTCGCCTCCTGGCTCTGATTGGTTGTTTCTAGTTAGCACTGGGAGAACTGGGAGAAAGCATAGGAGCTCAGTTTCTTTCACTGATTATTTGTACTGTCACTACATAGTAATAGTTTCATCAAAAAGTTACATACTGCAGCTTTAAAGCCATAGACCTTAGTGCATACCATACCAACTTTATTTGTAAAGCACTTTAAAACAACCACAGCTGATACAAAGTGCTGTACATCAAAACACAACATAACAATAAAAAAAATAAAAACTTACAGTTTCAAAACAAAAACATACAATTTAAAACTAGATCCCGCTGGAGTTGAAAGCCAGCGGGATCTAGTTTCAAATTGTATGTAAACTTCAGCTGTAAACTTCAGATTTTAAAGAAAATAAATTCATTTCTAAAGAGAAATTCCTTTTATTAATTTTAATTTCACAAATACAAATGTCAGTAATTTCAACTGATATGTTTTTTTTTCTTTCTGATCCAGTGCTGATGGTGATAGTTAAGGAAATGGCTATGTCTTTTTACGATGTGTATGGAAACATGATTTCAGCTGCACATGTTGTCGCATCAATTAACTAGAACAATTTTATTTCCAGGGTTTCATCGGTCCAGTTCCATAAAGCTGACCGACCCTGTCTGAACCGCCACAGCTCTAGCAGCGGTGCTCTCTTCAACCCCTCTCACACCGCAGTCCCACGTATAAATGCCCCAGTCCTCTCCACCTGCAGCACACCCTCCAGCCATCGAAGACCACAAATACCCATGCAGCAGCAGTACAACCACCAGGGTTCAAGCTCAGTAGGCATGCTGAGGAGGAGCAGAACCCTACACCACCGACCGCCTCCGCAGGAATACCGCCGCCGGGCCAGCCACCCAGCATCACCTTCCTACTGTGCTGCAACTCTGCACTACTGTGGAGGTGTCACTCCACACAATGTCCTTCCACCAGGCCTGCCAGAGGAAGGTGAGCTAGATGCTGGTGTGATGGCTTCCCACCCAACAGGCATGGCCCTATCACCCCAACAACACCCGGCTGCTTTGGGACACGTCAGGGGCACCAACACCAGTGAGCGATGCTATGACAACTCGGGTGGTCAGATCACACAAAATGACTGGTGGCACACTCAAGATAGAAGCTTAATGCCTGAGCCAGCGATGGCAGAAAGAGAGAGGGAGATGGAGAGGGAACTTGAACAAAAGAGACAACTACAAAAGGAAAAGGAGATTGAAAGGGAAAGAGAAATTGAAAGAGAGATGGAGAGGGAAAGAGAGACAAAGCTCCAGGAGGAGAAGGAAAGAGAGAGGCAACTGGAGCTGGAAAGGAGCAGAGCTAGAGAACAGCAGCACCTCCAGAGTCATGTCCTCCCACTGCAGGCGGGAGACGTCAACGACACCTGGCCAAAGCCGGCCAGTCGTCAGTCCTACGGAGGTGGAGGAGGTAGAGGTCTCTACAGCACTTTGGAGGGCCACACAGGAGTTGGAACTTCTGCTGAATGTGAGGCAAAGAATGGACAAATAAATGCAAACTCAAGTCACAATGCCGGTTCCGGTCTGCAGGCAAAACCTAACCCAAGCTCTAGACCTAACACAACCTCACGAGTCACAAGGAGCCAGTTGCTCAGAGATCGAGCTCATCAGCTGGCAGATGAACGGAGTGGAATGAGTACTGATGAAGAGAACAACACTGACATGCTGCTGGGTCGCTACTGGAGCCGAACAGAGAGGAGAGAACACTTCCTGTTGGCTCGGGAGCAAAAGCAGCAACAGCTGCTGGCCAGAGGCGGACCTTTACGAGAAGCTGTTAGCCGGGGAGCAGCGTCTATAGGAGACGGAGGCTTAATAGAAAGCAGGGGAGTTGGACCGTTTGCTGAGGGGCGATGCAAAACTGTCCTGGAGCTGAGTCAACGGAAGCTGAGTCGTCTGAGGAACAGAAAGCTGTTGGATGACTGGACAACCGTAGAGGAGCTGCTGACTCATGGGACCAGGTTGGACAACCAGGAGGACATGTTGTGTCCAAGCTCCTTGTTGACAGTCACCACTGTCTAACTGCACAGACACAATGTTTAGTTTAACCTCTGAGTGTGTGTGATGTTAAACTAATGATATAATATTATGTGAATCTGCTTGTTCTGTCTTTCTCAGAGTTAGACAAGAACATGGATGTCAGCTGAAGTAGGNTTGTGAAAATGTGTTGTTGCTCTTGTACTTGAGAATTTGATACAAACGAAAGTCTGAAAAAAATGCCTAAGATAGGGACTGAGCATCCTCTTTTAAGTTTGTTTCAAAACTCAGATTAATAAACTTGTCAAAGTAGAACATCTTTCGGGTTGATTCCGATAAGCAAGAAAGAGCCACAATGCCTTCACTCCATCTCCCAGCATGCATCTGCTAGGGGGAGATCCTAGCTGAGCAGCTAGAAGATGGATAGTTTGATAGCGTGTTTCCCCTGCTGCCGAGTGTATCACTGCAGTGGAGGCTGCCTCTTGCATGAAGCTTTGCTGAGGAGTTTCAGACACAGAGGAAAACCTCCACAAGGAGAACAGTGCATGTGATTGGCTGATGACTCTTTAAAGGACACCAATCAGACAGCATCCTGGCTGTGTGTTTCCCTCTCCATCTCTGAACGCACTGTCAGCCTGCGCATATTTTTTTTATGACTGCAGCGCTGCCATGCATGCATGTCGTGCCTCTGTTTGTGTGCAGAATGTTGAAATTTCAAGCAGTTTTTGAAGGAGATGTGGCAAGAGATGTTGAAGAAACAGATGGAAAACAAGAGGTCCTGCTTGAATGAAAGTGTGGGGAAACAGAAGCTGAGGATAAAAGCTGAGGGGAAAAGGCACTGTGATTAGAGAGAGAGAGAGAGAATAAAAGAAAGAAAGAGAGAGATTGCAAGGCGGAGGAAGAGGAGGAGGCAGAAGAGGCGATCTGCTGAAGGGAACCAGCAGAGCCGCTGATTTTACCAAAACCCTCGGCAGCTGCCTTCTGTTGCTGTGGAGATGGGCTGTTGGCTCTCTGGACCATGGATGGGTGACCAAACGGTAAGCCATTAAAAAACTGTCTGACTGCTAGAAATCCTGCTGTGTATTTTTAATTAGCTCTCATTTGAATTAGATAAAATGGAGTCACCAGTGCTTGTGCTTTTTGCTTGTGGATGTGTCAGTATGTGTGTATTTAATGAGACTCAAAGTAGGCATTGGGATTTCTGCAGGATTTTGCATTTGAATGTGAGACAATTAAACACAATGTTAAGTTGTTCATGCCATTTCTTTACAAAGTTATGTTAGATTTTGTCTCATTTGTGTCACTGGCACCTTCAAAAGAATCCCACTCATCCTGCTGCCATCCGCCGTCTTTACATACAGGTGCCATTTTGTGCTCCTTTGCTCACGCTGTATGCATGTTGTGTGTGTGCGTGTACGCGTGTGTGTGTGTCTGTGTGTAGCTGAATGTAGCGGAGGGTGACTCATGGTTCTGATGCACTGGAGTTAACAATGCTGTTCATGCGTCTAATTCGATGGCTTTTGAGCCGCATGCACTGATATGTAGCAAGCAGAATAAGGGTTATGCCGCTTTTCAGAAGTAACACACCTCACTGCAGACCTACAGAGACATACTCATATTTGTCATGTTTGATGAACACGCTGTGGCTGCCCAGGTGTCCCTAATCCAACCATCTGTCAGAGAGAAACAGAATCTTGCTGCCCAGTTGTGTCTTATGATTTTGCCAGTTTGCAACATGTATTGCATTCAAACCATTAAGATAATAGTAAAAAAAGGATGATGGAATGAACGCTGCCTTCAAAATGGCAGCTTGCATTCCAAAAAAATGCACAGAGGCGTCGATGGATGCTGGATTCCCACAATCCATGACCGAACTGGAATAATTCCTCAGTGATTCCCATGATGCCACTGAGCAGCATCTGGTCATTAGCTAAGCTGTATTCCCCACTCTGTTCATAGCAGTTGTTCCTGGGATAAATTTGTTATGAAGTCCAAGTTCACATAATTTCAATGGGAACTGCCAAGATTAGTATTTACACTGTGTGAAGACAACACACAGAAGTCAAAAATGTTTGGAAGATAAATGGAGGATTAAGCATCTGTGCAGTTTCTCAGAGTTTTTTGTCCTTTTTTGAAAAAAAAATGCAAGAATCATCTCATATTTTCCTTTACTTGATTCTGACCTTTACTTGATTCCTTTACTTGATTCACACACACAGAACTGTGATGTGCAATGTGCAGTTATCGGATTTATTCTGCCTTTATCTTTGAGTCCAGAACAAACTGATTGCAGAAATGCAGGGTATTTTACCTATAACATTCTCAAAATGTTATAGACAAATATTGCATACAGCAGCAACAATTTTAATTGGCTTTGGCAGCAAAATGTACCAAAAGCAATGCCATATATGGATGTGTTGGCACTCACTTAGGTGGTGCTATCAAAGATATTGTAGCATAGCTTTAGCACATTCTATAATTCAACTACAGGTAAGATCTTACTGTTCCTTTACTGAGGCAACTGGCTGTACATTTTCTGGCCTAAACTGATTCTCTAAGTATTGTAGGTCACTTATATATTTTTTTTCTTTTCCCATCTTTTTTCAGAATCACTGTTTGAGGGGTCAAACCTTCCAGAGTTTGACCCCTCAAAGTAGGGGCAACTATTATTTTTGCAGCACTGTCTTTGTGTTGAATAGTTTTACTCATGTGATTAGTCATGACTCCCTCAAGTTTACTCAATATGTTATTCAAAACAATCAATCAATCAAATTTTATTTGTACAGCACATTTCAGCAGCAAGGCATTTCAAAGTGCTTTAAAGCATGTGACACTGAATAAACGGTAAGAAAGAGAAAGAGATTTTGAAAAAAAAAAAAATCCAGATTTTTAATCAAAACGCCATTTGCCAGTTTACAACATGTATTGTGTTCAAACCATTAAGATAATGGTTTGAACACAAACAATTATCAAAAAAATCTGGAGTTTTTTGACTAAAAACCTCCAGATTTTTAGTCAAAATGCCATTTGACAAGGACTCTAAACCTCCAGATTTACAATCAACCTGCATGAGAGTAGAAAGCATTACATTCTGGCTTCTGTACTTGTCAACTATTCCTGTCTGAGCCTCCAAATTAGCATTTAGTTATGTAATTATATTTAAAAATGTTTCTTAAAACAAAGACTGGCGCGCTGTGCAGGATATCTTGGCATGAAGATCTGTTAGTTTTGTTACATAAATCTCTGCTTGCTGAACTGGAAGCTCAAAAAGAGAAAAACTGAGTTAAGATTCCAATCACTGCTGTTTTTATTGAAGAAATGTTTATTGGTTTTCATTCACTTAATTTTCAACATTCAGTTTTTTTACAGTCCTCTGATATTATTTTTGTTATCCTCATATATACCCCACACTGTAAATGTGGAGTTTAATTTAGTTTTTGAGCTTGCCAATGAAAAAAAGATGAGATTACTGATTGAAATTTAGTCAAATTAGATTCTTTAAGTTCCAGTTCATGCTTCCTAATATTTTTCCATGATTTCCAGACATTTCGTTTTTATCCTTTTAATTTTTAGTTTTCTTTTAAACCAGACAGCTTCAGTCTAAAATACATATATGAATCTAAATCAGGATTGCATAAGTTTAACTTCAACTGATGTCTTAATGAAATCTATATTTGGCCTCAGGGCTATTGCTTAGTGGGTAGTTAGTGAAAAGTCATTTCAAGGTAAAGGCAGACATGTGGCAGATGTGTAATTTAAATAACTCATATGAAGAGGAAATAGAGCAGAGCAGAGCAAATGTTGTTCGTTTGTCAGACACTGAGAAAAAAGTGCTCCTGTGGAAAACTTTAAAGAAAAGTTATTGATTTATTTAGTGACATAATATGAGGGCATAAAAACGACATGCCAAATACATTTCCTAACCCAGTCAACCTCATGCATTCAAATAACTGATGACTATCGTTTTGATGATGTGACTTCTGATTCTGCTAAAGTTAAATGTTGCAGAGATTAAAACTCATGTTTTATGATAAATCCATAGCAAATTTATCATAAAAAAAGAGTGACAATTGGAGTTTAATTCATGTGTATCCCTGGTTGAAGCAAAAATGATAATATCATCCTCCAGGAAAGGCCATGTACATTCCACCATAATATCCTATCTGTGTTTGTTCACTTGACTCAGATGAGTGGGCGGAGTCTAGCACACCTAAGCCAGCGGGATGCTTTGAGGATTATTGCTGCGAGTCAGCGCCCCATCACCTTGCAAATCAAGGGCCAGAGGAGGCGGGGCAATGAGGGAGACAGGGGATCCTGGGAACCCCTGCCGCTCAACCTGCAGCACCTCAACCTACCTCTTCCAATGAGGGGGGCAGGAATTAACACATCTAGCCCCTCCTACCCAGACAGGTATGCAGGCCTGTGATAAATTGCTCCAGAAATTATCGTGATAAACGATAATATTGCTGTTTTGAAACTATTTTTAAGTAATATAATGGTAATGCCAAAAAACAATAATGCCAGATCACATTCTAAAAGATCAGTGAACTTTAAATTCTAATGAACATTTAACACTGGAACTGGAAGACTAAATAAATAAAACAACAAATACAATTAATTTTGAAGTCTTTGTAAATAAAATTGTCCTTCAAAATAAAGGTTTGTTGACACCAAAGCACCAAACTGAAAACTTTTATCATCCAGTTTTTGGTAGAAATAGAGGAAAAAAAGAGATAATTTATACCAATGGAAGTTATTGAGCTTATTTTAATTTATCATGCAATCAAATGATTTATGAATTATTGTGTATTATTGTGACAGGCCTACACAACATATGTAATGAATTAATGGCCTGCATGTTAGTAAAACATTTCTATAAAGAGCTGTTAAATTATGACTTATTTATTATGCTTTAAATGACTTTATTTCACTGAATGACAACCACCAATCACTTTAAGATATCCAATAAGATATTTGAAGTTTTTGCAAAATATTTGGGTACTAGTTATGTAAATCACACGTAAACACTCAGAGCAGATTAGTCTCTATTATCCTGTGATTGCAGAAGCTCTGGCATTTAAATTTATTTAGGACTGTTTGATTGTTTTGGGATTCGTTTTATAGGCTTTAACCACAGCTTTCATAAGACATACATAATTGTCTCAGAAGCTGCTAAATTGTTCATCTTGTTTTTTCTCAGACATTATTATGGCCATCTGTCTCTGCCACAAGATCACTGTGATGGAGGACGGTACAGCTATATGTCTAGCTCACCACGGGACACTGTGGAAATCAACCATCAGGTGAGGTGAACAATAAAAAAAAAAGCTCCAAGAAATAAACATTGATGTGAATATATGCTGCATTTTATCAGCTTGGATAAAATAAAAAGAAATCAAAGCAATGTTGGAAATCTTCTACAGCACCTTGCAAAAGTATCACAAATGTTGGTGTGTATAACTGGGATTTTATTTATTAGACCAAAACACAGTAACACATGACTGGTGAGTGGAGGAAAGACGTGGTCTTAAAACCTATTCACACACACACAAAAAAAAGAAACAAAGCGTGGTATGCATATGTACAGGTCATTTGAATCAATACCTTATACCACCACGGTTTGCTGGACTTCAAGCTACAATTTTATATTGGCTATTAGCTTTTTTACTCAATGTTTTCATAGAAAAAGAGAATTCTGATTAAATATTTCTTGAAGAGGTTTTTAGAAATAATGTATGAAAGTGTTACGTAGTCAAATAAGCCTAGAAAAGTACTCTTTATGTTTATTCCATTAATTATTTCCAATTTTCCACTGCATAAATTCTTTAGGATCTCGAACTCGCCAGACGTCGACAAAAAAGGAAGAATTGCCTGATGGGATGTTGCAATCCTGACTTAGATGAACCAACAACCTGCCACAGCCAGGTATCTGCAATCTTACCTTTTTTAGTGACATTTTCTACTCACAGTCTCCATTCTATTCCAAAACCAATATCACAGCATGTCATAAAGTTCTCCAGAATCCTGCTGTTGAACTACCATTTGATTCAGGTGTGTTGAATTAGGGGAAGAATTAAAACATGGCCCCTGAGAACTGATTCCACTGCTTTGGAGTGTGAGATGCAATTAAAACCTTCAACAACTGCCCTGCTCATTTGTAACTGTGTGACAACAATGAACTGGTACTTTAAGAAATTTTAAATATAATTTCTTTAAAACTAGAACAAAGAAATTTGCAAGAATTTATAGGCTGGAGATTAGACAACACAAGGAGTCTAAACATGTCTAAACATGTTGATTGTTGGAGTAATTCTTAGATTTTGGAGACCTTCTTGCTTTACTAAAACAACAAAACAATCTTTCTGAGTTTTTGGCATCCTATTGTTCCACAAACTCATCCAGTTTGTATTGAGGAACTACACATGCAACATGCAGTTATTTTTAGCTTCTGATTTGCCTGTTTGTGAACTGTCCTTTAGAATGAGCATCTCTTGTCTTGTAGACTGACGATGAGGACTTCATCCTGGAGAAGCCATTGGGTTACATGCCCCTTCACCATGAGTTGGACAGTGGTCTGGGCTGGACAGATGGCTCCCTCCATCAGGGTGATCTCTCAGGGCTGGAGACAGAGGAGGGAGGTCTGGAAGACTGTCATCCTCATGGGAACTTTGCCACTGCTGGGTGTGGGGGGTTCGGAGGTGGGGGCTCTCCGTCCTCAGAGTCTTTCATCTCCTCGGAGCTCAGCGATTCAGGCTTCTACAGTGTTAGCACCGGTGAGTTCAGGCACTTCCAAAGGCTCTTAGAGAAGAGGATGCGTCTGTACAATGCCAGGATGCAACATCAGGGTGAACCATGCGAGAGACGCGAGAGGCGTGACAGCTGCCCCAAGAGCCACAGGGAGCTGCTCGAGTCGATACCAGAGGCCCTGACGATGCAGCCCCCATGTCAGCACCTGCAAAATGGGATGGAGGATGGAGCTGGGCCAGTCATGGATGTCCAGCCTCGTGGACTTTTCAGGTAATTTGGGAAAAATATTTCATTGATTAGTAACATTGATCTTAATTACAGTCTTATCCACTATGATTTTTTTTTATTTTTTAAATTGTGAATCACATGGAAATCATTTGAAACCCCACACCTAAGACAGGCTGGTAACAGTGCTCATGTGCTACAAAAAGGACAGTTCTGTCAAACTTGCTTTCTAATTTGGTTCAACAAAGCACAGAAGAGTAGAAAGTGTTGCGTCCATTTTTCAAACCATAAAATGACACTTCACAATAGAAATTTGCCTTAGAGTGAGAATGGCTTCAGGAATGAGTCTTGTGTTTTTAGTATTGTATTTGCCTTCATCTGAAGCATTACTTAGTGGTAAATAATTACAATTACCAATTACTCATACTTTTTACCCCAAAATATATCAATAGTCAGGTTCTGTCAATGTTTCCATCAGTTGTTTTGTTTCTTTTTCTGCTGACCAATTCAAAAGTTTTCATATATGAGTCATCACACTTTTCATAAATTACTATCACCATCACCTCTTTCAGCATTTATAATCGTGACTTTTCAGTAGTCCTATGTTAGATTTATGCATTTATTTGCTCTGTGTATTCTGTCATATCAAATCTGTGCTCATACATCCATGTAGTTATTTTTTGGACAACCTGCCTTGCAGCGCATTGGTGTTTGTTTTAAAAATAGAACTTTCCTTCAGTTACCTGTGTTCAAAACCATGACTTCATTTTGTCCACCACCAAAACATTCCTTTACTATTCATTAGTTAATTGGCTGCCTTGTTTAAAAGTAACATAGTATTTAAATAAGTGTTAGGGAGCCTACCGGAAAGACTTGTGCACATTTAAAATGTAATGTTTCATGAGTCCGTCTATTTACACTGGCATTGCTTTCCAAATGAATAGAGCAGAATATATTTTATTAATCAAAAATGTGTGCCCTGTCAATTGAGAATTATTCTGCTCATTCAAATTTATTTCCATTTGCCAAACACCAGAATTACATGAAAGACAGTTTTTTGTATTACTTTAGTCAAAGTCTGACGTTTACCTGTATTTCTTTAGTATTTGGTAGCATTACTTTTGAACTGTATGACTGGAGTCAAATGTTTTGACTATCCATTCCTAAGCTTCTAAAAACAGTACGTTAGAATTTTGGCCCATTCCTCCTGACAGAACTGTTTATAGGTCCCCTTGTTTGCACACACCATTTGAGTTCTGTCCACACATTTTCTATGAGTTTTTAAGAGATCAACATGATGGCTTTGTGGGTTAAGGTTAAGCCAAAACAGTAACTTTCTTGTTTTAAAATCACTTTGTAACTAATTTAGAGGCATGCTTGTAGGGTCTTTGTGAAGTCAGAAGGCATGTTTGTACCCAATATTTAATGTCTTAGCTCATGTCTTGAAATGTTGCTTGCATATTTGCATATAAAGCTCTTTCTTCAAGATGCAATATAATTTGTAATTTGCCTCCCATCAACATAACAGTGCCACCCAATGGGATGGTGCCTTCAGGCTTTTTTCTCCAAATGTAACAGTGAAACTTTTATCAATTTTCAAGTGTCATCAGAGCACAGGTTATGGTTGGCAATATTAAGATCTTTGCTCCCTCGGTGCAACAGTAAGCCTATCTTTTTTAATGTTGCTTTTGGAGTAATTGCTTCTTCCTTGCTGACCAGCCTTCCAGCCTATGTCAGCACAACACAAAGTATCTGAATCCTTCCTGAATAGTATTATGACTGCACATTCCCATGGGGTTTATTCTTGATTATTATTTTTATGAGTAGGTGAATAGTGCAGATTCAGGCATCTGAAAATTCAAAGGAGGATGCAGATTTTTGGAAGTCCACAGATATCTTGTTTTTAACTTAATGTCAGGCAACAAGCTTTCCCAAGTTGTTTAAAGTTGCAGTATGAAATTTTTTAAAGAATATATATATATGTGTGTGTATGATAAAACTGTCACTGTGTTGTGACAGTATACGACAGTTAATCGGTCTCATAACATACTGTCATACAAATGGTCATACACCTCCTTGAACTACTATTGTCTGAAAAAATGCATCACGCCAGACAAAAAATAACCAATCAAAGCCAGAAGGAGGTCTGATTGACAGCACCAAGACTCGCCTCCTGGCTCTGATTGGTTGTTTCTAGTTAGCACTGGGAGAACTGGGAAAGCATAGGAGCTCAATTTCTTTCACTGATTATTTGTACTGTCACTACATAGTAATAGTTTCATCAAAAAGTTACATACTGCAGCTTTAAAGCCATAGACCTTAGTGCATACCATACCATACCAACTTTATTTGTAAAGCACTTTAAAACAACCACAGCTGATACAAAGTGCTGTACATCAAAACACAACATAACAATAAAAAAAATAAAAACTTACAGTTTCAAAACAAAAACATACAATTTAAAACTAGATCCCGCTGGAGTTGAAAGCCAGCGGGATCTAGTTTCAAATTGTATGTAAACTTCAGCTGTAAACTTCAGATTTTAAAGAAAATAAATTCATTTCTAAAGAGAAATTCCTTTTATTAATTTTAATTTCACAAATACAAATGTCAGTAATTTCAACTGATATGTTTTTTTTTCTTTCTGATCCAGTGCTGATGGTGATAGTTAAAGAAATGGCTATGTCTTTTTACGATGTGTATGGAAACATGATTTCAGCTGCACATGTTGTCGCATCAGTTAACTAGAACAATTTCATTTCCAGGGTTTCATCGGTCCAGTTCCATAAAGCTGACCGACCCTGTCTGAACCGCCACAGCTCTAGCAGCGGCGCTCTCTTCAACCCCTCTCACACCGCAGTCCCACGTATAAATGCCCCAGTCCTCTCCACCTGCAGCACACCCTCCAGCCATCGAAGACCACAAATACCCATGCAGCAGCAGTACAACCACCAGGGTTCAAGCTCAGTAGGCATGCTGAGGAGGAGCAGAACCCTACACCATCGACCGCCTCCGCAGGAATACCGCCGCCGGGCCAGCCACCCAGCATCACCTTCCTACTGTGCTGCAACTCTGCACTACTGTGGAGGTGTCACTCCACACAACGTCCTTCCACCAGGCCTGCCAGAGGAAGGTGAGCTAGATGCTGGTGTGATGGCTTCCCACCCAACAGGCATGGCCCTATCACCCCAACAACACCCGGCTGCTTTGGGACACGTCAGGGGCACCAACACCAGTGAGCGATGCTATGACAACTCGGGTGGTCAGATCACACAAAATGACTGGTGGCACACTCAAGATAGAAGCTTAATGCCTGAGCCAGCGATGGCAGAAAGAGAGAGGGAGATGGAGAGGGAACTGGAACAAAAGAGACAACTACAAAAGGAAAAGGAGATTGAAAGGGAAAGAGAAATTGAAAGAGAGATGGAGAGGGAAAGAGAGACAAATCTCCAGGAGGAGAAGGAAAGAGAGAGGCAACTGGAGCTGGAAAGGAGCAGAGCTAGAGAACAGCAGCACCTCCAGAGTCATGTCCTCCCACTGCAGGCGGGAGACGTCAACGACACCTGGCCAAAGCCGGCCAGTCGTCAGTCCTATGGAGGTGGAGGAGGTAGAGGTCTCTACAGCACTTTGGAGGGCCACACAGGAGTTGGAACTTCTGCTGAATGTGAGGCAAAGAATGGACAAATAAATGCAAACTCAAGTCACAATGCCGGTTCCGGTCTGCAGGCAAAACCTAACCCAAGCTCTAGACCTAACACAACCTCACGAGTCACAAGGAGCCAGTTGCTCAGAGATCGAGCTCATCAGCTGGCAGATGAACGGAGTGGAATGAGTACTGATGAAGAGAACAACACTGACATGCTGCTGGGTCGCTACTGGAGTCGAACAGAGAGGAGAGAACACTTCCTGTTGGCTCGGGAGCAAAAGCAGCAACAGCTGCTGGCCAGAGGCGGACCTTTACGAGAAGCTGTTAGCCGGGGAGCAGCGTCTATAGGAGACGGAGGCTTAATAGAAAGCAGGGGAGTTGGACCGTTTGCTGAGGGGCGATGCAAAACTGTCCTGGAGCTGAGTCAACGGAAGCTGAGTCGTCTGAGGAACAGAAAGCTGTTGGATGACTGGACAACCGTAGAGGAGCTGCTGACTCATGGGACCAGGTTGGACAACCAGGAGGACATGTTGTGTCCAAGCTCCTTGTTGACAGTCACCACTGTCTAACTGCACAGACACAATGTTTAGTTTAACCTCTGAGTGTGTGTGATGTTAAACTAATGATATAATATTATGTGAATCTGCTTGTTCTGTCTTTCTCAGAGTTAGACAAGAACATGGATGTCAGCTGAAGTAGGCATCTAGTAGAGGAAGAGAGTTTGGGATTGGTGGAAGGCCCATTTAGACTTGGAGTGAAAACAAACAATGTGAAAGAAAATCACCAATGTCTCTTCAGTCCATTCCAGGAAGGTGTCATTCACCCAATGGAACTGAAGATATAAAGCTGCCTTGAGTTTCTTACGTCACTTCAATTAGACATGTTTGGAATCATCGGTGGGTTTATAACACTGTTTTTAAAACAGGAAATACCAAAAACTCTGACAGCCACCCTCAATTCAGTTATTTTTCCACTGCACTTCAATATCCCGATAAGAGTGGCTGCAGTGGATGTTTTGATAATTGTGATATGGTTCAATGCCCAGGCACTGGGTACTGAGTTGTCAGGAGCACCTAACTACAAAAAAGCATGTCAGTTCTAATCAAACCAGATTTATATTGATTTCTGCATGTACAGTCAAATGGGCAGTGCAGATGCTGATAATAATGCTGGTTGGTGTCTGATTCCCAGCTTTCAATCTAGAGCAAAATTAAAAGGCTATTTATGTAAAGTTTACAGTATTAAAAAACCTGAACTGTGTTACTCTACCTTGATACAAACTCTTAGAAACACAATTTGTTTAATGGTTGCTTTACAAAATGAGTAGGATTGATAGATTTCTACGAAAAGGAACATAAGAAGTAAAACTATACAACTCTATCCAGCAGTGGGGGTTTGACGTGAGGTGTAGATAGACAGGCTTCCCCAGGGCTCAATTAATGCAAGAACCATCACTGCTTGACTGTTTTCACATATTGTCAAATATTATTTTTCCGGTGACATTTTTAGTGGATTATGGGCTGTCAGTAAAGTCTTAAGGGACTTTATTTATTAACTAATTACCTCCAGTATCTGAAGTGCAAAGATAAAACTGACATCCATTCTCTAATCTCTCTGCGGAAGACAGGAGGCAAGATACTTCACACAATTGTTGTATTGTTCTGTTAGCATATATGTCTGAAAGGGAAAACTTTACTCTCATTGCTTTGCATCACCTCAACTGATAGCTTTACGTGTGGGTGTGTGACCACTGTACAGCACTCCGGACAAAATGTGTGAGTCAGTGCATGACGCTTGAAATGACAAACAAATGAGCAAGGTCATATGAGCCGGTGTGTGTTTGCACCATGTGATTCATGCTACATCCAATGCTAAGTATATTTTACTGGATTTTTTTTAAACATTTACAAATATTTGGGTTTGAACCTCTAACAGGCCATGGGATATTTGGAAAGCAATACTATTCTAGGTGTATTTTCTTGTCTGTGCACTTAAAACAAATCACAAATTCCTTTTATATCAAAGGCAAGGACACAAATCAACTGTAGCAAAGCAGACAATGACAGCTTGGAGATTTGATACAAAATCTTGAAAAATTTAGCCTTTTTCAGATAGTAACAGTTTGTTAAAAAATAATCAGTATGATTTTGTGCAACAAGAATAAAAGTGCGTGGATTAGTGGTAAGCAACAGTTTTTCATGTAGAAGGTATGATGCTCAACTTTAATCTGTTAAATAATATGCTGCAGTGCTTGGTCAGGACTTTATGCTGCACTCATGTTACTTAATTTCAATCTAAAATAACATGCATATGACAGCAAATATTCCCCACTTTAAGAAACCTAATTAAGTGATTTGGAGTCAAAGCACTCATTAGTAAAAGTAGTGTTACACCGATCACCGTTTTTATTTATCTCTTAATTAGAACCTTCTGTCAGGACTGATATAAATGTTAATTACTAGGATTACACTATTAGTAGCGTTAATTGTTAATATTATAATTATCATGTCACTTGCTGCTCCTGCTATTTTCAGCAACCAGCATCTTTTACCAGCGATTTAAAACTAAATGCATTGCTGCAACTGATCTGGGATCTGCCAGAATTAGAAAAATAACTACATACCACTAATATTTTATTGAATATTTCTACTTGAGTAGAAAACTGTTAATTCAGAGACATGAATGCAGCATAGAGTAGTTAGTCTACCACGTGTCATGGCTCTCCTTTACTGCCAGGAATTTTAAAATCGGCAGGATGTTTACAGATCTACGCATAAAACTGTTTATGCATGTTTACTCAAATCCTGAGGAGAAGGGGTTTTTTGAGAAAGGACAGCAGAACTCTGATACACCTTACATAAGGGAGGATGTGCTGATGTCCGCAGTGTCTGCTCTGCAGGTAGAGCTCAAGAGACATTCCACTTCAAGCTGGTGACAGGTCCGTAGTTCAGGAACAAGTGCAATAATACCTCAAGTTAGTTTTGTCAAGGTAACCATGGTGTCGGCTTTTCAGCGAATGCAGTAATTTGTTTTAAATCAAAATGGATGCACAAAGTGATAAGACATCACAAGTGCACAGTAATCTTGGAGTTTGCAGTGGCAACAGCTAAGGTCACACAGATATTTACAGTGTTTTCCGTGGAAGGGACCTAAGAAGAAAAAAAAACTTTTTGCACATCATTTTTATATAAAAAGTTTTCCCTACCTTTCTGTACCAGGGACTTAGGCCAGTGGAACAACTGTAGATAGAATGACAGTCTTTGTTGATGTTTTCTTTATAAACTATCATAGTGATTTATGGAGGAAAAAAGTAGTTTATTGTGGTTGTGTTGGACATATTTCAATATTTTTCTTGTGATGGTTTCAAAACAAACGTGGACAGTTTTAATGATCTTTAAATATTTTAATGCTAGTTAAGTCATTTAAAAGCTAGTGATATTTTCATTTACTTTTCTTATGAGGAGAACACACTATATAAATATTATTGTCTCTTTAAATGGATTTTTGAAATTGAATTTACTGTTGTTTTGTGTCATTATGACATGTACATATTGATTTTGTCACACAGTGCGACTGAGGGTAGAGTTTGAGGATATGATGGTGCCATCTGATGCCTCCAGTGGTTTATCATGTGATTCTGTAGACTTATAGCTGTGTTGTGGAGGCTGTATATACAGCGCAGGGATAAAAATTGTATCATCAGAATATTTAAAACATCATATGTCCTTGTTCATAGATGGTATTTTTGTTTGTTTCTAAAACTTAAGAGTGCTCTCCATAGGTTGTGTAATGTAAAGAGAAATTCTAGTTTTCAGGTATGATTTTGAGAGATTTTGTGCATCTGACTGTTTGGAATGAGGTTGATGATGTTTTTATTTTTAATTTATTCTCTCCATATATGGATGTTAGCTATTTTATGATAGTAATGGAAATGAGAACATGGGGGGAAAAAAATATGCTTTTTTTTTTTTACCCTATTTTTGATCAAAATTTTGGAAGATGTCTAAATTCATGACATGACTGCATGATGAAACAGATGGTTTGAAGCCATGTCCCAGGGAATATAGATATATGACAAGCTATCTTATTTTTCTGGAAAATTTGTCAGAAATCTGCAAGTGAAGTCAATTTCAAACAATTTAAGTTATATTTGACATTGTTCTTGCTGCCAACTTTAGCTTCAAAAAGCTAAATTGTGTCACTTCATTGTCCTTGCTTTCGTGAAACTGTTATATTCGCTACTTTTTTTTTCTATTTGTTGCATAACCATTACAAAGAAAACTTCACACAACCTCTTTTATGCAGTATGTGAAACTGCAACACAAATCTCTTTCTGAAAAGATTAGTCACTTAAACATAATGCTAAAAGAAAGAAGGTACTGGTACACATTTTGTGAGGGTAAATCTTTTTGTTTATGGTTAAGTCAATAATTGTTCATACGGCTGGCAGATTTAGTTTTGTTTGAATTTGACCAAAAAATTCAAACATTGGTGTAGTTTTTTTCTTCTTAACACAGCATTTCTTGCTAAAATGAAAACAAAACTATGTTTCCCCCAGAAATGTTCCCCTCCCCATCTTATTTTCTTTTTGTAAATGTCAGCGCTATTTCCAATTAGAAAAGAACTTCTTGTTTAAATAAAAATCTATTTTAAGTCTAAATCTGCCATGTGGGAGGAAACATTAAATATACATCAGCAATGATGCTGCATAGTCATAGTCATTTATTTTCTGCCAATTATTATGATCTTCTGCTTACAGATGATGAAAACACAACATTTAAAATTAGAAAGTTACATCAGACCAATGAAAAAGATTCTGAATATAGAATGAAAAGTGTGTTTAATATCCACTAAAACGTTACTTTTAAAAAGTTTTTAATCTCATGAGTCTCATTGGCACACATATCCTAATTCATTCTTTCATTCATTCATATGTCATCTGTTCCTAAAATTAAGCGACAATTAAGTGGAATCCATTTATTCTTTATTCTCCTTTCATTTTAAATAACCTAAACCCCATGTTCACTCACACCTTGGTAAAAATGTGTGCGCCTTAAATAAACTGTTAGAAACGTGGTGACTGCCATGTTTGGGCAAGCAGTGATTTTTCTTAAAACCATTTACTAGCTTGTCAAAATCCCCACACATCTGCCATTTTGAAGAGTGGCTTAAGAGAATCGGACCCATGTTCCACTTCATATTTATATCCCAGAAAAATAGGAAGCCAATGGTAACTTTTAAGGATGTCAATCATTTTGATGCTGTTGTTTTCTTAAAAAATGACACACAGTTCTTAGCACGGGATTTTTTTTTAACCTTCAGGTTAAATGTACTTAAATTAAAGATTTTAATTTTTCAAAACGTCTTTATGTGAGATGCCGCTTTACTAATATGTATTTATTTATTTTAAGGTTTTTTCCCACATCTTTACAAGGTGTGTGTGAAGGGAACTGTTTGCTGAATACCTGAAAAAGTCCAGACAAGCAAATTGTGAGTGAACAGTGGCACCAGGTTATTTTACTGTCGTCTCTGGATTGAGTTCATTCCATCTAACATTGCCCTTCTTCCAGTCTTTGTGTAAGCTATCTATTTTTAGGTTGCTTTAACATTTGATTTTTATCTATTTACTTTAAGGAAAACAAAATCCCGGGTGGCTAATTGAACAGCACTCAGTGAGTAAAGACTTAGAATCTTACATCCACTGTGTTTATTCCCATGTTCTTTTCTCTCTCGGTTGTGATTCAAGCAGTCTGAATAATGGATGACGAAGAGAGAAATTTTCCTAGACGCCCACCCCCCTTCACCCTCTTTGCTTACGTTACACAAGGACACGGATGGCTGAAAATAGCGCTGCTGTCCTCATGTGATGTGAAATTAAAAGCACACTGGAGCGGAGACACTTGCTGCTGGGGAACGAAAAACACTTGTTCTACTCCATCTGACAATCCCTCCATCCAGCCTGCAACACCAACCCCATCTGTCTGTGCAAGGGTACTTTTCACTACGGCAAGCTTTTTGAAATATGATTATGTACATGTGATTGTAATAAAGAGATTTTAATTAGCTATGACACTGTTTTGGGTTTTTATGTTGCACACTATTTCTGATTTTAAAACGCTTAGAATCTGAGGAGATAAAGATTAAGAAGGCCTTCCATACTCAAAAACACGACTTCGCCATAGATAAGTCATCTACATACCAGTGGAAGCATTCAAAAAGCTGGTCATTAACAATTTTCAATATGTAATATTTAAATAAAATGTAAATAAAAACTGATTTAAAAAAGAATTGGATATGGATATTTTTAGCCTAAACTGTAGGATTAATTGGTGACCTTTAGATTACTGTGGTAGTCACATTTATCTGCACTTAAATTTAAGTATTTTAAAATCATTTTCTCAATTTCTAAATCAGTTAAGATTATAATATATAAATATTTCAACTGTAAGATATATTTGAAACATTGACAAGTATTTAGACAAGATGTATTTTGAACACAACACTTTGAGATCTTGAATACATTCATATTTGGAAGGTTCAGGATAATATTTATGGAGAGCCATTTCAGCCAAAACTCAAGATTGGCTGAAATGGCTATATAGATAATCTCTCCTCCACAATCCAGACCAGAATGAACTAGGCATTGGGCCAGCAAACAGCGTCCTCTGGTGGACATAGCATCTATCAACAGACTGGAATTCCCTTTTGACAAAAATCCT
>NW_006799957.1:3624506-3646386 GCF_000485575.1 Poecilia formosa | reverse complement strand
ATAACAGAAAAAAATAGTTATTCAAACAATCTTTACTCTTTAATGTTATAACGAAATGAATTTAAGTAAATTACCCAAAATTCAAGGAGTCATTAAATTCTATGTACTGTTGGCTCATCATATGTGAAAGCATTTGTTTCTTTTACCTTAAAGGTGGACTGTTCAGTACAATCTTAGCTGTTCTGTAAATATAGTAACATTTTTTGATGTTGCATGTGTCTTGAACTTGTGTTAAAAAAACTACATTTATTACTTTTTTTTTTAGTAAAGTAACATTTTCAATGTGCAGTTCAACACACCTAATCCAGCGTCGAACCTGAAGGGAAAGATTAATTTTATGCTTTAAACTTACTGCTCCACAGTTCTGCAGTGTTACCCACTGAAATGTATCAGATTAACAGGAAAGTTGGGGAAAACTTTTCATTCAAAGAAACATTTAGAAACACTGCGGAGGAAAGTCAAAGTTCAAATGAATTTGCATCTTAAACAGCAGCTAACAGTTTTTGAGTGATGCTTGGCACACTTCATGAGACATCTGCTCTGATCCCTACTTTAAATAAAGATGGGAGATTTGAACCATCTGAACGACGAGAGAAAAGAAAATAGAAGTTTACAAAATATCCAAAACTCTTTTATTGCAAACTTAAAATGTTGATAATCGCGGACTGTCAGTTTAATTGTATTAATTTTATACTATGAAAGCTTGGACAGCCAATCAATTGGCTTCCCTCCAGATGGTTTATGATGTCACAGACATAACCAGCATCTGCCACAAGAGCTCCACTGAAAGTCCTTTTGTAGTTCACTGACCAAGTCTTGGAAGGACTAAGGATGGGAAACTGAGAGTGACTTTCTACTCACATCAAGAACATTTCAGTATATAAAACATCTAGATTAAAAAAAAGGAATAATCTAAGAAGACACTGCAGTAAAGATGAATAACTGATTTAAGCAATAAGTCCACTTTGGTCTTGTCAGGTTGAAACTGATCTGTACGGCACATTTTGAAATAAATGAAGTTGAATAAAATGTTTTAAAGTTTCAGATAAGACTAACCAAACAATATAAACAACAACAAAAGTGATATCAATTGATTAATTGGTTCAAAATGGTTTAATGTTCTCCCAAAACTAAGCTTTTCAGTGTTTGATTCTGCATGTGTGCTGGAATAATGAATGTGTGAAATAGTTATACACCACAAAGTCGACTGACTCTTTATCACATTCCCACATTCACAAAAAACTCACCCTAGTCGTCCACCTGTTCCCCTGAGATCAAACCATTGTCCCCTGTGGACATGAGTAGTGACCATATGGCAGGGCAGACTTCTTATTATCTCTAGTCC
This sequence comes from Poecilia formosa, assembly GCF_000485575.1. Taxonomy (NCBI): domain Eukaryota; kingdom Metazoa; phylum Chordata; class Actinopteri; order Cyprinodontiformes; family Poeciliidae; genus Poecilia; species Poecilia formosa. The sequence goes on along the minus strand of NW_006799957.1, from coordinate 3,645,041 downwards.
TGAGCTCTGATTGGTTCAGACTGTGGGAAACCTCTTCCAGACCAAGACCCACACATGTAGATGGAGATGAGGAACTATAAATAGGAGAGTGAAGGAAGCAGAGATCGGATTCAGAAATCCAGAAATCCAACCATGATAACTTCAGAATACACCAATGGACAACTCTCAGGTGCATCTGGTTCTGAACCACAAGGTAAATATAGATCGATGGAGAGTGTGTTAATATTTAAGTTTGTGATGATAGCGATTATACATACCGGCATATGTTTATTAATCACAATGTTCTTGATTCTGCAGCACAGAAAGCCTCTGGTGAAAGAACTTGCAGAAAGCCAATCAACAGCAGCATGGTCTCTCCGGGGTCCAGAGTTCCTCAAACAGCAGCCAGACTCCAAGCAGGAGAAAGCAGACATCCTGGAGATGCAGTGGAGAAACACTTCCTGTTCAAAGATAAAGTGAAGCCACAGCCCCCAAAAAGACCACTGAACCATTTCTACAAGTTGCTTCCTCTGAAGAAAACCTGACAGGCTGGCTTCTCTGCTCTGAGCGCCACAGTCCAGACTAGCTTCTATGAAGACAAGACTTCAGTCAACAGCGCCCTCTGGAGGCCGTGGTAGAAATCTACAAATTTGAATGAAAACTACTCAAACTAAGACCACATAGGTCCGACATTATTCAGCAGAATTTCTCTGACTTTTGTTGGGATATTGCTCATTTTGATTCTGTTTGAATCGTCAGTTTTTCAAAACATTATATTTCCTTAGGAAATTATGTCTTTCATGTTGAGAAAGAATGAAGCAAGAAGCTAAAGACCATGTTGGTCAAAGATTAAGGACACTGGGATTATTGAAATTCAAAGCCTGATTTCTCTGCTTAAACAGAAAATTACTAAGCTGCATTGAAATGTAATGAGTGTATTTTTGTCTGTCAGATTTAAAAGTGTTTTCATTCAGTTTGATTTGGAAAGAAATTTAACTTTTGTTTTAAATGCACTCAGGTCACCCAAACCTTCTTTCATTTATGTTTTTATACTTTAAGTTTTTCTTTCTTATGGAAAGATCGGGTCTCTGGTATTGATCTTTTATCAGATCTAAATTTGTACTTTCGACCATGTTGGTCAATGATAAATGAAACTGAGATGTTTGAAATTCAAAACTGATTCCTCTGTTGTACAGAGGGTTGTTTAACTGAGCAGAAACTGATTATTTTCAGAAAGCTTTGATCTGTCAGATCTGAAAGTGTTATTCTTTTGTCTCAAAAGATACCAATTTTTTTCTTAGAGTGTACTGAGTTCACTCAAGATATATCTTATTTTTGCATTGTAAATTGTCCTGTGGAAACACTGAATTGTTGCATAATGATTTTTCAGAAAATCTGATTGTCCCCTTTTTATCTAAAAGGATATCTAGGAAGTCTTAATTGTTTATGAACTTGCATTTCACAAAGAAAAAAAAATATATTGAATTCTCATGTTGTGAAGCCTATTGTATATCACTTTGTGATTCACCTATTATGATCTTTTCTGAGATCCAATTTATCTTTGACTTTAATATAAAGAAATGTATCAATGAGATGAATGTTACATCACAAAATGTTCTTGTCTTTCGTAAAGACAATTGTCCCTTCACTCATTCCGAGTAAAGCGTCTTGGAGATTTTCCCAAGTTGTTGTTCTGATGTATCATCATAGTTCTGTTACTTCAGTGGAAGATGTCATATTTTTATTTCAGTTTCTCTTAACACCTTATATAAAATAAAATCAGATACATTTGCACTTGAATGTTTTTGTTTCTTTCATTGTGCATTTTAGTGCAGGCATGAAGTGCACTGACCACATCAATGTAGAGGCTGAGTAAAGGAAACAGAGAGATACTTCTTGCTGAAAACAACTATGCATCACAAAGTAGCTGCTGATATACATGCTGGAACTACAAAGGACAACTTTGGCAAATTCAAAAAGAAACTTTGAAAATTCCCCAAATAACATTAAAAATAGTAATCATTTGGATTTTAATGAGTTAAATCAAACCAAAATCAAAGCAAAATTTATCACGGAAAATGATTTTCTATTGATCGGTTGAAGACATTTCACCATTCATTTCAGCATGTTACTACATAGTAGAAACAAATATTGATACAGTCATGTGAAAAACTGTGGATACCTTAAATATCCCACTCTTTCAAAATAACCATTCACATGTAATATTCACATTCACCACATGCTGAATTTGTTTCTATCAGTGTCTGAGAATTAATACAATGTAATTGCAGGTAAACACTTAAATATTACTTTGTTTTACTTATTTACATAATAGAACCTAAAGAGAACCAAATGTACTGACATGCTTCAGTTCACAGTTTCAGTTTAATTTTTGCATTTCAAATCTACAAACTTTTAATTTTGTTGCAAAAAAGTTACTTTTAATCTATTGTCCATGTGGAATAAAAATGCAGAGTGCATGTCATATTCATTAGAAATAAAAGTAAATAAAGGTAAGAGAGTGAAAAGACACATGGCATGGCAAAACATAAATAGGTATAAAAATAATTAAATCTATAGTTTCACAAAATCACAATCATTCCTCATAGCTGAAATTCAATGTGTTGCCAATAGAATAATGTCAGCTTTGACATCCTCTACCTACACTAATCAGATATTGCAATACAAGACAAGATTAAATCATTTTGATCATAATTTAATCATGAGAGACATAATTGGACTTCTTGTTGACTCCTGACATGTTTTTCAATAATTATATAAGTTTTGTTAAATACAGTCAGAAACAAAGTGCTGAATTTGTTAAAGTCCTACAAGTTTAAAAGTTTCATTTTTTTCCCTGATATAATTTTGTAATTGAAGTGTGAGAAGGTTTTGCAGTAAAATGTTTAATTGTACTTAATTCTGACTTCATTTATTAATTAAAAAGAAAAGAAATGAACCCATGTCTGTTTTTATGTTTTCTTCCTGTAAAGCTTACCCTTATAACAGTAATGACTCCTGAAGAGAACATTCTTTCCAGATTATCATGTGGTGTTGGACTGCTTGCTTAAATCTCTGTTTATAGCTTATTTAATTTTGAGTACTGGTGATAGTTCATGTGCACTTAAAAATAGATTGAATGGACTGAACGGATGTCAACAGAATAATGAAAGAGTCTTTGTCATCTGACACGTCACAGAACAGCTAAACAGGCCCTTTCAGCACACAAACCTTCAGTGACTCATCATCTGAATACGCTTTTAGATGACTTGCTATTTTTAAATGTCACACATTAAAGTTTGTGTGATGTGAATGATATTCTGACTGGTTTTATACAAAAAGTAACAGAAGAACAAAACCAGCATAAACTCCATCAGAACCACTTGGCACAATAATAAACACAGCTCTTTGCACTAAAAAATACTGATACAGATACAATATGTCCGTATAATGTGCTCTTCACTTTAAGTTATTCACAGCTGATGGATCAATTCTATAAATTCAGTAAGAAAAATAAAATCAGCATAATGCTCTTTTTATTTCCAATTTGTATTCTCTTGAATTGCCATAGACCAAAGTTTCAACAACACAAACGGTGGGAAAACTTCCAAGAGAAAAGTCAAAGTTCAAGTTGATTTGCATTCTTAACAAACTGCAGCTGACACTCATGAAAGGTATCTAGCACATTTCATGAAATGGCATCTGCTCTGATTTCTTCTTAAAGTAAAGATACAAGACTTCAGAAATAAAGTAAATACTTCTGAGAAAAATTTGTGAAAAAGAGGGTAATTTGTGTTTGTCAACGGGCTATTTCATATTGTTTTTATATGTTCTAGTGAAAAATGTTTGTGAGGCAGCCAATCCTGCTGTTTCCCTCCAGATGGTTTGTGACGTCAGGCTTTCTCCCTGTTAGAGCCAAAGACCAGCGTCTGTCACAAAAGTCCTTTTGTGGTGCACCGAGCACATCAATGAAAGACTTGAGTGTGGGAAACTGGAGAAACTTTCTCCTCACACCAACATTACAAAACAGGGATCACACCTGCTACCTCTGGACTCCATCGCAGTATGCACTATTGAGTGGTTTCCATCAGTGTGATACTTCAAATTTCATTTTACTCTTTCAATTTTTCATATTTGCAATCTATAGGTATCACTTATTTCCTAATCTTATGTCATTACTAACTAAAAATGTATTTTCTAGATTCCTTAACATCATTTGATAATATCAATACATCTTTTTTGTCTCCAAATAACAATAATCCATTTATCATTTAAATATAGATATATAGATACAGATAGATAACATTTAAATATAGATATTTGAATATAGATATATTTAAATAATTTATAATTATATAAATTATTTTTTCCATCATTTAATTTTTTTATTTTGACAAATGAGGAATTTTATCCCAGCTGCAATCCCAAATAAAAGATGTAAGTTGGAAGCAGAAAAAAGATTAGGAAAATAAAATGAGGACAGTTCTGGTAAAGTGCATCAGTTTTATTTACAGCTGAATAGGTGTAAACAGAAATAGTCTCATAGTCTCAAATGTTCAAATGTGTGCATATATATTTGGGTGAAAAAAGAGACTTAAAAAATACATATTTGTGCTATGAAAATATGTAAGCAACATGTCTCTTTTAACACTTTATTTCTTAATAATAATAAAGCAGAAGTTGGAAACTGCTAATGAATGCAAGTTAATTAGAATACTTTGAACAACACTGTATTGTCACATAAAAAGCCATGTGGGCCTGCAATGTTTTATGGGAAATACGGTTTGGCATTTTGGTGGCATTTGTACTTGGGCAACAACGTAAATTCAGATCCCGTCACTGTGTGAAGTGGAGGAATTCAAAAACTTAACACAAAAGTAATGCCCAAATATCTTTTTAACAAAGGCAGACTTGCATCGATCCTTTAGTGAAAGGATGTGTGGGAAACCAAAAATATCTGAGTCTCAGAGGCCCAGAAGAACAATAGATCCTGACCTCTGTCCTGCCAGGACACTGGCTGTAATATGGAGGAATGAGGCTAAATCCTATGTGGTGATAAAGGTGATACTCTGTGGTAGAATCATGTAAACAATGATGTTTCAAAAGAGCCACGCCAATATTTCTGGATTTTGCAAAAACTATATAATTGTGCAAAATCTTGCAAGTTGTTTAACAAATTCATACCACTAAAACAAAAGTTTTTAAAACCAAGAGTATAAAACTGGAGGATTTTTTTAAAGCAAAGATTTTTGCTAAGTGGTGTCAATAAATTCTAGATGATCAAATTCTCACTCCTGATGTCTGAGTGTATTTTAAAATGTTATAAATTATTTGCCACTACCAGTTCTGTTGTTTCCCTCTAGTTGGCTGATGACGTAGGACTCAGTCTTTGATGGCGCACGGTCAGCATACGTCACAAAAGATGCCTTTAAAAGGCTTTTGTAGTGCATTGACCACACTGGTCAATGGAAAAGTGTGGGAAACTGAGAGACTTTCTGCTCATGTCATCTACATGTCACAAAACAGAGGACGCACCTGCTACATCTGCACCAAACAACTTTGTAAAGCTTTAGGAATAAATACATGCAAATTTGGCAGCAAGGATAATGATGCAAATGAAAATGGTGTTAATTATTTTTTATAGAAAATCACTAGTAATAAAATAAAGTTTAAACAATAACAAACGGTTATTATATAACTAAATTAACTCATTCTTAGAAGTAAAACTAATTCAGTGACTGTGGCTTTGTGACTCAGATTATCCTTGAAAATAAAAACATTTTTCAAACCAAAGATATGACAGCTAATAAATTCTTAAAAGACAATAAAAATATTTAAGTGATTGAAACTTTGAAGCTGTTGCTATACCATAACTGATACTGTTATCAGTTATATACATATTTGTTGCAACAAATATGTATATAACTGATAACAGTATCAGTTATGAAGAAAGGCTACAAATAATCTGATATTTAACTTGCTGGATTTCATTTGCTAGAGTATAAATAAAACTATCAACTTTAAAGCATTTCCGGCTTTGAAAAGAGGCAAAAGAGTGTTATTAATGTGATGCACGATGAGGCACACTTCTATTGTTCCTGTAGTCAAAGTACGAGTGTGGGAAACCAGAGGAAACTCACTCTCAAAGTCGCTCAGGGACAATAGATTCAGACCTTTGACCTGAGGAGAGGCGGCGTAAAAGAAACATTCTGACACACTTTTAATCACTGCTTAAGCTTGTATTTTTTCCACAAATAATTCTTCAATCTCACAGCAAAATTCAAAACTTTGCAAATACGTCTTTCAAACACACAAATTTTAAAGTTGCATGTTTAGATTCATGTTAGTTATTATTATTATCTATTAAGGCATTCAAGTAATTTGAAACCAAAGATGAAACTAAACAGAAAACTGACAAATCATTGCCCCATAAGAGTATCAGTCAGAGTAGTGTAAGCTGCCACATATTCTAAAAGATGGATTCTGTCTATTTTGCTGTTTATTAGTGAAAGTAATGTTTTTATTGCATGGCAGCACATAAAATGTTGATGTTTTTTATTATTGAAATTCTATCAAAATGTTACATTTAAAAAGTTATTTCAATTTAGATGCATCTAGATGATTAGAGTGTGAGAATGTTTTTGAGACAAAGACTTTACATGATTAGCATGATCAACACCATCAGGAGGAGAATACCACCCAGAGGGATTTGGCACGTGTGTAGTAGCAGCTGCCTAATTGTCCAGCCCCTGTACATCCATCTCAAATGTTCATAGAGCACACTCAAAGGCTGTTTGATGGGTCCGAAAATCCCACTATAATAGTAAATAAAACAGATGTTTCCTCTTTTTGGCTCCAGTATCTCTGTATATCAAATAATTGACAAAAGTCAAACTAAAGTGTTGTGGTTTTGTGATTACAGTTGGAGTGATTTATAAAATCCATTTACAACACCTACCTGTCAGAATTAAAGTTTTAAAAGTCTTAAGCTCAATACCAAATCAAATAAAATAAGGCACCAAAATAATCAATGGAAGCACAGCAGCTATTATCTGGCTGATTTCTCAGTATTTATGTCTCTGATCAGGGAAAAGAACGGATCCCCATAAAGAAAGACTGCTTTCCCACATTCATTCAGAGTTTAGGGGACCCCACCCAACCTTCTCCACCTGTTCCCCTGAGACTTAAAAGCTGAATCCCAGTATGAGCAGTGAGCATGTGGCAAGGCAGACGTCTATTCTCTCCTCTCCTGAGCTCTGATTGGTTCAGACTGTGGGAAACCTCTTCCAAACCAAGACCCACACATTCATATGGAGATGTGCGACTATAAATAAGAGGGATGAAGCCAGCAGAGATCAGATTCTCTCTACAGAGACTTCTACAGCACAGAGATCCAACCACAGCGTCTACACTTACTGCAGCGATAACCAAATATCAGGAGTATCTGACTCTGAACAACAAGGTAAGCATGAGATTCATGGAAAACCAACTCTTATTTGCCTAGATTTATGACTTTACATGTACATGGCGAAATAAGTTTAATAATGACTTTGTTTTTGATTCTGCAGCTCAGAAAACAGCAAATCATCAGCAGCATCAGGAGACTCAAGTTTGAGTTGATTTGAGCTGCCACACAGCAGACATCCTCAAGAGGCAGAGAGGCAGTAGCATCCTGCTGTGGACCAGACAGATGTTGATCAGAGCTTCTTCAGATGTGTCCAACAGGTGGGCCACGTCCTAGCAAAAGATGACCTGAAGAAACAATCCTGGAGAAAACTGCTGAACTATTTCAACAATCAGCAAACTTCCTCTGAGAGGAATATGGTGGAGGCTGACTTCTCTCCACCAAGTCCAGGCAGCATCAGTCAGAACAGAAGACCGGTATACAGCGCCATCTGGAGGCAGTGAAAGAGACCTGAAGTCTGAAGCTGCATGGAGAAATTTACTTTACCATATTGGTAGATCATTACTGACTGAACTATACATAGTTCTATGGACTGCTACTTCTGAATGAACAGAATAATTTAATTTGTCGGTGCATTTTTCTGCACAGAATTGTTTTTCCTGTGGAAATGGCACAAATATATTTTCTTTAACAAAGAAATGTGTTACAAGAACAAAATCTGATTGCATCTGCAATTGTATTCCCTTTGTAATTTTATGATCACATTTATGGCCGCTCCTTCCTGATCATATTGATCAAAAGTAAAATGTTATTACTCCTTCCTTTTGTAAAGCTAAACGGAGTTCTCATTGAACTTCATTTAATCAAGATATCACAAAGATCTGTTTGGAGATCTACTGATCATGTATATTTATTTGTTTTACAATATTTGTAAAATTGTTGAAGAAACTCATTCTTCTTGTTATTTCATCTGTCATTACAGAGCAGATCTACAGGCTGTAGTTACAGTCAAATAGAGAAGGCCATATTGGTTAAAGTTAACTGAACTAAACTTGTTTGATTTGTTTGATTTGATTTATTAAATATGAGAATATTCTTTTAAATTAAATATTGTTTTTATTTCCTGGGGAAATGAGAATTTGAAGGAAAACAATCCTACCACTGAACAATAATAGACCATGTTGGTTTAGATTATTTTTCTGTTTGCACAGGAAGTACTGTTTCAAATACCATTAAAATTGATTTAGCTGATCTAAATGTTATTTTATACCTTTTATCTAAAGGGAGATCCCTTCAGCCTGTGGCTGTAAAGACCCTGACATTTTATTTTTTGTTAAAATGTCCTGGATTTACTTTTCATGAAAATGCTATGCATAACCTTTGACCTGTGAACCTAACATCTGTTCTAAGATCAGTTTGTTTACTTTAGCACTTCTGCAAAGTTACATCTTAAAACATTTTCTATGAAAAAATTAAGAATGATTTTTGTCATGATGATTTTGTCTTTTGTAAAGACTGTTGTTCCTCCACTTGTTTTGAGTAAAATGTCTTGGAGATTTTTCAAGTATTGTTATAATGTATCATTACATTGTCATGATTTTGACTGAATTTGTTTTTGTTAAAAAAAAAGTGAAATACAAGAAGAAGAAAAAAATGCTATTTTGTTTGGTTTGTAACGGCTCATAGTGTGAAAGACTTAATGCACAGTTTTCTTGTAGTGATGTCACACACATTGCTTAAAGTTCTATAAACATATATCATATAAACACTAATTTTAAAGAGTTAACACAAAATCAGCGTGTTTTATGACCAGAACCCTAGATAATGTTAAGCTTGTGAGCTAAAGCATTAGTGATATATGTTTGGAGAAAGAGTAAATAATAAACCCTCTCAGAGCCCCTAGGAACTATATATATTTATTTTCTAAATAAAACTAGAAAATTGGTAATACTTATATCTGTGTAAAATTATTAAACATTTTGTTCCTTGGTCCTTGCTCACAATAAGCTCAGAAAGTTAAAATAATTTATTTTAAATTTCCCAAATTCCCAAGAGGAACATGCATGAACAGTTCTACAACACAGTTTTATTTTTTATATTTTAAAAATAGAAAGAGATTACTCTCCAAAATGATTAAGATTATTCTAAAGATTGCTTCCTCTGGTCTCCTAAAGCATAAAAAGTCAAGTCCAGGACAGCAAAGATCTGGATTTCTGAAAACCTTTGCAATAATCTTTACCTCTCTAAATTGTGAGGAAGCTGATTCAAAGACGATAGAAACAAAAATGCAAAAAAAATAAAACCACAGTAAAAGTCATTATTCACACATCACATGCCAAACTTAAATTATAGGAAAGTGTGGAAAACCTTGCAGGAGGAAAATTAAAAGTTCAAGTTAATTTGCATGTTGACAAATAAAAGCTCACAGTAGTTGATTTAGCATCCTCCATGAAGCATCTGTCCTGATCTCTTGTTAGTAAAGATGTTAAACTTTGACCAAAAGAGTAACGATACCTCAAGGAAATTTTAAAACTTCTGAAAAGTTAAACAGAAGAGCTGACCATATTATGTTTAGTGATAATTCCAAAATTAAACTCTGAGGCAGCCAATCCTGTTGTTTCCCTCCAGATGGTCAGTGATGTCAGGCGCTCTCACATGACTAGGTTCATGACTAACAGCCTCCACAAAAGCTGCTTTCAAAGTCTTTGTGGTGCACTGAACACATCAATGAAAGACGTGTGGGAAACTGCGAGAAGCTTTCCGCTCACACTTACATCCCAAAATAGAGAACACCTGCTACATGTGGACTGTACTGCCATATTTGTTGTCCAGTGAGCTTCCAGAGATGTAAATCATCTGGTTTAATTTTTGTTCTTTTATATTTCTGTACATGGACCTAAGTATGTAGGTAAACTCAACAAACGGTATTTTCGAGGATTACAGAAATTTCAGTTTTCAAGATTACTTATTACTCTATTACATAACAAGCAAACAACTACTACTTCACCGGTTAATCACAACCCTCTCACCGTCAACATATTTTGTTTGGGTCTTAACTGTAAAGTTTGTTCAAACTTTCCAAAAGTGAAGGGATTTTTAAAGACAATGTAAAGAACTCTTACATAACGATATTTGCATACTGAAACCTAATGGAGTCTGAAATATTTTTCTCAAATTTCTAGAGATTTGTTTTTCGTAAGAAATACATTTTTTTCTCCATTAGAATAATTATTGATTAAACATCAGTCTAGGCACCACTTAATTCAAGGCTAAAAAGATTCATGGTTTACTTCTTTAATTTAATCATTAACTTTGTTTTTAAAAGAAAACAAAGTGTGTGTGAAATGTTTTGATGAATGACTTAAAGTTGATAGTATTTAGCGTCCGTAACCTCTGAAACAGCTGACCAGTGTCCAGGGGGATTTGGCACACTTCTCTGTCTTTAAAATCAGCATTTAAATGATGTTTTAACAATAAACTTTGCACTTATATGTCATAAGTTTTATTGTTTGATGAAAAGTTAGTCAAACCGCTTATAGCTGATACTGCTTGGATATATTTAGGAGATTGAAATCAGTTATTTAAGGCAGTCAATCAGACTTGTTGTTTCCCTCCAGATGGTTGGTGACGTCGGACTGTCCCTGTTGGAGCAGACAGCTGGTCTCCATCACAAAAGCTGCTGTCAAAATCTTTTTCTGGTGTTCTCACCACATTTGTCATTAAGTGTGGGGAATATGAAAGAAACGTCTTGTTGATGCCAACTACAAGTCACAAAACCCAACTGCCCATCTGCAAAAAACAACTTAGAATTTTTAAGACAAAATAAATGAAAATTTGATTGTGATAATACATGCTGTATTCACATATTTAAAATTAAGACTGTCTTTGCATGTATGTCAAATTTCAAACAAATGTAGTAGTAGTTTATAAAGAAAAAAAAATCATGTTTAAGAAATACTTAGAAACACTCATTATGTAATAAAACAATGTGTTATTAATAGATATCAATGAGAATGTAGTAACTTGAACTTTTGCTGCAACATGACTTCACAGTTGTATTTGTGGAGAACTGTCACTATAAAGCATTTTTTCTGTTCAAAAGAAGCATGACTGTGTATCTAATGTGATGCATAATGAGGCACACTCCTATTATTCCTGGAGTGAAAGAACAGAGTGTGGGAAAACAGAGGAAACTCATGCTCAAAATCACACTGGGACAACAGACTAAAAGATAGTGACATGGTCAAAAATAGAGTTATCAACTTTCTAACTTATGTGATAGAAATCTTCAAAATCTTTTCCACCAAAGAAAAGAAAAAAAAGAAAACCTTTGAAGCCTTTTAAATTGATTTGATACATTTTAGTCATAAGCACTACATTCAAAAGTTTAGAATTATAGTCATAAACTCATTACTTCAGCAGTAAACCTTAAAGAAAAGACTTCCTGTTTTGATAACATCTGTACATGTAGGAACTTTCATGAAAATCAGTTTGATTTGTTTCATGAACCACGGCTCCAGCTGACTGTTCCCAAAAAAGAATTTGGCACATGCAGAGAAGATCTTGACCTATTATTACATGACTGTGTTTTTTTTTTATATTTACATCCACGGTCATGTACCAACCCCAAAATATTTCTGTCAGCAACAAAGGTTTGTATTCCTGTAAATATATTTAAGTATTTTTTCAAACTAGCTAAAGGTAAGACAACAACATTCCTTTAGTTCACAATAGTCAAATTATCTGTGTTAAGGAATGCTTTTGTACCAGCACTGGACATATGGTCCATCTGTTTCCCTGAGATCAAACTGTTGAGCTCTAATCATGGACATGTGGAGGACCCTCTCTTCTATTCTGTCTTGTTCAAGCATCTCATTGGTTCAGACTGTGGGAAACGCAATCCAGATCAAAACCCACACATTCAGATGGAGATGTGGGACTATAAATAGGAGTGATGAAGCCAACTGAGATTAGATTCTCTCTACAGAGATTTCTTCAGCAGCACAGAGATCCAACCATTTTACCTACAATCACTGCCACGATGACCAACTCTCAGGAGCATCTGACTCTGAACCACAAGGTAAATATCAGACTCAGGAAGAGTCTGTTATTAGCTGGGTTTGCTAATGCTATAATAAATAACAGGTTTACTAATGATTGTCCTTTCCTGCAGACTTCAACCTGGAAAACACACATTCTGGTTGTCTTCATGAGACGACTGCAGAAGCGGCAGATGTGTCCAAGAGGTGGTGAACTTCCTGTTCAAAGACCAACTGAAGACACAGTCCCGTTGAGAACTGCTGAACCAGTTTAACAAGCTCCAGTTTTCCTCTGTGAAGAATTTGTGAAACTCATAGATCAGACAAGCATCTTTAAAGACAGCAGCGCCTTCTATGGGCCATAGTAGGGGCATGTAGACTGAGGTTATATCCATAAGACCATATTGGTGTATTACTACAAATGCTACAAATGATAACACATTGTTTGTGTTACTGTTCCTATATATTTCCTAAGGAAATAGCAGACAAATCTTTTAAATGGAAAAAGAAAATGAAGCAAGTGTTTGGACAAAAAAAACACTGAATACTTTAAGATGTAGTCTTTCAGAATTTACTGAAAGTTTTCACTATTTCTCACTATGTGTATTTATGTTATTTGTATTTCCTTAAGGAAATTGTGTGTTACTTTGTAATGAGTTTTTTTTTTAATTTTCCTTTTTTCTAAAAATAGATCTTGTCAGAATTATAGTAGTTTCAAAGGAAAATGATATATAATTAATCTGCCATCATATGGTTGAGATGATATTGAAAAGACCTGTTGCAAGGTCATTTTTAACCCTGCTTTTTTAAAAGTAGAAATTTTTCTCTTATTTGCTTCATGTAAAGCAAAACTACTATTGTTTTCATCATATATGAGTCTTTTGTAAAGACGACTGTTCCTCTACTCTAATTTTTGAGTAAACTGTCTTGAAAATGTTTCCAAGTCATTTTTGTGATGTATCATCAGATTTATGACTCTACTCTACAGAGTACAAAATGTGTTAAATAAATGCATTTGAAATAAATTAAGACCTATCTTGTATGTTCTTTCTGTTGTATATGCTCTATAGAAGAGCACTGTGAAAAAGCATCTACCCCCTTATAGATAAGGTGAGGGTTTTTCTCCAATTTGCTTTAAGTTTGACTAAGATAATCTAAATAAATACAAAACACAGACCTGAAATTATTTATTTATGGAAAAAAACATTCTGTTGGAGTCAGCAACTGCCAAGAAGTGTTCGTGAAAAATGGCAATGTTTCTTTTTCTTATTTTTTTACATCACCGTGGAGGAAATTTGACCCACTTTTTCTTCTTTCATTTTTTGCAAGATTGTTTTAAATCAGCCACACTGGAAACTTTTCAACCATGTCTGCTTGAGGTCACATTACAGCATCTTAAACAGGTATAAACAGGTCCAAAATTTTAATGGGCCATGTCAAATTCTTAATTTCAAATGTTTCACTTCTATCTATTTTTGGGAAAATACTCTGATTTCCCCAAATACTTGTAGATATTTAAAATGTTTTCTAAGAAAATATGAGACAAACATCTGTGCTCCTTTTGGTCAGCAGTGGTTTGACCATGAAAGACTCCAAAAGATGCTATATTTGCTCTTTCTTCATGTTGAATCATGAGCAGTGGGCTTACAAAAGCCCTGTAGTGCCTTGATATCAATCAAACCAATCATAAGCCATAAATGTAGCATGTATACTGACCAAAACTGACATGTAGCCAGTTACTAAATGATTCTGCCCAAAACAGGCCACAGAGTATAACTAATGTAATGCATAATGAGGCACACGCCTATTGTTCCAGCAATGAAAAGAGTGTGGGAAACCAGAGGAACCTCACTCACAGAACCGCTGAGGGACAACAGTGCTCAACCTTTGGCCTAACAGGGCACTGGCAGACTTCAAAAACCAAATGAATGTTTCCTTCAGCAGAAAAAAAATTATATTTTTTTCTCCATCAATATAATATACATCATATCATATGGTCTATATAATATTATTTCTATGCTATTGTAGTCCTTTCATTAGTCTATTTTTTTATGTCAGCTTAAATTGAAAATGAACAAAAATTGAATTTAATTTCAATGGAATTTTTTGGGAAATTGTTAAACAAAATGTTCTGTTACTATGTTATATAAGTCAGGCTTCTGCTCAGACAGTATGACATGAAAAACCACCTACTACTTATTCAGAAATAAAAGCTTCAGTAAAATGTTTTTAGTTATTCTGTGTTTTTCTAACAAAAATCAGTTCTAACATTAACAAAGAAAGTAACAAAAAACCTAAAAAAAGTAAAGTGGTAACTGCAATCTTTTTATCTATTCTTGGTCACATGCCTTTATGGAGTGTGGGAAAGCTGGGGAGAGTAGCATTTATTAGGATCAGCACCACCCGTCCTGTCAACTGTTCTCAAAAGGGATTTGGCACGTGTCATAAAGCAGCTGCTATCCCACTTGTTACATGTATAGATAAAACTGACTGAGATGCATGAGTGTAATTTCAAATTGACAACATAAAAAATAATGATATAACTACAGTTTTGAAAATGTTTCAGAAAAGGATCTTAAACATTAAATGTCAACTAAGACAATTGAGTCATTTGTAAAGTAAACTAGTCATTCATTCAATTTTAGTAAGCAGTCTTCAACATGTTACCAAGTTATAGCCAACGTGTGATGCTGATTGGTCAGTTGTATGGTGACCAATGTGCTCACATGAAAGCTACACTTTTGTATAATTGTTTCCAAAATAAAGTAGCTTAAATTGTTAAAAAACACAAATAAAAACCTCTCTAGTAATGTAATTTGTAAATCCATTCCCTATTGCTACTCTTAGTAAACTCTGTCTTTTATATTATGAATTTATGTTGTTTCTTATTAATTAATAAGTATTTATTTGAAAAAGAAAGGAAGTAAGTAGGACAGACTCGCTGGGTCATCAAGTTGGAGCAATCTTCAGCTCCAGGTGTTGAATATCAAAACTTTTAGGACGGCCAGTGTGTTAGGTAAGGTGACACACTTCTTTTGTTCCTTTAGTTAAAGCAGTGAAAGGGCAGATTGTGAGAAACCAGAAGAAGCTCACTCAAAGAGTCCCTAAAGGACAATAGATTCAGAGATCATATTTAAGAAATGGTGGAATGCTTGTTGATAAATTATATAACAGGACTAGTGTTTCTATAAAGTAGTCACAATGATTATGTAAAGACACCTAAAGTGGTTTTAGGTTAAATAAATACAAACCCAATCCAACAAAAACCAAATCCAAAGTAATTTGACTGTAAACTTCAAATCTACCAAACTACCAAATCCTACATATATTAATTACACATATTTATTTCTCTTTATTATTATCTGCTTACAGACAATAAGAATACATTTAAAAATCGCACACCAATGTGTGTCTATAACCCCAAAAACTAAATTTGGCAGACTTCTGTTGTGTCTTGCCACCTCCATAGTAAAGCTGGACTTAAATAAGTCAATAAAATTTGTCTCAGATAGGCAACCAATCAGGCGGTTTCCCTCCAGATGGTTGGTGACGTCAGGTTCTGTCTCTGTTAGAGTGCACGTCCAGCATCTGTCACCCAAAACTCCTTTCAAAGTCCTTTTGTGATGCACTGACCACAGCAATAAAGACTGGGGTGTGGGAAACTGGGAGAAACTTTCTGCTCACACCACAAACCATAAGAATGTGGGCAAGTCTATTGATGGGTGCACCTGCTGCAAATTTTGACTCAGCTAAAGCAAACCTCCTCTTAAAGCAGATTATAAATAATGTGGAACTTTGTAAAAAAAAATGCAATGTACAACCTCTCATAGAAACCATGAAAAGTAAAACTTCATTTTAAACACAGCTGCAATTATGACATAAAACAAATGTTCTATGTCAAGAAATAAAACAAACTACTAAATATGTTTTACCTGTTAGAAAGGATAATTGGTGCAATGTAACTGATCTCAGAATCAAGCAGTAGATCTGATCTCCATGAGAAATCACCTCTTTCCCAGATTCATACAGAGCTCAGTGCCTCTTTCCCTCCATCTCCCACCACTCCTCCACCTGTTCCCCTGAGATCAAACTATTGTCCACCACTAACATGAGCCCTGAGCATGTGGCAGGGCAGACTTCTATTTTTTCTTGGCCTGTGTTGTTATTGGTTCAGACTGTGGGAAACTTCTTCCAAACCAGGACCCACTCATTCAGATGGAGATGTGGGACTATAAATAGGAGGGACGAAGCCAGCAGAGATCAGATTCTCTCTACAGAGACCTCCACAGCACAGAGATCCAAACATGGCTCCTACAATAAGCCCAGCAAGGACCAACTCTCAGGAGCATCTGACTCTGAACCACAAGGTAAATATGAAGTTCAAAGAAATATAGTTATCATCTGTGGGAGTTTGTAAATCTTGATACCAATGCCACTCTGCAGAATGAGTTTAATAACTGCTTTGTTCTTGTTTCTGCAGCTCCGGAAGCCTCTGGTAGAGAAACTACGCAGAGAGCGAATCAACAGCAGCATCGAGCAACTCAAGTCTCTCTTGGCTCCAGAGTTTCTCAAACAGCAGCCAGAGTCCAAGCTGGAGAAAGCAGACATCCTGGAGATGACAGTCTGCTTCCTGAGACAACTACAGAAGCAGCAGCAGCATCCTGCTCTAGACACAGGAGGCGTTGAGTTAGGCTATGCCAGATGTGTCCAAGAGGTGACAAACTTCCTCTCCAAAGATGAGCTGCAGACGCAATCCCAGAAGAGACTGCTGAACAACTTCAGAAAGCTGCAGACTTCCTCTGAGAAGAACCTGAAAGAAGCTAAATTCTCTTCTGTGAACTACACAGTCCAGAGAGGTATCAATAAAGACAAGAGTCCAACCACCAGCACTCCCTGGAGGCCATGGTAGACATCTACAGCCTGAGGTTATTGTCTGAAAAAGTAAACCAGACTGGTAGACAGAACATGTACCGACACGTTTCTTTGGACTGCTTCTATTGAATGAAAATAAGCATTTGATTTAATTGTGCCTTTATGATGCATATTATCACATTTCCTGTGGAAACAACATTTTGTTTTCTTTTAACAAAAGAAATGTATTGCAAATCATATTGTCTTTGCAATTGGGATTTCTCTGTAATTCTGTGATTTACTACAAATTGTTTAATGCTGATCATAATGATCAAAAATGAAATTGTCCTTTTTTAGGACAAATTCCTTTGAACTTTTCCTGAGTTAGCAGAATTATCTTCTGTGAAACTTTTATGTCTATGTATATCACCTAATAAGTTACAACATCCTCCCAGTGAAAGCTCAATGTTGGCTTTTGAGTAATTTTTTTCAACTGATGCTTGAAAATTTACTGAAGGATCTGTGACAATAGAAAGTTCATTTCTAATGTTACTTTGTAAATGCTTTGGTGTGTTTGTCTCACCTTTAAGTTAGTCTTAGAGTCATTATGTGATCTGTTGTAAGGTCAGTCTATTTTTTAACTTTGTTAAACAGTTAATCAATAATATGAGTTGTATTTGACTATACCGTATTGTCAATTGTCTTTTAAAAAGACATTTCTCTGATCTTTAGACATTTTCTTGTTGAAATCGACAAGTTGTGATGTATCATCACTTCCTGCGGGAACTTCTGTACTTTCTGTCTCATTGTGCCTTTAATAAACAACCGAGCTGAAACTAAAATCACATCATTGCATTTTTTTTTTTTTACTACCTTTGGGTTTTTAAGTAACAAATGAGTAAAATTTATAAATTTAGAGCAGGCAATAATCAGAAATTGATAATCAATGACTTAAGTTTCACAACTCTACTTATGTAGGTTGAGCAGCAACTCAGACAATGAGGAAAAAGGTGTTTTATGCAGTCTATGTCAATACCTGGTTTCAACTGTATATCCAGTTACCTCTGTATAAAAAGTCTCAAAAATACTCAGCAAAACTAAACTAAAAATTGTGTCACAGCATAGTTTTATGTGTTGGTTTAAATGCCAGTGTTCGAAACAAAAAGAAATGTTTTGACCTGTCCCCCCATTAAAAAGAGTCATGACAGTGTATCTAATGTGATGCTTAATGATGCACACTTTTATTGTCCCCACAGACCAATAGTGTGGGAAACCAGAGAAAACTCATTGTAGGGCAATAAATCTGGACCTTTGACCTCAGGAGAAACAGGTTAACTCAGAGACTGAGCACTAACTGTAAAAGGCCTACATCAGAATGCATTCTTTCATGTTTTAGTAATCCAGATGATATCTACTTCTTTATTTAATTCATTTTGCACTTTTGCACACTAAAAATAGCTCCTTCTTCAAAGAGAAAATTATTTTTAACATATATGTAGTTAAATCTTGCCTTATTTGGTGATTTTATTGCTTCAATGTTATCTAAATATTTTGTATTATTGAATTAATACCTGCTTAATACAAACTTCAATACTGAAGCTTTTTCAACTTTCAAAGGTTTTTTAAAGCTAAAACATAAATCTTTGAAAGCTAAATCTTATATAACAGTATCCATCATTGATGATGATACAGTTTGCTTCTTTATTTTTAGTGACTCATTACACAGCAAAGAATTTTTTGAAAATGTAATAACAGTTATCTTGTCAAATCTTAATTTAAATTGAGATAGGAATGAGAATGATTTTCTTTTAGACTTAATGTCTGAAGAAATTTTAAATTTGAACAACTTTAAATGTTTTAAACAAATACGGAAAGAGGGTTCATTAAGATTTAGGTGGATGAGCGGATTTCATTTAATCAGCAGTGAATGAGAAAGCCCTGAAGAAAAGTTGAACGTAATTAACATAATCAACCTCACCAGCAGTCGACCAATCTCCAAAGGGATTTGCCACGTGTCGAAAAGCAGCCCCTTCCCTCTTAAATGTGTTTAAACATTTCATCCAGTTATGGAAGAAAATACCAATTACAATCCAAAAAGTATGACAAAATGTAAAATATTTAAAATAACCATTAATTTCAAAAATATTTTATTAACTAAATTAAATTAGGATTGCAGTTCATATATGTAAATTTTTTATATACAAGTTTCTCTTAGTAAGCACAAATTTCACTGTTTGTTTAACAGAGGAAACTGCCTATTTAGTGGCACGCAGTGCACATACTGAGGAGATTCTGCTCTGATTTGTAACAATTCTAATGCCATTTTGTTCTTGGTATTGAAAAAAAATCTAAAATGTGAAAGATTTTTATGTCTTTGTGCAGAACCTTCACTTTTAGATGTTTGAAAGTGAAATATTGAATAACAATGGCCCTCCTTAAAGAGGTCATGATTGCCTTATGCTTTGCATAATGAGGCACACTTCTATTGTTCCTCTCATCATAGGACGGAGTGTGGGAAAACAGAAAAGGCTCACTCACAGAGTCGCTGTGGGACAATAGATTCCGACCTTTGACCTGAAGGGAGACAAATTAAAAAGGAGCCCAGCTCCAGATACACAAGTTGTTTTCAGCCTCATTTAGATAAATCTGTTACTTTTTTACAAAGTTAATTTCTGTAGGTCTGTTTCTCCCAAATATATATATTTTTTACCAATTCAGTTTCTTTAATGTATTTATTCGCAGGAATCTTACCACTTCCACATATATGTTAAGTTCTGGCTTAAAGGCACAAATTGATTTTAACAACAGAAATATATATATCCAAACAAAAGACAAAAAAAGGACAACTCACCATTAAACATTTTCTGAATAGAGGATATTTAATACCGAAGCAATATAAAGACTAGAGGCCAAAGGAGAGACCTAAAGTAAAAAACAATAGTGTACTCATAAAAATAACCTCTCAATCCCCTGTTTGGTGAAGTTCTTCACAGCACTTCACCACCATTCAGACTAAATGGGATCATTGATGATACAAGAAAAAATGCAATACAAAACTGATTTACTGATTTACAAGCTTACAGAACAAATTTGTAGTTTGTGATTACTGACCTGAAAGTGGATAATGTAGAGGGAAATATTTTGGAAACAGTGGCTTTGACACTTTTAAATATTTCTATGTTATATATAGGGCTGTTGTAAACGAATATTTTAGTAATCGAGTAATCTATCGATTATTCTTACGATTAATCGAGTAATCGG
>NW_006799957.1:3506793-3623990 GCF_000485575.1 Poecilia formosa | reverse complement strand
TATATATATATATATATATATATATATGGACAGAATATGTTTATTCTCCAGTTATTCCATTTATTTATGTTATCCTCATCTTTACAATTTAAAAAAAGTGGGACAAGTTTCTATGGCTACTTACATTCAGGTAAAGTTTCATAAACATGTAAAAAAAGAAAAACAAATCAACACATCTACATATTACAACAGATCACAATAATAAAGTGTTATGGAAAATGTTGCAAAGCATTACAACTAACTCTGGATACTAATAATGTAGGTGAATAGATGCACTTGTAGCAAATTACTTGTTCTCCCGAGGGATTTGACACACTTCAAGACATTGTGTCCCCAAAGACTGTTCCATTGCTTAGAAGTGGAACCAGACTACATTTTATGAGGGTGTCTACAATTTTGATCATGGGGTAACAATATGAGATAATTACAGAGCTGAAATTGAACAAAAAACATTTTTGTACAGTCTAGCACAGAGTTCTTACTTGAATTTGGCCTATACAAATTGTCAAAGCCATCAATGGGTGCTTCTCCCTCCAGATGGTTGGTGATGTAATGCTCTGTGTCTAAGAGCTACCACCTGTCACAGACGTGCCTTTTGTGGTTCTCTAATCACAGCAGACTCTCAGTGTGGGAAACTCAGTTCGACATGCTACTCACACTGGCTACAAGGCACGTGTCGGTTAATAATTACACTGCTGCTCAAAAAGGGCACGTGCCAAAACTCAGCTGCATCTGGACCTCAGCGTGTTAATTGACATGAATTGTATCTTTATGATTTCTACCATGGTAAATTATTAATGATGCTTCACAGGATTCCTCCTTTTCGTTTAATTCTGCTATAAAACTAAAAACGTGAATTATCTTAGAATAAGGACAAAGAAACTTTTGCTACTTTGTATATTATTTTTAGTCTTAACCAATCAATGTTTATTTCTCATGAGTCTGAAAGCTGTTTTGTTTTAATTTGGAAATGTTAAATCTCAAAGTGTGCTGTTATTCTAACTCCATTGATCTCCACCTTAGGGAGCATATCAGCTTCCAGGGTCACTACTTTCCCACATTGACACAAAGTGATGTGAGTCTGCTCCACCTGCTCCTTCTCAAATCTAACATGCTGTCTGTCGTTAATGCCTGCAAGGCATTAACGACAGCATGTTAGTGCCCCACATGCCCATTGTCTGTCTCTTAGATCTGATTGGCTCAGACTGTGGGAAAGCTCAACCAGAGAGAGACCCACACATTGATATGGAGATCTGGGACTATAAATAGGAGCGCTGCAGCCAGCAGAGATCAGATTCTCTCTTCAGAGGCCTCCACAGCATCAACACCAAATAATGGCACCTACAATCACTGCAGCGATGACCAACTCTCAGGAGCAGCTGACTCTGAACCACAAGGTAAGTTAGATTCTCTGAAAACCTGTTAATACTTAAGCTTTTTCTACTAACAGCAACATTTCATTCCATGATAGGTTTATTAATGACTTCTCTATTCGTTGTACAGCTCCGAAAGCCTCTGGTGGAAAAGTTACGAAGAGAGCGAATCAACAGCAGCATCGAGCAGCTCAAGTCTCTCCTGGGTCCAGAGTTCCTCAAACAGCAGCCGGAGTCCAAGCTGGAGAAAGCAGACATCCTGGAAATGACAGTTTGCTTCCTGACCAAGCTGCAGCAGCAGAACCAGCAACAGAGACGACAGCTGAACTGTCTTAAAAGCACTATGGCTTGTCTTGATGACAACCTGAACAAGGCTGAAATCTCTCTGAGCTCCACAGTTCAGAGCACCACAGACGAGGATCCAGACTGTAAAGCTCTGTGGAGGCCTTGGTAGAAACCTACTGACTGTAGATGCTACTAGACCACGTTGGTCAAATATGACTATTCTTAGAAAAAGAAAGGACTTTTTTTTATTGTGTTTAAACAGAGTTTTTATTATGTATGTACATTTTTGTTGCATTTTTTTATTATATTTCCAGCAGAAATTGCTTCAGCATCTATTGTGTTGAGAAGGAAAATAATCTTATGCATGTTGCATGAAATTTCATAGATTGAACTGCAATCTGTTTTCACTGTACCTTAGGGTAAATAATAATACTGATAAAATTTATCATGTTCTGTACAGTAACAGTACCATATTGGTCAAGATTACTGAACTAAATTGTGAAATTTTAAGAACGTGATCTTCTGTTTGTGAAGAAGAATTGCTTCTATATATGAAGCTCCATGATTCATTTTCTTTCGGTGCAAGATGTAAAATTCTTAGGAAGTAACATGAAGAGTTTTGGTGCATATTGCATGAACTAATTCTTGTTGCCAATGTTACTTGACTATAATGCTAAGGTAACACCTGCTATGGTTTGATTTCTGTTTATTGCTGCGATGAAAAGTTCTTTTGAAGGACGAGTTTCCTATTTGACTTTTAATCTCTTTGACTACACCAAACAGATCTTTTCTGAGATCCTAATGTCAATACTTTACTTCTTAAAAGTGTAATAATAACGCAATTTTATGAATTGTACTTTCTTTTCTGTGGTTGATACAGTGGACACTTTGATCATATTCGATCAGATATCAAAAATGTTCTTTTTCTGAACATTTTGTTACCACTTTGTGGGATTACAGCGACATGATCTATTTTAAGATCAGTTTTTTTTAACTGTTTCATGTTGAACGGTTTTGTGCTGATAAGATTTGCTTCATCAAATTGTGGTTTTAAAGACTGATGTGATCGGTTTAGGTCAGAAATAAGATGTCTATCTTCTCTTTATAAAGTGTAGAGCTTTATTTTTTTTTACACAACTTTTGCTAAATTTCAAAGAACAGTGAGTTCTTCAAGTTGTTTATCTTTTATAAAGATGTTGTTCCTTTACTCTCTCCGAGTACAGTGTCTTGTAGAAATCTACAAGTTGATGTTTGATGTTTCATCAGATTTGTATGGAGTTTCACAACTTCAAGTGTTTGAGGTAATAAACACAACCAAGTCCTCTATAATGGTATACATTATGGTTCCTTTTCTATATTTAATCATTTTCATTTCTATATGTTTAGCTAAATTAGAAAAAAAACAGCCATTTGGCACATTGTGAGTAATTAGAAAAATGTTCTCCTAAACACAGATTCCAATTTTGATGAAGGAAGTTAAATACAGGATGAGAAGCATTTGTATTCTTTCCCCAGTAAAACTAATGCATGGACTGAATCTGAGAAATCAGAATAATCTCACTCAAGAAAACTACTGGGGGAGAGTTAAATCATATTTTAGCCTGAAGGGAGGACCTTTAGGAACTTCTTCCTGAAACCATGTAAATCTCAGGTCAAAACAGCTCAGTTTTTTTCTGTCACCATAACTGCTTATGCCATCTCTAATTATCCCATAACAAGCAACATTTGAAAAATAAATTGTGTTTTTGTAAATAGTATTGATAGCCTAACCCAGAATGTAATTTGAATACTGCAAATGATAAGATTACATTCAAATGATTAATTTGATTCCCAAGGTGCAACTACTGAAGGTTCCCCAACTTTCAATTTTAGACAACTTGTTTCACATGTTGATGCCCAAATTTAAACAATTTAAATAAGAACAGAGTTTGTGAGGGAAATTAAATATCCTCCTCTATTTTCTGCCCCCAGAAATAGTCTCAGACTCCAATGTCCATATCATGCTGCTAATGCCACAGTTTATATTTTCCTTCTAGAGAGGGAAGTTTATCTTTCTGTTTAGCAAAAAGACATAAGAGAAAACTCTGGAGCTGAA
The DNA here is from genome assembly GCF_000485575.1 of Poecilia formosa. Classification (NCBI taxonomy): domain Eukaryota; kingdom Metazoa; phylum Chordata; class Actinopteri; order Cyprinodontiformes; family Poeciliidae; genus Poecilia; species Poecilia formosa. The sequence continues at coordinate 3,620,237 of NW_006799957.1, read as the reverse complement.
TGAGAATCAATCACACAGCAGCAGAAGTGACTACCCAGCCAACTCTGGCAAACTTCAGCAAGCAGCCGTCTATCCGGAAATCACTAATTGATAATATTCCTTCATCAGTGATTCATATTTGTTGCAATCAATGAATATGACAGAGCAAACCAAAGCTATATTTTTTCATAGAATTTTAAATTAGACACATTTCTATAGCCAGCCACTGGGGCAATTTCCCTCCAGATGGTTGGTGATGTAACACCATTTCTATAGCAACACATAGCCAGCATCTGTTTCAGAAATCTCTTTGCGCTCCACTGACCACAGCACGGGGAGGAAGTGTGGGAACCTCCCATCGATCTTCTCCTCACGCTGCCTCTAAGGCACGTGCCGTCTGTATCTGGATATCTGCATCTTTGTTTGCAGTTTTTCTATGTGGTTTTGATGAAAAATACATTGACAGTACAAATAATATCACAGAGCTATTGTCTTAATGTTTGTTTTTGTATGTACTATGCAATATCAAAGATTTATGAATGACTAATATAATGATCTTTTTCTTCCATGGAAACTGATTGTTCTCTCTCAGGTGAGGTCTTGATGACAAAAATATTGGGCATAAAAATTAAATGTCCTTTATGTGCAGCTTTATCACTTTCCCACAGTTAAGGAGCTCCATGTGTTTTTCTGTTTCTCCCTTCAGGTCTCCATCTGCTCCTTCGAGACCCAACAATTATCCTCAATAAATGAATGGAAGCGTGCTGCTGTTGTCACCAGAGCCATCTGATTGGTTCAGACTGTGAGAAAATTCATCCCGACCAAAACCCACACATTTATATGGAGATGTGGGACTATAAATAGGAGGGATGAAGGCAGTAATGATCAGATTCTCTCTATAGAGATCCAACTGTGGCGCCTACAACCACTGCCACAATGACCAACTCTAAGGAGCACTGAGTTGGCTCTGAACCACAAGGTAGGACAGATTCTTTTAAAGTTCTTTACTATTTGGGCTTTTTTTATGTAAATAACAAAAGCACATTCCAGGATAGGTTTACTAATGATTTTTCTCTTGTTTCTACAGCTCAGAAAGCCTCTTGTGGAAAAGTTACGAAGAGAGGGAATCAAAAGCAGCATCGAGCAGCTCAACTCTCTCCTGGGTCCAGAGTTCCTCAAACAGCAGCCAGAGTCCAAACTGGAGAAAGCAGACATCCTGGAGATGACAGTTTGTTTCCTGACCAAGCTGCAGCAGCAGAACCAACAGCAGAAAAAACAGCTGAACCGACTTAAAAACCCCAAGGCTTGTTTTGATGCCAATGAGGCTGAAGTTTCTCTGAGCTCCTCAGTTCAGACTAAAGATGAAGATCCAGATCCTAAAGTTCTATGGAGGCCTTGGTAGATGCCTACTGAATCTCTACTAGGCTGACTAAAGCTGAAAGAAGATCATATTGGTCAAATATTACTAGCTTCTTTTAATAATGTATATATGTTTTGTTTCTTTTTTGAAAATTACATTTCTTTTTTTCATTTTAAGAAAGACAAGATTTTATAATGCATGTTGCATAAAATTTTACTAATTGAGTAGCAATTTCTTGTTTCTGTGCTAACACTAGCGGTAATAATATTGATATGATTCATTGTGTTCTTACCAATGAAAAAGACCTTATTGGTGAAAGATTGTTGAATTACAACAGACACGTTGTTGTAATGTCTTTTTTACAGACGTGATTGACTGTTTCTACAGAAGAATTGCTCCTATCTAGGGAGTCTCTTTATTGACTTGTTTTCAATGTAAGCTATGCATTTCTTTTGAGCACTGATGCATGTTGCATGAAGTAATACTGTTTGCCAATTAATCATGATTAATTGAATTCAGTAATTGTAAAGAATCGTGATCTGTTTCAAGGTCAAATGATTGGTGTCCTTTACTTTTTTAGAAAGTCTAAAGTTGTTTCGTTACACGTTTTCTAAAATGTCAAAGAATACGGGTAGTAAGTTCTGTAAGTTGATAATCTTTTATAAAGATATTTCACTCTGAGTACGCTGTGCCTTGTAAAACCTACAAGTTATTTGTTTGATGATTCAACAGATTTATCTGAGACCTCACCACTTCTGCTGGTTAAGTTAATAAATGATAAATGAAAAATTAAAAATAAAGTGTGTTGTTATATTTCTGACAACTTTATTTGTAAATAAACAGGTTCTCTGGAAACCTGATCCTGAAATGATGCTTCAAATTAGACTACTCGTCAACTCAGCTTCACTTTCACAGTCAATGTCAGTATCAGTATCACATTGACTGTGATACTGGGCACCTTGAAATGCCTTGCTGCTGAAATGTGCTATGCAAATAAAATTTGATTGTTTGATTGATTGATCACTCATGGGTGTTCCGTATAATCTAAAAATAGCCAGAATTTGACACAAAAAACAAACAAAAAAGAAAACCCTGTGGAGTTTGCACAAAGTATGCCCTAAATGAACTGATATTTTTCACAGACACTGGATGAAATATATATGACCACTTAAGATGTAAACTTTAAAAAAAAATTAACCCAACTTAATTTACTTTATATGTTAGTGAAGTAATAACCTCCCAGATTTTTCACAAAAGTTGATATTGAGTTTCATTAGGAGAGACTGGACTGGTTTCAGGGTTGTGTCCTAGATGTGAAAACTTTGATAAATGAATGTGACACAGGTGAGTAAATGACTGCTGTGAAAGAGCAGCAAACTGAGGCACTATTAATTTAAAAGTCGAGAATAAAATTAAACATAAACTCATAGTTCAACAATATATTTTTGAAAATCAGGCCACAGTAAATGATAGAAATCTACCTGAGGGAGACTGACTGAGTCAGTGCCAGACTTAATGAAATTATTTAACCTGGAAAACTGACTAATATTTACATATAACACTCAGTTATCAGAAATACTTCTTCAGGTTAACAGATCGTGACTAACATAAACAGAACCAAATTATTTTGATTCTGGAAAAATATTTATTTGCCGTGTTTAAAGTTTTATTTACTCCTATTGAGTGGGGTCCTTTCCCTCCAGATGGTAGCCCTCTGTTCCTATAGCAACACCCAGCCAGCATCTGTCTCGGAAACCTCTTTGTGCTCCATTGACCACAGCACAGCAAAAAGAAAGTCTAGCTGCTCCTTGCGCTGCCTGCAAGGCACGTGCCGCTTCGCATGTCTTGTTATCAGAGATCTCTACAGCACAAAGATCAAAGCATGGTTCAAACCTGCAACAGTAACCAACATTTAGGATCATTTGATACTGAAACACAGGGTAAACATGAAATTCATAGAATGTTAATTGTCCTTTGTGGGAGTTTGTAAATGTTGATACCAATGCTGCATTGTTTAACAAGTTTAACAATTACTTTGTGCTTGTTGCTGCAGCTCAGAAAGCAGCAACACCAAAAACATTTGAAGAATGTCAACGAGATGTAGTCTGATAAAGCTTACTGTGAGCTTCACAGTCCTGAACAACACCAACAAAGCATCAATTTCGCATGGCCCTCTGGAGGCCATGGTAGAAAACTGCAGGCAAGTGTTTTCTGTCATACTTTTTCAAAATATTTCCTTAGAGAAATGAAAAAAGTAATGTCTCTCAGTTTAAGAAAGAAATCACCCTGACCTTCAACAGCAGGAAAAAAAAAGTTATTACTGATAGTAACATTATTGTAACAGTGGTTACCCTTTCATTGTGATTTGTTTCAGTTTTAGAAACTATAAATTAATGTTCTTTTCACACGTTTATCTGAGCACATTTGAATGATCTATTTTAAGATCAGACTCAAGGTTATTTTACTTCTCATACTGCAACGGTTGATAAGAAAAGATGTTGGTCTTTCTTTACTTGCTATATTATTTGATTGAAGTTCAATATTGCATGTGGTTCCTTCCAAAAATGAATTTAATTCATGCATTTGGATAGTTGTGATATCCATTCATTTTGTGTGGCAATGACTTCCAAACAACAAATCATAGATGTTCCTTAATTTGACATGATGGTCATTTTATCTGATTAATAGTTTTATATATAAATAACTTACAAATCTGGGGCATGTACAGAAATGCATGTTCTGTATAAACTAAATCACAGCAACATCACTAACATTTTTGGCGACAGGAGGTTAATAATGACATGTCTCAGATGGGCACACATAGTGGAAGTAGTGAAAAGACATAGTGTGGGAAACCAGAATAAAGCTACTCACATAGCCCCTCAGGGACAATAGAAATAGACCCTGACCTTTGCCCTGAAGGGATGGAAGTTAAATGGGAACGTGTCCCTTAAGCAAGCGATGTTGTTCCACTCTTACTGTCACAATTAATGCTACCAGCTTTTAACATTTTCGCCATGTAAAATATGTTAATATAGATCTGATAAACTAATTTAGACAGTAAAATATGTTTTCTTAATATGCTGCAATACAGGTAGTGATGAAGATCTGGACATATTGATTGTCCAGCGAACGTGAAATTGTAAAAATGTTTTTAAAAGCAGAACAGAAATACGAGGTATAACTTGCAAATGCTCTTTTTTCCACTAATCCGTTAAATATATCAGTTAAAAGTTTTCCAGCTTCAAATATTTTTTTGTCATTTTAAGAGTTTTCAGAAGTATTTCATATTTGACACACTTCTAAAGCCGACCAATAGGCTTCTTTCCCTCCAGATGGTTGGTGATGTAACATTTTGTTGTTATAGCAACACACAGCTAGCATCTGTCTTAATTTGTGCTGCACAAAACAGGCAGTCAGTGCAGGAATCTCACATCATCCTGCCCTTCACACAGCCTGCTAGGCACGTGTCAAATAAGTTGTCTGTACCTGGATGGTAGCATCTATGTGAACAAATTTTGAATCTAATTCTAATGAAATTACATTTTTGGTCAAAAAGATCCTAATGATATTCATAGATTTTAAGTTCTATATATTAATTAGATGGAAAAAAAATTATATGTAAGTATTTATTTCTGAGTACAAGTATAATAGACTAAATAGAATAAACTATAAAATTCTCTTTCAAAATATGACTCACTTTCTTTTCTCAAAATGACAGTGTTGTTTCTGATCAAATATTTTTCTAACTCTTTAGAAATTTGACAGTACAGTTTCAGGTTTACAATCAGCTAAAAATTTTCTATTTTTTATTTATTTGTCATAACAAATATATATTTTGCTAAAAAACGTTATAACTTTTTCTTTTTCTTACATTTAAAGTGCGCACTACATTAAAAGCATTATTCATCCAGATGCATACTGGGCTCATCAGCGTGTGCTCAGTCACAGGTATTGATCTCAGCATCAGGGAGCCCCTCTGCTCCCTCTGCAGGGTCGCCACTTTCCCACATTCAGACAGAGCTCTTTAGTGTGCTCCACCTGCTCCCTCTGAAATCTAACCATTGTCCCTCGAGCAATAATGGGAGCGTGTTGCTGCCCCACATGCCTTATTATCCTGCAGAGCTCTCTGATTGGTTCAGACTGTGGGAAACTCCAGCCAAACCAAGACCCACACATTCAAATGGAGATCTGGGACTATAAATACGAGGGATGAAGCCAGCAGAGATCAGATTCTCTCTACAGAGACTTCTACAGCACAGAGATCCAACCATGGCACCAGCAATCACTGCAGCAATGACCAACTCTCAGGAGCATCTGATGCTGAACCACAAGGTAAATATGAAGCTCATATATTAGCTATCCTTCATGAGAGTTTGTGAATTTTATTAGAAATGTTACACAGCAGAATGTGTTTTTAATAACAGCTTTATTTTGTTCCTGCAGCTCAGAAAACCTCAGGTGGAGAAACTACGCAGAGAGCGAATCAACAGCAGCATCGAACAGCTCAAGTCTCTCCTGCTGGGTGCAGAGTTCCTCAAACAGCAGCCAGACTCCAAGTTGGAGAAAGCAGACATCCTGGAGATGACTGTTTGCTTCCTGAGGCAACTGCAGAAGCAGCATCCAGATGTGGTCTCAGGGGCTGTTGAGCTGGGGTATTCCAGATGTGTTCAAGAGGCTGTGCACTTCCTGTCCAAAGATGAAGTGAAGACACAGTCCCAAGGAAGACTCCTGAAGCATTTCAGCATGATGCAGTCTTTCTCCAAGAAGAACTTGAGAAAAGCAGACTTCTCTCCACAGAGCCCAACAGAGCAAGGTAGCGTCAGTAAAGACAAGAATCCGCTCCACAGCCCCCTCTGGAGGCCGTGGTAGACGCCTACAGCATGGAGTTCCCACAAGAGAAACTTAGACCATATTGGTCTAGAAGATACTGGACTAAATTCTTTTTTGAAATCAAATTATTTCTGTTTAATAAGAACATGGTATATATTTTGTAAATGTGTTTATTTTCCAAGATTATATTTCCAGTGAAAATGGCAAAAGCATTGTCTTTAATTTACAAAAGACAAACATACTTTTATGCATTTTTGTATAAAATTTCTATAACTGCACTAGTGATAATGTAGTAATAGGAATCCCAGTAGCATTGATTGTGTTTTGATTATTCATAATCATGTTCTACAGTTTATATGTCCTTTTTTGGAATTATTTGGAAGGAGTGCAACGCTATTCTTTCTTTACAATCCGTTATATGATTGAAACATTTATACTTTGGTTTTAAAAAGATTTTCTTGATTTTGTAATTTTGATTACAAGTTTTCATCAGTAATATTTATTACTATTGGGAAATCATAATTGATCATCTTGATCATGTATCATCAAGTATCTATCTCATTTTTATTTGTATAACTGGTTTACTGCTGGCTTTTGTTTTACAAAATATTTGCTGAACAGTCAGTTTATTTGTGACAGTATTTACATAAAGAAAAACTACATTTGTTGTATTAATGATATGATCTGTTTTAAGGTCAGCTTTTGATATGTTTATTTGGTTGATTAAAACCATATTTTCTACTCCTTATACGGAGTGAGTTTCATATGAAACAATGTACTTTGTCTTTTATAAGGACAGATGTTCATTTACTTCTTTGAGTACATGATATTTTAAGTCTACATTTTGTTGTTGATGTATCATCACTAGTTGGAGCTTTAACAATTCAAATTGATCATTGTGCCTTGTTGAATAAACAAATACTACCAGATGAAAAGTTTTCTTCTCATTTTCTGAGATCACCTGTAGAAAATGATACACCTGTGTTTAAATATTTCAGTTCTTTAATGAATATGCAGAACACAATACGCTGTGTTCTGCATATTCATTTCTAATAAATAGTGACTTTGGGGGGAGGGCTGCTGGGGTATCTGGACACCAATGAGGGTAGAATCTAAAATGTAAAAATGTGGAAATTTTTAAATAAAATTTGTTGGTTGAAAAATTATAGTTTATTTATATTATCTACTCATTAAATTGTGGCTTTCCAGAGCACAATAGTTGAGGATTTTGACATCTGATTTTGTCATCTCTATATATGTACCTTACCTTTTCACACCTATAATCAAGCGATAATGATTCAGTTTTAGTCCCAAAATACTATTAATAAGACACTGTAAACTATTTTAATGTACTCAAGTCAATCCTTCTTATAATCTACATCACTCATCAAAAATCTGTATGAATGCAGTTTTTATCTACATTAATTTTGATGACCAGTGAAAACATTAGCTGTTAAAGCTAAACAATTGTATATTGACTGTAATAGATTCGTTTAGCTGTACTTTGTCATACTTTATTTCACCAATTCAAATGTTGCATCATTTCGGAGCCAGCCAATTGCACTGCTTCCCTCCTGCATGCCTGGTGATGTAATCCAGTTTCTTCAGGAAAACAGAACCAGCATCTGTCACAGGCTGTCCCTTTGTGGTTTGATGATCATAGAGCAGGGAATTAGTGTGGGAAACTGAGACCAGCTTGTTACTCACATGGAAAGGAGGGCACGTGCCGTGAGATAACTGCATGTAAGCCCCAGAAATAATAATTCTCAAAATATTTGTTTAAAAAATCTGAAAAATACAAAGATTTTAAAGCAAAAAATAGTTTAAAATTGTATTCTTTTGACAGAGATAAAGAAAAAATAAATAATTAATGTGAGATATAACCAATAAATAACCAACAAATTAAAACCAACATTTTTTAAATTGTTTTTTATTATTATTATTATTATTATTATTATTATTATTATTATTATTATTATTATTATTATTCTTTTGGTTCAACAAGAAGTATAATAAAATTATATCAGCCTATCTAAATGAAGGTTTATTTTGAATTTACCTGAAAATTTTGTCATAAACATTATCCCACCACGTGTGAGCTGGGATGAAGGGCGTGTGCTCAGTTCAAGTAATTGATCCCAGCATTAGCCAGCAGATAAGCTCCTCTCTACAGGGTCACCACCTTCCCACATTCACACAGCGCTTTGTGTGTCGGCTCCATCTGCTCCCCTGAGACCTAAACATAAAGCCCCAGGCAAAGATGACAGCGTGTTGCTGCCACACATGCCATATTGTCTCATTCAGCTCTGTGATTGGCTGAAACTGTGGGAACCTTCATGCAACCAAAGACCCACATTTCTAAATGAGATGTTGGACTGTAAGTCGGAGAAATGAATTCAGAAGGGATCAGGAGCTCACTGTAGAGACCTCTACTGCACAGATCTAACATGACAATTACAACCACAACAGCCGTTTTCAAAAAGCACCTCACTCTGAACCAAAAGTTAGGTTGACAAACTGTAAGAAGTTATTTATTTATTCTGTCTATTTTGTAGTAACATATCCATCCTTGCTGACAACTGCAGAAATAAATGAAGAGCAGCAATTAGCATCTATTGTTCAGAGTTTCTCAAACAGCTGACAAAGTTCTGGTCAGAACCTTTGATCTGAACTCAATACTTCTAACCAACATCAATAAAGGAAAGTATCCATTAGCCATAGCCCGAAAAATCATCATATATTAATATTGTCAATATTGACACCACCACTAAAGAGTCCAGCACATGTAAGAAGCTTAAAACACAACATACTTATGGTTTTGAATGATCAAATTCATATTCCTTTTTTTTTCTGAATAAAAGAAAGTACGTTACTCTAGATTATGCTAGTGTTGCATCTGATTTCGAGATACTGTTGCTATTTCTTGTTCTATGAATGGTAATACACTCAAATTTGTAAGGTGCTTTTACAATTCTGGGGGTTCCAAACCATTTTACAATACAATCAGTCATGTATTCATAGAAACATTCACACTGTGAGGGCTCTGAGTTACTTCTTGCTCTATGTAAACTTCACTGTTAAAATAAAATAAGCTGCAGCAATCAACCATTTATTTTAATAAATATTTTTTTAACATTCTTCATATTACAAAATGAAGCAACAGTGCACATCTAAAATATTTTTGATATACGTTTCTATTTTAGATTTATATCAACAGCTTCCTGAAAGTTATTCACAGCCTCATGGCAACACATTGTACAATGAGAACTTTTCATTTATTGGCTGTCATGTTAAAAGTTAAGTAAGATTTATCCAAAATCGGATCATAATCCTTGTATACATTCAAAGACTCTAGATGCAACTTCCCCAGGAGGACAGCATCTTTTTTTATACATTACTGGATTGTATTAGTTTTTACAAAAACAAGGCTAAAAAAACCCTGATCTTTCTATAACTTCTTTTTCATGGAAATTCAGCTTTCCTACTAGTCCACAGGCAGAAGGTAAAGGTCACTCTTGACAAACTTCAGCAGCATTAGTACAAGCACAAAACCTTTAAACATTGTTAAAGTTGACCATTGCAGTGTTTTTTTTTCCTAATGTAAAATGCTAGCTTTAAAAAGTTTAAAATTTTGGTAAGATATAAGAGATGATTATACCTGAATAATAACAATAAAAAATAGTACATCTAACTTATCTGATCCATGTTTGTACAGTACAATTATTGGACATTGTCTCTTAATATTAATACTACTACTGATAATAATTGTGTGTAACTTTAGTCTTGGTTAAACATTTAAGGCTGTAATAAATTGCTTCTTTTTAACTATTCCTTCACAATTTCAACGCAAAATCACTTGAAACTGCCATCCCAACTAGTTTTAATGTGGATTCGCCTTCATAATAATATTTTCTCCCATTTGTTTGTGTGCTGCGGTGCTATCTACACAAAGGTTCACTCAGGTTTCCTATTTTCCCTCCTCTGAGCCAGCACGGCTCCCTGCACAAGGCTGGCTGTGCCCCAGTCACACGCCCTCCTCTTTCACTGCTGCTGGGAGCTGCTGCGACACACGGCTTCCCACACTTCTGTATGCGGCCGACTCAGCCACACACACAATGGAAGTGTGTCTGGTGCCAACAAAGCCTGAGGAGCCGTTCTCAGGCAAGGAGAGCATAAGAGGCCACTCCACCAACAAACCATCTGCTTTGGCTGCAGTTCACTGCTGGGAAGCTCAGTGGGAAAATAATACATAAAAACTGAAACTGCCATTCAGAAATATGCGGCCTATGTTTTTTCATAAAAAAAAAAAAGTTTGAGAAATGCTATGCATCACTTCAATAAGATTGTATTATTCAAAGAGCATATGTTTTCTACATAGCTATCATTTCTACCATTTGTTAATCATTTCTACAGTTAACAGTTTGCCTGGTTCTTATCCTAAGAATTTTATTTTTCACTTGTTTCTTTATATAGTGTCTGTGTTTTTTGTTTAAAGGTCAAAGTCCAGGTTTAAAAATCACTGAAGGAAACAAAATTTTCCCGTGTCACTCTCATGGAAAACACTTTCCCACTGACCTTGCTGATGAGTGGCATGCAGATAAAGCATCCCACCTGTTCTCCATGACAGCCATTAAATTCAGCCTATTGTCTGGAGCTATGAAGCTTCTGATTGGCCAAACAGCAGAGAGAGCATCAGATCGACAGCATAAATGCCGAGCAGAGATGCATAGGAAATCACAGCGATCATCTGAGCCTTTGCAGACAACTGAAGAACTTCCCAACAGAAGAAACAACCCTTGAACATGGCTCTTTACACAGATCTCGCTCTTCAGGACACCATGAAGGAGGAACTCTTCAGGTGAGACAAACTTTTACTTTCTATAACCTGCAAATGTTCAGTTAAACATGGGTTTTTCACCTTTATTCTGCAAAAGTCATTTTCTTAGACTGATGAAAATACTAATAAAAATGTAATTTTGTTTCTCTCAGATGCAAGCTTCACTCGCTGGAGAGGAAATGCTGCACAGGAGTGGAGAAGCTGAAGGCTCTTATTGAGGTCCACCTGCAGAACGGATTCCCTGTTTCAGAAATCTTGGAGAAAACAAAGTCCTTCTTGACCCTGAGGAAAGCCCTGCTGTCTCTCAACGGCTACTCCAAGTACTCCAGAGACATTTTGCGTCTGTTTCCCGATGCAGAGGATGATGTGACTCCACTGTGCTATTAACAAGAATGGACTACAGAATATCATCAAAGCTGGACTGAGGCTGGTTCATTTTCAAGAACTGCAATTTTGCGGTTTCAAAAAAGACATATATTTGTAATAAAATTCTGCTCAGCTGAAAGAAATGTGTCACAAGAAGAGATTAAGTATGGACGTTTCAGGAATTTTGTAGAACAGTTTAAGATGTTAATTGCAAAAAAAAAACAAAAAAAACGGTCTCATCTTTTATCACTGGATTTTGTTGTAGTTTAAACTGTTGCCAGAATAAGATTTTTGGATATAAAGTCACAGTTTAGTGATTATTAACTGTGTAATATCCAACAACTTACTGATGTTGTGCTGCTAAATGAGATTTATTAGAGACGTCCGGTCTCTTATCTATGCAATGATTACTTTCTTTTTATTGATAAGTAACATTTTTATCTCATTAGAATATTTTTTATCTGTTCAACTTGAGCATGTTGTAACACTGCCAAATGGTGCCATTTTAACTGACTGCTGTGAAAATACCGACTAGTTAAACACTGTGTGACAACACACTGCATGTATATTTCTGCCTTGATTCAAGGTATTGTGTGTGTGATATCCTTAAAAGCCAACCTTTCTTCTGAAAAGGGATTCAATTTTTCTTTGTATGCTGTGTATGCATATTTTTTATTTTATTCATTTTTGTTTGTATTCATCCAAAGTGGATTTTAAGTTTTTTGTGTTGTTGCATACTTCAGGTAAATAAATATCTAAAGATTAAAGTCTTGTCTTGTGCATGTTTTCAGACTCTTTTAAATTAAACCCATTTTTCAGTTATCAAATATTTTACGATACTACCAACTAGTATAACGTGGCACTTTTGAATTATAACTGGATTCAAATGTACTTTAAGCTATTACATTTGAATTATCTGTATTTTTTATTTATTTATTTATTTTTTTTTGATGAATTGCATGTTAGACACCAGCTTGGTTAACCAACATTTGCTCCACTGGATTGAAGAGCAAGCCCAAGCTGATCCCACAAGTGTTTGGGTTGAGGTCAAGATTTCCAACAGATTATTCTATCTAGCTCACAAAACCATTCTCTGCGAGGGTGAGTACTGATATTGCAGAGGATTGAGATTTGTGCCAGGGAGGCGATAAAAGGGATTTTTCATCTTAATTTCTTTCATCATTGTAATTGCTCTCAATGACGAAAAGCCTTGTGACAAAGATACCAACACACTTCCTTCACCAAAAACATTTTGGCAATGGAAGTCATGTTTTTGAAAGTTTTTCCAGTGACACAATAATTTCACAAACAAATTGTCCTACATTTTCCTAACATTTGCCACCACTTAAAGGAAATAACACTGTATTGGATGTGTTGCCAAAAACTGTTGTTACCATAAAGACACAAATGCCTCTCACTTTTGGATTGAGTTTATATAAAAGGATAAGTGTGGTGCCTATTAGAGCACTGTTGTTGAGGGATAACACTGTTTAAGTAGTGATAAATTGTCAGCATGATATAATATAAACCACATGACTGAAGAGCTACAAATAAATGTTTAGTGGATTTTATAGCCATACACTCCATACTTTTAGACATTATGCAAGACATAAATTTAATCTTTGTTTCCTACTTTATGTTCTGATATTTTCCAACTTAAACATTTTAAAAGCTTAAAATATAGAAATACAGCATCCAATTAATGCATTCAATAGCTGAAAAGAAGAAAAAAAGCCTTGGCATAAACAAAACATAATAAAAAAAAAAAAATAAAAAAAAACTTTTCAAGTCTCTCAAAGGCCTATATTTTATAAATGCATGTTATTTTTTAACTAATAATGAACCAAACCCAAGTAATGAGCTTGAACATGGTATAGTTGCTGGAGGCGTTGTTATATCAGAATAAGGGGCACTAAATAAATGTATCGTATTTTCACACTTTTAAAAAATAAAGTCATGCAACTTTTTTTTTCCTTTTTCTTTTTGACATTTGGATGAGGGATTAAAATATGCTTACATTTTTTAATTTGCATGAAATGTTTTATTCAAATTTGAATCAGAATATTTTAATAAAATATGAAAAAGCATGTCATTTTAATTACCCATCAGCCTGCTTTCTGTTAATTAAAACCAAAGCACTTTAATAATAAGCAGTGAGAAACCCAGACCTTAAAGTTAATGAATACTGCAAAGTCTGATGTAAAATATTAAATAATCAAGAAAAGCCCATCAGTTGTAGAATTAGAACAAATGTACTTATTCATTGTCAGCATTGTGAAACATTGATAACATAATCTGTCCTCTGGCTCATTGTGCTTCATATTATTATTTGCTAACTACTTATACTACAGTCAGACTGTTATCACTATTATTACTGAGGCATTTGACTTACAAAGATTTTTCCCTTATTTTTTTATAAACCAAAGCCTCCAACACTAAATATTCTTGATTTCAAACAGTCACATATCTGCTAAAAATGAGTCGAGCAAATGTTTTTTCTGATTGTTTTATTGCGCATCACTTGGTTTGAAGAGATACATTCATTGTGAGACATTTTCCAAATATTGATTCCTTCCTTGAAGGTATGGGTGCTGTCACTCACAGAGTTATAAAGCAGCACATTAGTCTTGAATCTCATCTGCTTAACAGAAAAAGCATGAAATTAAGATTTTTTTAAAACCAATGAGGCCAGATCAATCAGAAGAAAATGTGGAAAACACATATAAATCTGAAACATGTTAAAACATGAACATAAAACTGTCCCCAAAATGGAACAAATCATACAAACATACATGGTTGTCATCACTGCCAACATTATACGAGTACTTACATTGAGAATAATGTTGTTTACATCACAGAATTAGACTATGAACTTACACGTTTGTCACTGTTTCATAAACAAAATAACAGAATTTCTTGTTGAAGAAAAAACATTTTCTAGCCTTTACAAAAGGCAACACAAACCACCTTGATACAGGCAATGACTTTTAGATATAAGAAAAGAATAAGTGAGTAGAAGTACAGAAACTTTGAATTCCAGGGCGCAAGTCCTACGTTTTTACCACGGCCTCCAGAGGGAGCTGTTGGCTGGGCTCTTTTTCTTAATAGAGGCCTGGATTGTGGAGTTCATAGGAAAACTGTCTTTCAGGTTCCTCTCAGAGGAAGACTGCAGCTTGTTCATGTGGTTCAGCAGTCTTCTTTGGGACTGTGTCTTCAGATCATCTTTGGACAGGAAGTGCACCACCTCTTGGAAACATCTCGAGTAGCCCTGATCAGCAGCTCCTGCATCCAAATGTGGATGCTGCTGCTGCTGCTGAAGCCGTCTCAGGAAGCAAACCGTCATCTCCAGGATGTCTGCTTTCTCCAGCTTGGAGTCTGGCTGCTGTTTGAGGAACTCTGGACCCAGGAGAGACTTGAGCTGCTCGATGCTGCTGTTGATTCGCTCTCTGCGCAACTTTTCCACCAGAGGCTTTCTGAGCTGCAGAAACGAGGACTTAGCATTAGCGAACTTAATCTGCATGCAGCAAATGTCACTAATGCTCATAAAAGATTATTATTTTTTCAGGATTTTTATATTTACCTTGTGGTTCAGAGTCAGATGCTCCTGTGAGTTGGTCATTGCTGCAGGGATTGTAGGTGCCATTGTTGGATCTCAGTGCTAGAGGTCTCAGTAGAGAGAATCTGATCTCTGAGGCTGCAGCCCTCCTTTATATAGCCACAAATCTACATATGAATGTGTGGGTCTTGCTTTGCCCAGAGTTTCTCACAGTCTTGGCCAATCAGAGGGAGCAATGAGACAATAAAGGATGCAAAATGCTGAATGGTATTATTGCCTTGAGGATAATGGTTTGATCTCAGGGGAGCCACAGGAGCACTGAAGGGGAAGAACGTACAAAGCGCTGTTTGAATCTGGGAAAGTGGTGACCCCAGAGTGTGTGGAGAGCTGCTTCTTGTTGCTGGGATCAATGACTTTGACTGAGCACACGCTCATCGTCCCATCGCACTCAGCCGAAACCGACAAGGAATAGTAGATCACATTTTGTTGATTATAATCTGTACATTTTTTTAACAGAAATGTTTGGGGGGGGGGAGGGGGTTCCATTGAATGTCTTACATCATATATACTCTCCTTAGCAGAGTATTGTGTATCATGACTTGGATCAGTCACAAATGAGAAATTATTTTTCAAAATATTTTTTGGGACATTTCTGCTCATATGGACAGTCCAGAAATAGTTCCCTTTCATCCATCCATCAAAATAACTCCCAGGAATTCAATGGGAACAATCTGAAGCTAAGAGAAAGGGAAAAGAGCTTTTGAATGTTCATTAATCCTTAGGATGTCTGCATTCCTCATCGACATTTTACAAAAGCTCAGTAGTGACGAGTCCGGATGACAGGAATTTCCATTCAGAGGAAGAAGGACAAAACTCGTAAACTGACTCCATAATTAATGTGATGCGCAACCAGACACACTTCTTTTGTTCTTGGGCGTAGTAAATGGACAGAGTGTGGGAAACCAGAGAAAACTCACTCACAGAGCCCCTGTGGGACAATAGATGCCGACTAGACAAAGATGTCTGTGAAAGGAGGGGATGAATTTTTTACTGGTGAATCGTAAAAGGTTACATATTTTACTCAGCAAGGCTGGGAATATGCTTACCTAGGTGTTGTAGCATCAACATCACAAAGACATTTTTTGTCGGTTTTAAAAAATTGTCTTCTTGAATATCCAAAATAAGATTAAATCTTAAAATATAATATTTTAGCCAAAGGTGAACATTCATTTTATTTCAAGTTGCAGGACGTGTTATTCAACCACGTTTGTTTGAAAATGCTTCCTTATAAATTTCCCAAACACTTAACATCTGCATACAGGAGAAAAAAAGTCCCATGCATTCTTTTGTCTATTTGATCTTTTAGAACAACTCACAAATAATAAAAATATAAGAGTTTAATTTCCTCTTCTGTAAATAATATAAGCAATAATAATTTTGTTACCTTGAGAAAAACATTAGTTGCTCAGAAGTCTGGACCTAATCTTACAAAACCATGAAACTTCAGAGTTTAATATTCTTGCTTGTTGCCTCATTATAAAGTACTTGTTACACTCCAGCCAAAATATTTATGCTTATTTCTGTCATTCTCTCATCCTCATTGAAAGAACTACCTAAACAACAAACATTACCCTGGGGGATGAGCCAGGAGCTGCTTGTGTGAGGAAGAATTAGCATTTAACAAGGCACATGTCCATTGTTGAGCGGGAGCTCCTTGAATGGAGCAAGTGTGGGAAAGCTGTGAGGAGCAGAGTCACAGTTCAGCATGATTAGCATCCTCGGCCCCACCAGCACCTGACTATTCTACAAGGGGAGTTGGCACACTTCAGGGGAAAGCGTCTTTCACCACTGTTTCTATTTTCTTACTTTTTCTCGTTGCTGCCAACCTTGTAACTTTTGGCAACTTCATTTCCACTCTATGCAAGAGTCATTATTGAGCTGTAAAGTCTTTTTTATATGTATTTTCACTAATGGATGGCAACATTTCAAGGCTCCTTGAAAGGCTCCTTTATAACATGGTGTGTAAACATTTTTGCTGAACAGTCTGACAAAAACCTACTTTTGTGTTATTTAAAAAAAAGTCTTTGAATCTATTGTCAGCATAATATAATTGTGCTGGAACCCAGATTTCCTTGACCCACTGCGTATTACTTTCCATTCTACAATACTATGAACTGTAATGCCAATGTGTATTTACTCTAAACTACATCAACCCAAGTTCAACATCAAAAGTAAAATGTAAATAAAATACATCATTATGACATAATGGAAATTAATAAGATTTGGGGTGTGTTCCAACACAGGTGGGATATCAAGGAGAATTAATCCAAACTAAAAATTAAGAACATCGAATATCACAGTCCGGCAAAATGGTTCCCTTTTAAATTCATTTCAGAGCTTGACCATTTATAGTCAGGTATTTCACTGAAATAAGCAAACTTGTTGCAAGCCTGATAGTATAGCTTGTGTTTGTTGTAACTCAATAACACAAATGGTCGCTTTACTTGACAACAAGCATAAAAGTAATATACGTGCTTTAGTTTACTCACAACAAATCCCAGAGGGATGGATGAGGCCTTGTCCATGACCACCAGGTAACACTCAACAGCTCAGTTGGAATTTGCTTCACCATTATCTACATGGAGTACACTGGCAAAACTCGGCCATTCAATCCACAACAGAAAGGTCCACAGAGTTCCTCTCCGTCCACTGTGTGATAAAAAATCTGTTTAGCATAGCTGGCTAAGGATAATAAATACAGTTACCAATAGCTCGAGCAAAAATGCTAAATGCTAACTCGCGATTAGCATCATTCATGAACTTCCAGCACACAAATCCTTGACAAGTACTCACTCATCGAAAGTTAAGCAATCCAGAACAAAAATGTAAATTCTGCATCGACTGGTATTTCATGACCAGTTCTCCTTGGCTTAGCTCTTTCAGACTCCTTCTGGCACTCAAATGAAAGAGGCTAAAATGACCTTTCACCTCCCTCACATAGGTCCAGTCTTCACACATTTTTTTTTAGATGGGTGAAATAACCCGCATTTTTACCCAAGATAAAAAAAAAACATCTTTGGTGACTTGGAGTATTTTAAAACTATTTATGAATTATTTTAACTAGATTTTCTTATAATTGTAACCCTAATTACAGCATTTGTACTTGTTTTAGCACATCAACAATTTCTGACTCCGGTAATAGTATTGCAGCGTCCTTACTCTGAAATTAATATTTTAGTCAGGGCTGATACATTTAGATTATAAACCATTATTTTCTATTCCAATTCAATATTATAGGCTTATCGTTGTGACATTTGTTTTTCATATGTGACTATGTGCACAAAGTGATCAATCCCAGCAATAGTCAACAGATCTGCTAACTCTCCAGTGTCATCAGTTTCCCACATTCTCACAGAGCACCATTAAAGTCCCTGCTCCTACCCTCTTAGTCATCCACCTGTTCCCCTGAGGTACAACTATTGTCCCATCAAGCAGAATAACAGCACATAGGCTGTTACTGCCTATTGTCTCATAAGGCTCTCTGATTGGCTGAAACTGTGAGAAACTTTGCACAGATTAAGATTCTCATTTTCAGATGGAGATGTTCATAAATAGGAAGGAATGGGGAAAAAAAAAATCAGCTCTTCTTTATAGAAACCTGCATAGACCAGGGATCCATGACACCTACAATCACTCCAGGAGTGAGCAGCTCTCAAGCGCTTCCGACTCTAAACAACAAGGTAAATATAACATTAGAAGTAAGACAACTATTCTTCTCATAGTGCCACTTAACTCATGTATTCTTTTGTTTTTCTTGCTGCAGCTCATAAAATGTCTGATGGAGAAATTATGCAAAAAGCAAATCAGTGGCAGCTTAAGCCTCTCCTGAGTCCAGGTCCCTCAAAGAGAACCGAGTTTCCAAGCTAGATAAAGCAAAGAGCTAACCCACAAAACCAGAAAAGGCAACTAAACTATTACAAAAAGTTGCAGGTTTCCCTTGAACCTGAAAGGTATTTTCCCCTCTGACCACCACAGTCCAGACCAATAACAGTGCAGAAAAGGGCGCCCTCTGGAGATCTTGGTGAATATCTATAAATAATCTATAAATGGTTTGAAAATAATAAATACATTAAGAATATATTATTATATACATCATGTTGTCACTCTGACATTTTTATTTCTGAGTTAAAATTATTTTCTTCCTGATATGATACTTTCTTACTTTGTGAGGTCACAAAATTATATTCTAAGAATACAGTTTTTTTCCTGACTTTATCAGGAACCCTGAACAACCCTGAACATTAATTTTTGAAAAGAAACAAACAAACAAAAAAAATAAATAAAAATTAAAAAAAAAAACACAAACTGCAGGTAACGTTATGTGGGTTGGGACAGTGCCACAATTTTTGTGTATTTTTTTTTCATCTTTATTACTTGTTGTTTTTAACCATTAGTGACTAGTAATGGTCACAGAGAAGTGAAGAAAGATTTTCTTCACTTCTCTGTGAAGAAAATGTTTTTTGCAAACATGTGTAAAGGAGCATATTTTTTCAACAAAATGAAACTATTAAATTGGTCTTTCACAAAGATTTAATGTCAGTTACTTTATATATTTGATCATGGTGTATTAAAAAAACATCAAAGACACATTTTAAGGTGTTATTTTTTTTATTCAACAAAGATTATATTTGACAGCAGATATAGAGACATCACCACAGTTTTTTATTTATTTATGTTTTTTATTATGAACAAATTATTGCAACATCTGGTATTATTTATTTATTTATTTATTTATTTATTTATTTTTATTTATCAAATTTTTTTTAGACGGCAGTGACCAAGGCTGAAAATGAGACAATTTTTTTTTACAGATTAAGACTCTTATTTTCACTGGATTACAAGTAAATACTATATATATATATAATACATATAATGTAATGTTAAAAATATTGAAAGATACAATATTGCAGTCTACGTTAAAACTGTTTGTTAGAGAAAACTACCTTCAAGCTTATGTTTCATTGAAGGTCTTAAAATGAAAGGCAACCCCGCTACGCTCACGCCTCTCTTACTTTGCGTGCAAGCTGATTGGTTCCTGTGAGGACTGTACGTACGGCACGTATGCGGCGTCATAGCATAGCCGACCATGGCGGAATGTGGTCGAGTTGACAGCAACACAAGTAGTCACACCATGGATAAAAGCATTACCCTTCCACCGGATGAAATTTTCCGTAATATGGAGAATGCAAAGCGCTTTGCCATAGACATAGGTAATCGGAAACTTTGTACCTCTTCTGGAAACATTAATAACTTTTGTAGCGATGTAGCTAATCCTCACATTTAGGGCAAGGCTCCTGCAACACATGACTTCTTAGATAAAAGTAAACAAAACAAATAGCATCGTAGCTTCTTAAAAGACACTCTAATGTTTATTTGTGTCAGATGTAGCGTAATTTCTCTGGGAAAAGGTCTTAGAGGGTTTTTTTTTTTTTTTTGATAACGTTTGTTTTTGTTTGAAACGGATGTTTTAACCACCGCAACTTGGTGAACTGTTACCAGTTTTGTCATTTTCACATTAGCTCACGGTTTCTGTTGTTTACTGCTTATGTGTTTACATTAACAGGTGGATCTCTGACTAAGCTTGCTTATTACTCTACTGTTCAACACAAAGTGGCCAAAGTACGATCCTTCGACCACAGCACAAAGGTACGGTTGTAAATAAATAAACAAAAGTCTGTGGGGAGCCTCTGGAGTTTTTTTTTTCTTTTTGAGATTCTCAATGCGTATCATCCTTTCTTTAATCGCAGGAAGCAGCAGGCGACAAGCTGTATGAAATATCAGTACAGGAAGAGGTCACAGCTCGCCTGCACTTTATCAAGTTTGAAAATGCCTACATTGAGACGTGCTTGGACTTTATCAAAGACCACCTGGTCAACACCGAGACCAAAGTCATTAAAGCTACAGGTGGAGGGGCGCACAAGTTTAAAGAGCTAATAGAAAGGAAACTTGGGCTCAAGTGAGTATACAAACATGCCTTGTAAAGTATGTTACAAAAATGTTCATTTCACAAGACGTGTGAAGGTTAGAAGTTAAGACAGCTGCTACATTATACAATCTGAAATTATTGACTAATTTGTTTTTGTCTTTAATTTATGCTGAGACTCATGAAAATGGGACCTTTAATTACCAAATTTAGTTTTTAATATATTGCAATGGTGTATGTAATAAATTCTCTTTCAGTTTAGTTTGAATAAATGACAATTAATTGACACATTCATTCAACCTAATACCCCCTTCCCAGTAATATGTAAGTGTTTTTTACTGGAGTTTGAAGACACAATAGAATGTGCTCAGGAATTGACTGTGAACAATTTATATAACACTGTATAACACCATCCATGCCAGACAGTAAAAAATTTGGGGGGCATTTTGGAAAATTCTGGCACATCGGCTGTGCATCATAACTACAGAGTTGCAGCAGTGGTGCTATACACAACTGGGACTCAAATATCACAGCAATAGGGCTAATTATTACATTGCATTGCAATATACTGATTAATATTGAGTAATCTCAGTATGTAGAATGGTTAAAACTTAAAATAAAACAGGCAACTTAGCCTGCTTTCTGATTCATTCGGTTTATAGTTAATCATCTGACAACTTGAGAGTATTCTTAGAACAGAGGGATTTATTTCTTACTTAATAAGGTTGTCCTTGTAAGCAAGCAAAGTAATAATAATATGAGACAATTTCATTAAGCCAAAAGTAAGGTACCATGTGGCAATGAAGCAGAAAAATTGGGACTTCTATATATTTGATCCCAATAAAC
The DNA here is from genome assembly GCF_000485575.1 of Poecilia formosa. Classification (NCBI taxonomy): domain Eukaryota; kingdom Metazoa; phylum Chordata; class Actinopteri; order Cyprinodontiformes; family Poeciliidae; genus Poecilia; species Poecilia formosa. The sequence goes on along the minus strand of NW_006799957.1, from coordinate 3,598,477 downwards.
AAGCACTATTTAAATGGAAAGTGATACATACTTTAAAAAGTAACAGTAATTTTGAAAGTAGATAAGATAGCTCCGATATTGAAATAAAATCTTTACTTCTTTTTTTGATGGAGTTCTGACCTTGTCTGAGTTAATGAAGAACTTGCTCCCATTCGAATCAATAGCTGCTTAAATGCATAGACTATTAAACCTGTTGATTTCAAAAGAAATCTACTTATCTTCAAGTAAATCAAACACTGTTCAATAAACTGTGAGTGTGATGTTTACTATAATAGGGGAAATGGATTATGTTACCAATGGCAGTTTTACTTTTACCAACATCATGAAATAAAAAACTGATTTTGAAACAGTTTTGTACATCTATGAATCGAGTCATTAGAGAACAAATGGATTTGCTGATAGTAATACTCCAGCAACACTGAACTGGAAAGTCTGCATGTACAAAGCAAAAGAAAGCCTAATTCGGGTATATTCCATAGAACAACACTGTAATAAACAATAGTTCTCACTGTAACTGATGCAGACAATGTAATATGAGTTTGTGTTGTGGAACGGGCTTTTTGTATTTCTGTTTTCAAGGATATAAGTTTTGAGAGTTTAGTAGCCCTTTATTTATCTTTATAATTTCTGCTGCAGTGAGAGTTAATTTGCCAGCTAACAAAACAGATTAAATTGAAAAGCCTGACTGTTCTAGAAGCTGCATATGTAGAAGTTTAAAAGTTCAGATGATATTTATTTTTATAATCTGCCTGTATAGCTGTGAAGTTAGATCTGCTTTTCATTTGAAATGTTTGTCCTCTTGCATCATTGTAGGAAAATCAGATTCCTGACGATTATTAACAGAGCGATGAGATTGTCTCATATTTGTTTGTGTGTTGCACTGTGGCAGAGTGGACAAAGAGGATGAGATGACCTGTCTCATCAAGGGCTGTAATTTTGTGCTGAAGAACATCCCTCATGAGGCTTTCGTTTATGCCAAACATGCTGACTCAGAGTTCCGCTTTCAGACCACTAATCCTGACATCTTCCCCTACCTGCTTGTGAACATCGGCTCAGGGGTCTCAATAGTCAAGGTAATTATAGAGAACTTGAATTTATGTAACTTATGTATAAATATGAGCTTATGAGCTTTTGGCTGTATTTTCATTTCCATTTGTGAACAAACTACTAATTAAATAGTATTGTCAATTACTTATCTTATACGGTATCTTGACATACCGTATTTACACCTCTTAATAAAGTGACTCACAAAATTAAATTTGTTCATATTTACTGTTCTTTCTACCATTAACTTCAGTAGGTTTAGTGTTATAGACCAACACAAAGTCATGCAAAGTTATGAAGCAGAAAGATTTTACAAGTAAAAAGCTGAGAGTGTTGCACGTATTTCCATTTTTCCTCTGAAGTCATTTCTTTGAAGACCTTCAGGTGTAAGTATTATGTCCGTTTGTGTTGTCCTGTTTTGCTCATCTAGAAAGCAAAACAGGAAAACACAAAAGGTAGTTTGTTTTGCCAAACTGCTCACACACAGTCAGACTGGATGTGAGCATGAATTTTCAGCACCTTTTCTTTATTTTGACATATTTATCCTCTTATGCACATCTTTGTGTATTTTTGACAGGTTGAATCAGAGGACAAATTTGAGCGAATAGGTGGAAGCTCAATAGGCGGTGGAACATTCTGGGGCCTTGGAGCGTTGCTCACCAAGACAAAGGTATCTCTAATAAAGTTCTGTAGTTGTTACTTTATTTCATTTATTGTGCTGCCATCTCGGTGCATTTCAGTTACCTCGAGTCTCCTAAACTGCATTTATCTTTCTCGTGTGCAGAGATTTGATGAGTTACTACAGTTGGCCTCCAAAGGACAGCATTCGAGCGTCGATATGCTTGTCAAAGACATCTACGGAGGATCTTACGCATGTTTGGGGTTGACTGGAGATCTAATAGCAAGTAGTTTTGGGAAGTCTGCAACAGCTGACAAAGGTGATGCACAGACAAACGGATGTCATGTTGAAATATATTTTGAGCATACGTCTTTTCCCGGAGGACTGCAAGAATTATTATTATTTTGGATATGCAGTTTATTGATATTACAAAATTAAATACAGTGTGGACCATTTTTTAAAAGGACCATCAATTTGAATTGACAGCAGCTACAGCGTTGTGTATTAGCTACTTAAAAATCATTAACACAATTTTTAGTGAAAGTTTAGACTTTGGTTTCTGTTTTTTCATGACCTACAGATTTTAGATTTCAATACATTGGCAACCAAACTCAATTTTAACCACCATCAGTGAAAGTTAATGGGGTCTTTAAAGATATAACTCAGTAGCTACAACCTTTTTAAACATATTATTGTGTTAAAATGCTAAAACACACATAATTATGTTATTTAAATACATTATGTACATTGCGTTGTTTCATTAACACAGGGTTCATTTAGTCATAATGATGAATGAAAACGATTGCCTTTCACCCAATACTGATATTTCAAATGTTAGGAAATAAAACGGCAGCAAAGCTAACCCTTTCCTGCTGTGGAGCAACTGCTGTTGTAGTTTATTCATCTTTATTCTGAATTCCAATATTATTAATAGATACAAATCCCTTTTTTGGCTTGCAGTGCTTTTTCAGTGCATCCCCTTTTGTCACAACACCACAAACTTAGAGGATTTTTTTTTTTTATTCCAGTGCATTGCTGTGAAAAAGTAAACCAGGATCTTCGAGGATCCTGGATTTCATTTTGCCTGAAGTTATCTTTGTCTAATATATTTTCACGATCTAAAACATTTAACCTGTGACAAAACAATTTAGGTTTTAATTTTTTCCCCCCAACACTAAAGTAATGCAGGTTTGTAATTGGGTAAGGAAATTATACATGATTTCCATTTTTTCCCCAAACATTATGAAAAGTGTGGTGTGCATTTCTGTTCCACCCCTTTTAGTCTAATACTCCTAATTAAAATTTAATGAAGACAATGGCCTTCAGAAGTTGTCTAGTTTGTGAGAGAACAGTAATGAACAAAGAGCATCATGAAGGTAAAGAAACAGAGCAAACAGTCAAGGGACACAACTGCAGCAAAGTTTAAAGTTTAGGGTATAAAACAGTATCTCAAGCTTTAAACGCCTCATGGAGCACAGTATTAAAATGTGTGGTTGTAACACGACAGTCATAAGTGATATGACTACATTTGCAGGGGACTATATTTTTCCTGAGATAGAAGACTGTTTTCTCATATAATTTGTTTTTGAATTGTAGAGTTCTCTAACGAAGACATGGCCAAGAGTTTACTCCATATGATCAGCAACGACATCGGACAGCTAGCCTGTCTGTACGCCAAACTCCACAACCTGTCCAGAGTGTACTTTGGAGGCTTCTTTATCAGAGGACACCCTGTCACCATGCACACAATAACTTATAGCATCAATTTCTTTACAAAGGTAGGATTTATTTACTTTTATGACACAGAAGTTCCATCATCTGCTCTATGTGTTGCTCATATGTTGAGCCCCCTCATGTTGTGTTGTTGCAGGGTGAAGTTCAGGCTTTGTTTTTGAGACATGAAGGCTATCTTGGAGCCATTGGAGCTTTCCTCAAAGGAGCAGAGGAAGATAGTAAGGACATATCAGTCTGGTATATACTCCCATCAGGACGCAGTACAAAAAAAAAGGGCTAAATAGAAACTTGTAAGAGCTTGAATTTCTGCACAGGAATGTAGGGCGGTGGAGGTGCTGAGGAAAATCTTAGCTGAATCCTGCTATTTTACAGCTTGCCATGCAGAAATGTTAACATTGCAGTGATATCATAGGAGTATGTTTAGCCAGCATAAATAGCAATACAAATCACAGGAAAAAAATTAAGTGATGCATTTTACAAACCCACAAGCTGCTACTGCTGTTGCAACCATTCTCATATTCCAGTTTCAGTGATTGCATCATAATCAGAGGAGAGAGGGCCTCAGGACTGAAATGAGTGAATCGCCTGTTTCAATGTCATACCTGCAGCTCATGTGACTGGATTTAACTAAATAGTGTCATTAGATTTTATATCTTCTTGTGTTGCCACATTTAAAAGATCAAAAATCATATTATTACAATGTCATCGACATGCTAATGGATATAATTATGAGGTTGTTTTTCTTCTTTAGATCCAAACCAGTACAGCTGGGGTGAAAATTATGCAGGAAGTTCCGGTTTGATGAGTGTCTCTCCTGACATGAATCCAATGCAGCGTGCTCGCAGTGGAACAGTAAGTCATATGATCCTTTGGCCTATTTATCACACAAAGGCATCCATTTTCTGTTTTTTTTTTCAATATAATTTTCTCATTTTTTAAAATTCTTTATTTAAAACCATAATCATTGTAATCATACAAAGCCACATTTTGAGTCTGATAATCATCCATTTCCTTTCCACACATTCTTCTGTTCACCTAACTCTTTCCTTCAGTTTCCTGTAAGTATCTCCTCCTGCTTCGTGTGGTTCCTTGCTTTAATGACACACTGACTGCCTCTGCTCACAGTTCTTTGTTGCATAGCTTGAAGCTTAACTCTCAAGCCGTGACAGAAACCATGTTTGCTCTGTTTGACGTAAGGCTGCTTAGCTCTAAATCACCTGCTTCTAATTTGTTTCTAACCAAGTTATTTTCTGACCAGATGATTTAAAATGACTTGCTTGTTGTTTCCAGTGGTCAATAACAGTGTGCACTGTGCTTTTTCATCTCCTGATGTGGTGCTTCGAAGCTTTAGGCTTCTGTAGAAAAATAGAAACTAATATTCCCTTCACTCTTAGATGTCCTGGGAATGTTTTTGCATCCATTTAGGAATAAATTCATCACAGGGTGATATTTTAGATCAGTTGTTTTTCATGCAGTTCAGAAGAGTTTGTATGCAGTAGCTTGCAAAAGTATCCAGTGCAAAAGTATCTTGAACCTTTATAGCCATAGATCTTGCATTTTGATATGCTTTTTTGAGATAGTATGTGATTGGAGAACATAAAATAGTGATTGTGAAGTAGAGAAAAAAATGTTTTATATTGGTTTTAAAAGCCTTTAAATTAAATTTCTGAAAAGTGTGACTTCCATTTGTATTTAGCCTCTTAAACACAATCAAATACAGATACAATCAAATGCAATAAGTACAATCAATGCCCTTAAATCACCTCATTAGTAGATAGTCCAACTGTGTGTAAATTAGTGTTACTATAAACACACATTCTCTGAGAAATGTGTGTCTATAGAAAACTGGTGAACAAACATCATTACAAAGACCAAGGAACACACCAGACAGATCAGGTATGAGATTTTGAATAAGTGGAGTTGTGCTTTGAGCATCACACACTGTTCTATTCATAATCTGAAAATGACAGCAGTATTTCACAGCTTGGCCTTCTACCAAACCTGACTGGCCAGGCAGGGAGAGCATTGATGAAAGTGGCAACCTAGATGCTTGTGCTAACTTTGGAAAAGTTGCAGAGATTCACGGCTTAGCTGGGAGAATTGTCTTGCTAGTGGCTTTTAGGACTAAGTCCTGCTGTAACTCGCTGCTTCTTCTTAACTTGTCGCTCCAACCCTTCTTTGTGTCAAATTGGAGGAAAATTACTAACATTAGAAAAAACTGCCAGTGCTGCAAGAAGTACTTTCAAGTTATTTCTAATGTATGTGGGCTGAGGGATAGTGATTTTCAACATTTCAAAAGTTTATTTTCTTTTTGTTTTTGAACAAAACTTACAGTTTGTGTTGATTGATATCACTTTGCTGTTTCCAGTTTGACATGTTAGAGATGGACCGTCTGGATAGGCAGCTGGTGAATTTGCCTCTACTCCAGGATCCTTCCTCCTACATCCCCGACACAGTCGACCTCACAGAGGACGCTCAGGCCCGGGAATACTGGCTATCCTGCTTTGAAGAAGCTTTAGATGGGGTAAGATAACTGAAATTAATTCAGACAAACTTGTGAACAGTTGCAAAAATACTTTCAAAATCAAATTTTAAAAATACATGAACTGTTACAGTTAGATCTATGTCTAATTTTTTCAAGCAGCCCAATTTAGAGATTCCCTTTGCTTCTGTTAACTTTAATTTGGACGTTAGGATTACTCTCTGCGAGCCGTTTAAGAAGATTTTAACTTCTGAAGTTAGGTTATCTCATAGATTTTATGTTTTGAAATATTTATTAAAACAAATCTCAACACAGTATTGGATTAAACTTTTTTCCCTCCCATGGCCTAATCCTCTTCTGTATGTTCGCCATGTGACAGTCGTAGCCTTAAAAATGTAGTCCAGCCAGGCTGTGAACAGGACTGAAGGTGGCTCTTCTTTCTTGGAGCAGGTGGTGAAGAGAGCTGTAGCGAGCCAGCCGGACATACCGGAGGCAGCCGAGCGAGCTGAGAAGTTTCGTCAGAAGTATCTACACAAACTCCAAACTCTGCGCCATCAGCCATTGTAAGGGTTCTTGCATGTCCTGTCTGCTTCAGCTTAACCTAGAGGTTGCCTTTAAATCCAAACTAAAAACCTTCTCATTGTCTGCATTAGCTTCATGTCTTCATACTTGCTTTTACTGCCTCCTCATTTCAAAGGAATTTTTAATGTTAATTCTATCTATTATTTCGGTTTTAGGAGTGACCTGTGCTAAGTAAGTGTGCATTAGTTGTAATTTAGTTTGTTGATGCTTAATGTCTGGGTATGTGATTGGGGAAAACAATCATTGATGTCAAACTTAGAGTTTTTGTTTCTATAAATTCAGTCTGTCGCAAATAATCTGCGAGAAAAACGTGCTTCCATCCCAGCTCTGCTGTCTGTTTATGTTTTTCTTTGGCTAATGTAGAGTGCTTTTCTTCTCACCTAGTGCTTATGGATCCCTCACTGTCAGAAGTCTGTTAGACACGAGGGAACACTGTTTAAACGAGTTCAACTTTCCTGATCCCTACTCTAAGGTCTGAGTGAAACCTGTCAAATCTGTTACTCTCCTTGTTATGTTTGTGCTCTACACTAGTTTGGTCCTCACCGATCCATACTGTCACTCATTTAGTCTTCTACAGTCTTACAGCGACACAAATGATTTCCATGTGTTAAAATTAAACAAAGCACTGTCGTAGTTTAATCATTTTCTTGCAGTTGTAAGTGTGACTTACTTAAGCCTGTTACTGGTTTAATGCAATAACTGCAATGTTGCATTTTGTTCCGTTTCAGATTAAAGAAAGGGAAAACGACATTGCTCTCAAGTACTATGAGAAAGCAGTGAAGTCCTTGGAGGAGCTGAGCTGGGAGGACAGACAGTTTGCTCTGGTTAGGGGCGTCTTGGCTGGGAATGTTTTTGACTGGGGGGCCAAGGCCGTGTCAGAGTAAGATTACTATATAAAGTACACATTTTGAGATTGTTTTTTTTTTTTTTTTCTTTCATCCATTATGGTTTACACAGCTTTCACAGTGTTTATAGATTTTAAAAAGAGGAGTTTATACTAACAGATTTTTCTTTCCCTACTGAAAGATTGGAGATCATACAGCCAAGCTGTTCACAGCCAGGCTGTTGCTACGGGGCAGGTGAAGTTGCCCCGTAGCAACTTCACCTGCTATGGGGTCACAGAGTACATGATTTACCAAGCAAACTGAACATTTTGAACTATGGTGGAAACCCTAGGTTAACGTTCATGATATAATTTATTTCACAAATTAATTTCTTAAATTAAAGCTGAATTTATTTAAAAAAATGTTTTACGTCTTAGACAAATTTGTAGCATTTAGATACGGACAAAAGTATAAACAAAAACTAGTACAGTTATTAAAAAAAAAAAGAAAAACTGGCATATAAAACATTGGCAAAATCAGCTAATACCGTTTTATAAATAGCAAATAGTTTTTTTTTAAGAAACTGAATTTGAAATTAGTTCAAACTCAAAAAAATTCTGCTCGAAAATTTTTCAATATGTCTTGGCTGTGACGGAAATGGGCCAAATATCTCACGCGCATACTTGCAGAATTCAGCCTTTCCATCCTCTCTCGCCAACATATTTATTGTCCCAACTTGATTGACCAACTGGCTCCTACAATCGCAGACTTTTCCTGGTTGGTAATCAAATGTAAAACTGCTTTTAAAATGTTAGTGCGTTCTCAGCTTTAGTCAGCCCGTACTTTGTTAATCTCCAAATATTTAAAAATAGGACTGAAACTAAGCAATTAGTTTCACTCCTATGACCATGACAAATTTTCAAACAAACTTTGCTCCTCTTTTTGGTGTTGTAATCTACAATATTTTTGACTGAATGCAGTTCAGTCCTAATCCTTTTTTATTTTTATTTGGAACTTTGCATTTTACTGTGATCCACTGGAATCATTCTTAAGTTTGTTTCAAACTCTTTTCTCATACTTTTGCTTTTATACATACAGGGTCCTGGAATCTAACCCTGAGTTTGGGTTTGAGGAAGCTAAACGACGGTTAGAAGGTATCCAAACGTTTCTGTTTAATTATGTCTGTTAATCAGGAACAAAAAGAGCATGATATTACAGTTGCAGCATTTATCTCTGAATCAAAAAATATTTAACATCCACTTTGAGTTTGTGTCTGGGTTCAGTGACAATGTAGTCTCTCTAATAATCTCTTATCTGGAGTAGACATTGTTTTGTGTGCTTTTGGGTTGAGCAAGAAGAAATAAAACATACATAGCTTATTGTTCAGTTTGCTAGTGTCTTTCAAACTCTTTCAATTTTTAACCTTATGTCAGCTATTAACCACAAACCTATAAATATGGATATAAATGCAGAAAACCAGACTGTGTTTTGGGGGACATTTTACCAGTTTAGGTCAAAATGTTTGATCATCTGACCAGAGCACATGTTTAGTGATTGCTTAAAATACAAACCATTTCAGTCCAACACTCCGAAGAAAGCACTGGACTGTAATCCAATCGACGTTGTTATGATGCGAGATTGTTGTGATGATTTGCTGAAGGCAGAGTGTCGGAAAGAGCAGGAGCTCCTCACAGAGACAGAAGTCAATTTCAAGGCGTAAAATTACAAAGTCAGATTCTTTTAAGTCATGTTTAATATGTACAGCATTTTTGTAACAACTGAAGGTAACATAGTTACTTGATTGTGCACTACGTGCCTGGGAACACATAACAGCACTTCTTTTAAAAGTTGAAGTGATTGAATAAACACGGTTTGTCAAAAAAATGTGAAAGAGTTCAAGGCTTACTAATACTTTTGCAATGCGAAGGGTAAAATGATTATGGCTTTTGTAAATAGCTTTGCCTGTCTTCCCTTACACAAATGTCCAAAACGAATCTTACTGAAGGATGTAAAACTACATTTGCCTGATGCAACAAGCTTTCAAAACAGCTTTTATATTCCTCTAAGTCTGTGCACTTCTATCCAATATGTACATTTATCAGATAGGACTGTTTCCCTATTCTTACTTTAAACTGGTAGGAAAAAATACTTCAGCAAAAGTCTTTTCATTCAAACTGTTTTTAATGTTTTGTTTTTCCTCAGATCGACCATGGCTCGTTGATTCTTTTGATCAGTGGCTCGAGAGATTAAAGGTCAGACATTTCTACTGCCTGCTAGTTAAAACATAGTTCATTTGAGCTTCTTCAAGTGGAAACTCAACAAATGTCACAACACTCCTTCTTGACAGATGTTTTTTTGTGTTTCATGCCCTTTGTGATTAATGCTTCAATGCAGTTTATCCTGGTTCTCTGTTGCAGGGTCCTCCTCATCGGTGTGCCTTGTTTTTCGTGGATAACAGTGGAGTAGACATCATTTTAGGGGTGATGCCCTTTGTCAGAGAGCTTCTCTCTCGGGGAACAGAGGTGAGGAACTGAAGACAGAGTGGCAGAAATGCTACATTTTATGAAATGTGTCTTAAAATTTGTAATATGTAATTTGTAATATGTGTTCACTTTACAGGTTGTGTTAGCCAGTAATTCCGGTCCAGCTTTAAATGACGTAACAAACAGCGAACTCCAGATTCTGACAGAAAGAATCGCAGCAATGGATCCTGTGATTGAGTACGGGTGATTTCAGGATTTAACTTACATCAGTAATTATTTCATGCATTGCACCAAATTGCATTTTTTTTTTGTCTGTGTAGCTCGGCCCTGAGGGAGGACAGGCTGACATTAGTCCAGGATGGTTCCAGTTCTCCCTGTTTGGATCTGAGGTGGGTGGATAGTATTAATGCTGCAAATATCCCATTTAAGAACAAAAATTGGAGACGTCCTCACGGCGGTAAAGTCATAATTTCAAAACGGACTCCTCTGTGGTTCCTCAGCCGCTTGGACAAGGTGCTGGCGATGTTGGTGAGGGAGCGGCAGACCGACCTGGTGATCATCGAGGGAATGGGTCGAGCCATCCACACCAACTACTACGCCATGCTCAGCTGTGAGAGCCTCAAGATGGCCGTCATCAAGAACTCATGGTTGGCTGACCGACTGGGAGGAAAACTCTTCAGTGTGGTCTTTAAATACGAGGTTCCAGCCGGAAAACCCCATTAGGAAGCTGCAGCTCCGACGCCATAAAAAGTTTAAATTAAACGCAGCAGTTAATCAGTTTGACTGGATCACTGAATGTAATGACTGGGATTGTAAATTCTAATTGGATGAATGTTTGTTTTTAAGGGTGATCATTTATAGAAGATTTTTTTATTTTCTCGCATTTTTAATTTTACTGTTTCATGAACTCCAGGGGTTCTTCCCTCTTCCCCTTCCCAAGTTCCTGTCTAGCTGTGTGTTCAGTTATCACTTCCGGTTCATCTCATTCATCACCTGAGAAATCAAATCTGTCTGTGTTTAGAAAACTGTTGCAGAAGTTAAAATGTATTCTGAAACCTCTGTTTAAAAAAAAAAAAAAAAAAAAGTAGAAACCTCTTGTTGGTGCGTAGATTGCCACGGAAACGAGCAGCTGGATCATTAACATTTCTTATCCATGTAGCACACTTTATTGATGCCATGAAATGTATTTAATGTGCCTTAAGCTTGATGTGATACAAACATCTTTCACTCAGATTGTGTTTCATTCTTGTTGCAAGTTTAACTGCTTTGGTCCAGCTCACGTTTGTTGCACATTAAGGAAAGAAAACAAATCACTACTTGACTGCCAGCAGTTAATTGGAGAATAAGGAATTGAGTATTGTCTCTGACATTTGTTTAGAGGTTAAGCGTCAGGGAAAATATTTCATCAGAGTGGGGAAGAAGCTGCACTTTACCACTGTAAATAAAGGCACCGGCATTGTTTCCTCCACTTGGTGGCAGTATTCTACTGCGTAGATATTTATCTTGATCAAATCCTTCCCAAGGTGCTTGGTGTCAAAATTAAGACTGCATAATTCAGGTCAAGCGTTCTGTGAGCATCACAATACTGAGAAAATGTCATTTATTTTCAGCACTTCACTAGCATGCTAGGATACACTCCATATTCCATTTTTTCCAAAAACAAATAATCAGAGTTTGATGCAATAATACTACAGCACCTGGTCAATATTGTGGTAGTGAAGTTAGTGGGTATACAACTTCATAAAAAAAAAAAGGTATGATTTGAGGTGTAAATAGATTAGCAAAGCATCAATGTGGAAATATCTCCACAAAAACTCTTGGACTCATGTTTCAATGCTTTATTTCTCCTTTTGTACATATGTGATATACAAGTGTGAGAGTGTGTGTAAATATATACATATTATATAAAATCCAGCTGTATCTCTTCACTTAGCCACACAAAGCACAGATTTTGAGTATTATTCTTCTGACAATCAGTTTTAATTAAATTGTGAAAACATTGATTTTAGCGTGTGTGTGCTTTTTTTTTTTCCGTGTGCCTTTGTGTTCCTTTCTATTTGTGGTTGGGTCTGGGGAGAAATAAGACGAGCTGCCCCCTTATTAAAAAAGCGAACGTGCTCCTGGCAGAATCAAAGCTCGACACTCTGGTATGGGGTGCTTGGCGCCTGCTGGGGAGCTCCAAGCAGATATTGCATGAGCCGCCCCAGCAGGGGGTCCTCCTGCTTTTCCTCGCACTTATCTTTCTGACTACTAAAATTGAACTCCACCAGATCCTATTAATACCCCATCGGCCCTATTTTTGTGAAACCTGTCTCCCCTTGTTTTGGTTCTACTATCAGTTTCATTGCTAGTATTTCTTTCAGCTTCAACAGAAACAGTGCTGCCCTTACCCATTTATGAGTGGATCTCCAGGCAATAGGTTACTAACACAACACTGCCGTATTGCAGCTTTGCAAGTTTTGTTGTGCCCCAGTGTGATTGATGCCCGACATGTGGCAAAGCTCCAAATATTTCAATGCATACTTTAAGTGATCACTTTAAAACAAACAAAATAAGCTTTGATTCAGATGGATACTATCATGTGGTTTTACATTCAAGATTTAATAACTTTTAGAATTCACAACTTCATAATTTAATCTGTTTTTGTTAGACCAAGGGTATCCAAAGAAGGGCCCAAGGCCATTGGAATGATTTTATGTGGCCCTGACCATTTTTTTAATCAAGGAAAAAATCCCAACGAACAAGTAAAAAAGAAAAGCGGGGTAAAACAAGGAAGCTCTGTCCTTTATTAATCACATTCTTTTTCTTTCAGTTTAATTTGACAGTAAATTGGCCCATGACAATATTTTACACAAAAGCTGAGTTGAGCTCATCCATTTATTAAATTTGTCGAAATACAGAAGAGGGAACCATATCCTGCCGTTGTTGCTAAGAATAGCAAATACAGAAATTTCAGACAAATAAAGTAGGAAAATAATCAACCCTGAAAAGTAGAACATTGTAAGCCTTTCTGTTAAAAAGTTGTTTCAAAAGTCTGACATTGTGGGATCATTTTTCTATTCATTTTGTTATTTTTTGCATTCTATCCAGGATGAAATCTACTAAAGTGTCCATTCACACAAGCTTCTGGTGACACCCCATAAATAAGTTGCAAAGGAACTGAGTTCTTTTGATCATGTGTCCTGTTTTTATTTTCCATTTTTAAAGTATTAAAACATAAATGCAACATAATTCCTAAGGCATTAAAAGGCACTTCCATACTTCACCTACTATTATCACTCTATGTGTGAACGTGCTCAAAAACCGTGACAAATGAGATGTAGAATAACAAATTACATTTTGAAGTAATATTGTTTTATGTGTCCCTTCTCAAACAAGACATAAAGAATAACTTATAGGCTGATGGATGAGTTGTGCACAGAGGTTTTAATAGGTAAATTATGAAGATGTAAACTTTGTACATCAATAGTCAGCTCAAACCAAGACTGTAAATGTGTTCAGATGAAGTGATCAACTTGGCAGTTCAATCTTTATGAAGAAAAAGCAAAGTAAATCAAGGTATTACATTAACATTCATATTTATAACTTATGTCAGTTGTGCTAACAGTTTGATATGTTTTCTGTCAAGTCACAAAGACAATTTCAGTGGAAATGGAGCTGCAGTGATACAGACCAGTCTCTGCATGTTTCTGTAAACCTTCTAATTATAGACAGGGCCCAAAACACACAGATGCCACAGGGCCTGAGAAAACAGTGCAGCATTGACTGTAACTGTTTGCACAACATTAATTATGGCAGTTACTGTAAACAAAGATTTCAAAGGACTTTTTTTAGATGTGATTTTAGCACACTTCAGCTGAAGCTTTTGTTGCTTTCATGAACAATACAATTAACTTTAATTGATTGAGTTCCCCTAAATAATACAGTGTGAATCAACGTTACTTATAAATGTATAAATTTAATATATATAATATATCTGTCGTGTATTTCTTGAGCAGTTTAGCATTTTAGTGTGTTTGGTTTGTGTGTGGTATATTAACACAAAATAGAGCATAGTTGTGAAGTCAAATGAAAAATAGGCATTGTTTTTAAGGCTTAGTTTTATTTGACTCTTGCCTGTGTATATAGTTGAATTTGTGTTTTTAAATACTCTGCATAAAATGCAAGGCTGGTAATTTATGTGTTTTATTTGTATTTTCAGCAAGGACAGTAAAACAACAAACAACCAAAAACAGTACATTGCAGTGGCAAAGTAATGGAAAACAATGACAGGTCAACCATAATATACGAACAGTCACTTAGTTTGCTTATGGCTTGGGCAGGTCTTAACTTTATCTTTGCCTTTCATAAAAATCCCCCTCCCAGTTTTGTGTTAAAGTTAGTAGCTGAAATATAACAACATTTTAAAGGGGTATTATTACATTAACAAGATACTTCACTTAGAATTTTTTTTTCACATACTGAAAATGGTTCTTAATGGTCCTTATAACTAAGACAGTGTTTTACACAAAAACATTTGCAGAAATAGATAGACCACTTAGATTATTCGAATTTCATGGCTTTATAATCTTGTCATATATTGTTGCTTTGACTCAAGGAGGTTGGAAGTAGAGGACAGAGATACAATAATTCTGCAGCTGCACACTTATTGGCTCCCTTGACAGTAGTGAGAGCAATAATAACATCCTCAGCACAAATTCTGATCCAGTTTTGATATAAAGTTTTATTTAAAAAATAAAAAAATTAAAAAAATTAAAAATGTCATCATACCGCCTCTAAAAACACTTTTCAAGTCTCAAGTTTCCATGACAGGAAATTATTGAGAAAACTAACAACTTTTTTTTTTTTTTTCAGAGAAGAGAAAGTGGAAAGGCTTCTGTTACTGTGTGAGACCTGATATCACTGCTAAATACAGACGTGTGACAACATGTTCTCACAAAGACAGGTCTTGATTTCTGCAAATGTGTCACTGACTCCCATAATGATCTCTAAAAAAAGCCATTTTGTCTCAGGGAAGTCACACACTCGGCAGGAGTTCCTCTTTAAATGTCATCTTTTTTTCTGTATAGCTGCCAATTTTGCATAGTTGTTTTAAATAAAAAATATAGGTAGTATTCTGAACTTCAAGTTAAAAACCAATTTCCTCATCTCACAGCAAAGTTTGAGGCAGCTCAAAAAAAATGCCTAAAAAAAAAGAACCAATGTATAAGAACCTAAGTATTTGTAGTGATGATAACTAAACCCACAGACATATTCCTGGGATTATAAGTCTATGTTATCTTCTTCAACAGGCTCACTCAGTCTCCTTTAGCTACAACCAATTTCAATGTCATTGTTAAGATTACATGCCTACAGAGCTTTTCCACTTGTTCCCATAAAGCTAACAAGCTCATTTTGTCACCAGCAAAACAGCACCCTACATTTCTAAATGTCATCCGATTCCCAAAAGTGATTTATGCAGAATTATTTGGCAAATACACAGCATTAACTCTGCCAGGACACAAACGGCTCAGGGTGTAAATTCAGATTGAGTGTGGTTGGATTCTCTGCAGCTCTTCTTGAGGAAAAGCAGCCTATGAAAGATTTAGTGACCGGGTTTTACTGCAGAGAATATCTATTGTAGAAAACCCTTACTCTCTACTGAATATCAGTAGAAGTATTTCTCACATTTTCTCTCTGATTATTGACTTTGAAAACATTTATTACCCATTCAGATGCACCAATAGATTCTGGCATGCACATCTACTATGTAGTTATTTTCATACCAGTGCAAAGTGTCTGAATAAGTTTCTGGTTGAAACAGAAAATTATTTGACCAACAAATTTAGCTTCTTCAACTATTCTAAGCTCTTCCAATAATTCTAGATTAATGTATGTTACAAATTAACTACAACAGCAATACACTGATCTCTTCATATGGCAAAAGTTTTGATTGCAGGTTGTTAAATTAATTTTTTTATGCAGTTATTTGGGCTGACTAGCAACATCCCGTTCTTCAAAAGGGAAGCACATTTTTGATGCCCAACACTAACCAATTAACCCTTAAAAACAATCTAAGGGGCGACTTATTTCCATTCCCACAGTGTGATTCATTGTTGTAGATCCGGGGTGTTCAAAGTGAGTCCTCAGGGGTCGGTATCCTGCACGTTGCAGTTCTCTCCCTGGTGATGGTTTCTTCCTCCTCCTCCTCCTCCTCCTCAGCATGTCAATGTTCTGCTGAGAGCTGCTAACAAGCTATCATTTGATCCAGCTGTGTTGAACCAGCGAGACATCATGCAGGATACTGGCCTTTGAAGGACTGACTTTGGACACCCCAGTTGTATTTCTCAGAATTTGAAAATTAATTTTAAGATTTCAGTTAAGGATTGTAAGAAAGATCAATTAAGAAAAAAACAAGAAAAAAAAGTTTGTTGTTTATCATGTTAGTTGGAGCTGCACCATAATCAGGCAAGAGCTTGGGAGGATCATTGAGAGATATTTAATAAGACAAAAAATAAAAAATAAAAAACTTAACATAATATGAAATAGAGCTGGAAATAGAGCTGCAGTAGTTGAAATCTGATATATATATATACTGCTCAAAAGAATAAAGGGAACATGTCACTTTAATTTTGTGTGTGGCTCCAAATCCAGGCCTCCATTGGTTAATAAATTTGATTTCCATTGATGATTTTTGTGTGATTTTGTNTTTCATTCATTCAGATCTAGGATGTGTTATTTGAGTGTTCCCATATATTCTTTTTTTCTTTTATGTGTCCATATTTTTGTGACTTTGTAATTTAACCTTTCCCTTCTTATTTCTGTAATAACGCCATTGTGGTCACTGCAATCTCAGAGACACATTCAGTTCTTCCGCGGACGCGCAAACGTGAGCGCGCACCCCGATCTGGCGTCTTTTCTCTTCCATAAGTGGGAGGAGAGTGTCCGGATGCTCGGCACATCATCTTGGAGAGCGGACCACCGGGGTGTTGCTTCTGTTTCTGCTGCTGCTGCTGCGCTGCGTTTCTGTCCCACCTGACGCCTTATGACCCAACTGCCGCTTAAATCAGAGACGAAATCAAAGGAAAACGACAAACCAACGTAAAGTAAGAACAATCTCAACACAGTTGTTGCGTTTAGATGCTATGTTAATGTTTTTTTTACCCTGCATGTTATAATGTAAATGAGCCGCTTTTTTCACGCTTTGAAGCGTTTTTTAGACGCTCGAGCGAGTTTACATTGGCATGTAACTTTATTCACGGAAATTTGTCCACTGAGTTCCCCCGATTACATCGCAAAACTGTTTGACTTGAAGAGAGTAACTTAATCAAAATTTGCAAACGCATCCGATTTAGATTCACACTACGAAGCTTAAGTGGCTCAAGTAGTAGCTTTTCCAAAAAACAAAGAATTGTGGCAGGAATTTAATGAAAAATCATGAAAAATTGAAAAGCTTATCTCTTCTTCACAGTTTGTTGTTGGTCCTCCACATCAAAGCGTGTTGAAGTGTGTGAGTGAGAGATGGAACAATTGTGACCAGTTCATTGCAAAAATTGACTGAGTTTGTAGGAATTCAGTCAGCAGAAGAAGAAAACAAAAACAAACACACACAAAAAAAAATCCTGTTTAAATGTTGAGTGAACAGAAACTCTGATTATCAGTTTAGAAAGATGAAAATGTAAAATCACCCAAGGACACTCTCACATTATGTTTCAAGCTGTCCTTTTTCTGAAAATTAAGAAGTTTGTCACTAAAATCTTTTTTTTAGGCTCAATAAAAAAAATGTTTCTGCAAAGTATTATCAAGGATTTAAAAAATATATTATTTCTATCCTTCTTTCAGTGATTTCAAACTGTCTCCATCTCACAAATTGTTTTGAAATTTAGCATTTGGTCTCAGCACAAGCTGTACCCCTGCTACGTTTCATCCTGAGCGATATTGTTGATTGTCCATTCTTCTCGTGCACCAATGCTTCACAACTTGTGCTGAGTGCTGCCAAATGTGGCTGCATCCGTCTGATCCCTCAACACTGGCAGGCCAGCGAGTGCTGCTCGCTCCGTGAAAAGGAGGAGGAGGTGAAGCCGAGGGGGAGAGAAAATTTGGGGTTCATATAATTAGTTTGCATGCTTCACTTCATAATGTCCAAACAGGAGCGTTTCCCCCCTGCTGGTGGGTCAAACTGTTCCCACGTGTTATGTCCACATACAGACACAGGTGTCCACATTTCAGGGGTCAGCAGAAGAAACAAGTTTTGTTGGTGGTTGAAGCAGCCACAGCTTTGTTGTGTTTGAGTAGACTCAGTTGGTGTTCCTTGCTGCTATAAATAAATTGGTGTCTTAGACACTTTACTTAAATGAGATAAACCCTCAATTTCTATTTCTTTGCCACTTCTACTCTTTCTGTGTTGCATCTCATTTTCTCATTTTCCTCCCAGTTTCTCACCCTCTCTTCCTCCTCCCCCTTCCATTTGTCTCTCTCGTTCTCACTTCTCTCGGTGGGTCGTCTCTTGTTTCGCTTCTTGGTGCTGCTTGTGTCTTGCAACATTTCTGGAACATGCCTCTGTGTGGGTGTCAGAGGAGGACTCCCTGCTGTGAGTTGTGTGCATGCAGTGATTTAAGCAGAGTTAAAGTGTTGCTGCACTGGCACGAGTTTTCACAAGATGTTGTTGCTGTTGCGCCGCTTCGGAGACAATGTTCTGGTCTCATCCTGCATCTGTTGTACCTGCAACCAAATTACCACCTAATTGTTTTGTGTCTTCCCTGCTCTCTGCTCATCTTCTGTTGCTGACAGATGGACCTTCCTTATGGCTCTTTTCTTTTTTTTTTTTAAATCACTGCTTCCAACGGCCTTCGCTTTCCACACCTATGAGCTACAGAAATCCCCTCCAGTCAATGTGTGAATCCCACCAAAGACTGTGGAGGATTTGACAGACAAAGCAGTTTTATTGTGCTGAAGTCAGTGGAATTGGTCCCTGAGGAAATGAAGTTTTATGGCGTTAGCTGCAGCTTGGCAGACGTGTTTACTGAGCAGTGCCATTAACTATCTCAGTATTTTGCTCCAATTTTATTGAGGTGATATTTCTGATCACCCATGCTGCACCAAATAGACATATTATAGCCAAGCAAAGACATATAGAGGTAAGTGTTTATGAATCAAACATGCTTCATTATTACTTAATTGCATATTGCATTATGCAGAGCAAAGTCTGTTTGTGTTTTCAGCATAAATTTTTCCTTGTGATTACTGCAGTTAATTTTAGATTTTCCCTCTCATTATATGTTAAGTCTGTTTTAAGTGTACAGTTCAGTGATCCACGCAGCTCAAAGGGGATTTTTTTTGTTAGCTTGAAGCCACACACCCACGTTGTGACCTGTGGTTTCTTTTTGACAGACTGCTTTAAATTAGCACGTTATGCATAGCTCAAAAGACTGGAAAAGAGCTGGCTTTTGAGTTGATCAAATTTTATCATGAAAGTATACTTAATCTTAAATTCACAAATTTTGTTTCTTGCACATATACAGAAACAAAACGGTGTAAAGGTGTCTCTGTGCAACATGACAGCTCTCCTTGAACAGCCTGTTTCTGGAGTCTTTGTTTGCTGGATCCTTATGGCCCTGCTGGTTCCTCCGAGAGATAAAACAACGGGAGCAGATGGCTCCTCGAGGTTTGGTGTCACAGCAGGTGAAGCTGAAAGATGCACACATGCAGCAGTTTAATACCAGGGTCGCCTCCCGTTCCGCCCCGTCGCTTCTCTTTTTCCAACCTTCTCTGTCTCTGCCACGGATCCGGGTTCAGGCTCTGTTAAGTATATTTTTATAACGAGTCTGTCACTGGAGCACAGCGTTGCTTAAGGGACTGACCAGTTGATCACAGACTGGAGAGAGGTCTCTGATCTCATCAGAGCTTAATCATCCAGCACTCCAATAGGGCCCGCTTTGCAATTTGTTGCAAGATTACCAATCATTTTACACTTACACACTCTACTTTGATTCATGTCTCCCGGGTGGCCATCTCGCGCCATGCTTATGAAAGCTCCCACCACACACGCTCATACATATAAATTGTGTTTTCTACAAATGTAAACTATTACAGCTCAATTTCGGCCTCCCTGCCCTGGCTTCCGAAAAATATAGAATTGATTTTAAGATTTTATTGCATTTTATATTGCATTTTTTATTTTTATTTATTTTATTGCATTTTATATTGCATTTTTCCCTTCAGTCTAGTGCCGAGTTTAAACATTCAGTATCAGACGGTTAGAAGCAGAGATTCAGATCAAGAATTCAGTCTGAGTCTAAGAGAGATCAAATCTGTGTGAATTGTGTCATGTTTATTTTAGGAATTTTATTTTTTTTTCATCTGTCAAAATGTAAATAGTTATCACTCCCACGCTGTAAAAAATCACAGGTATAATCTCACCTTCACAGAAGATACACTGATTCAACAACTGAATTGTTCAGAGCAAGCTAATTGATGTTGAAATTTTAATATAAATTTTGGATCATATGAGCATCACAAAAACGTTTCTACACTCATGTTTTTTGTTTTTCATTTTAAAAAATGTAATGTTTTCATGACAAAATGATGGGTGGAAAAAGTAATCTTTTAAAGTAAAATTAAATTATGTTTAATTTTATAAAAGTATCCATTTGTACTGCTTATTGGTACAGGAAATAATCCATGTACTTGTGAAAAACCCCCCAAAAAGAATTATTATTATTAACCGCAGCTATGATTTTTTTTGTTAAATACACAAAATCCAGAGCTGGTCTTATATTGCATGATGCCTGAAGGTACATTTCATGCGGGGTGCATATTGTCCACCAAACAGCACCTTTTGTATTTCCATATATTCAATTTACATTGTTTAAAAGCAGCAGCAGGAGGGCAGACTTGCTGTTACTTTGTGAGGATTTTGTTGTTTCATTGAGCCGGAAGAAAAATCGAGCCAGGTTTTGCCATCTAATGTAAAATGTGTCAAACAAGAGCCATGAAAGAGTTTGACAAACGATTAAATCAGCACATTTTGGAGTGAATGTTAGACATAAATATTTTATAAAAATCTAAGATACCATCTTCATTGTTCAATTTAAAAATTTGTTGTGTGCTTTTTTTAAATTGGGCTTTTAATCTATTTTTTATAAGTAATATAGCTCTGCCTGCGATGTCTTGATGTTTAACTGTATTTTTTTAAGATGATGACATGCATGCATGAAAGGAAGATATGGCAAATAGATTTAAGTAAGTAAGAAATTAAAGATTTTCATGAAGGTAACCTAGTCTTACATAAATGACCAGCTTAGATCGACGTGTTCTTGAATGAGTGCATTCTTTGAAAGTCTGATATTGAATGTTTTTGAAACCTTTAGTGAAGGTTAAAATTGTGTAACTCTTCAATGTAGATGTGATTGTTGTCAAGGGAGACTTGCATGCAAATTAGGGGTGCACCGATTTGTCACCCAGACGATTTATCGGTGCCGATTTCTTTAATTTTGGGAGCTTGGCAATTGGTCGATGCTTGCATGTGGAGCCAATCTTATCCCCTGACCTTATCTACCTGCAGCAAACATCTAAAAATCAACGAATGTCCTCTTCTGCTCTCCAGTGAGTGAGGTTTGACTGATAGCCCACCAGGTCATGTCTGCACGTTTGCAGATAATAACACTAAGCCCACTCAGTCAACTTAGCAACTTTCTTGCGTGACATTTCCGAAAAATTGGTATCAGACAAAATCGGAATTGCCTTTTTAAAGATCGATAATCTGAGATCGGTCAGAAAACTGCAATCGGTGCTCCCCTAAAGCAAATGTATTGAAAGATAGCTCAGTTTTATCACAAATATTTCTATGTATGGAAACAAAGTATGACTGCAATTTAGTTAAAGTCACCAATAAAACATATTGGTGCATCTTGTAGAAACTTCCCGTTGTTTGTAATGAAATCCAGCAGTGCATCATCGTTTGTCTTTTTCAAAGAAAAAATAAAGATTATATTGTGTCATACAGAGATTAAATTTACCTTTTTGCAGCACTTTGAGAAGTATTTGATTTAAACAGCTAACATTCATTGAAAGGGTACCTGCATTAAATAAAATCTGGCAAACATCATTTTGAATCCCTCTATATAGAGTATGATTTAGACAGAATATTAAGTTCTTTTGATAAGATCTCCTAATATCCTTAAGTCCGAGGTGATTCTTTAAACACTTTATTGACAGCTCCTTTTGGTATTTAAAGGTTGCCATTCGAGTGGTAGATTATCCCCTGTAGGAAAGTTGATAAAGAAACCTGTCAGGCCACCAGTTTGTGGCGTCCCATCACCTCGGTGCAGATGCTCGTCCTGCTGTGCTTCACTAACAGCACACAGGCTTGTTTTAATACACAGCACCAGCAGGCGGCTGTGGTTGTTTATTACACACTAGATGCCGCGCTTGAAACCCAGAATGCCACCCAGAGTGCTCCATTATCACCCTCACCCCGCGCCTCGTCAAAGGGCCACCTGTTTAGTGGCACATGAAAGTCTGCGAGAGGGAAACGGGGCGCTGCTGCGCTGAGATAGTCAGTCGCTTTCCCTTTCAGTTGACAGCTCTATTCAGGCCTCAGATTTGATGGGGAGGCCTTCTGTTCCTACGTAAGCGTCACATTTTTCTCTTTTCTTTTTTTGTTGAGAAAACTGGTTTCTTTGAAGGGTCATGTTGTTGTGAAGCTTCTGCTTTTATCTGCAGTGCAGGTGATTATGATTTGCGCTTGTTTCTGCAAACAGAGCATTTATCCTTTGATTCTTCCACTCAAAAGAAGGGAAAAAAAGAACAATCTTTGTCAGGTTGAGAATAAATACTTCTGAAAAGACGATTTTTGCTCTTTGTGAAAATGGAGCCAGTGAGTCTTTCATAGCAAAAAAATAAATAAATAAATAAAAATGCTCCCACTATCTGGTTCCACTATAAGATTTTTATTTATTTATTTACTTTGCTTTTATTTTTCTTATCTAAAGGAACAGTTGGTGTAAAACATGTTAACTGTGGGCTGAAAGCCCCAATTTCTTTGCAAGGCTGTGTTTCAAGTCATGAAATCTTGCTTTTAATAGATTTTCAGACATCCTATCGAGGATTTTTCTTTTGAAAAATAGGCAAAACACTGGCGGTTTTTCCACAGTACTTTTCCTTGAGTGAAAATAAGGATTCAATACATGAATTTCATTGGTGTTGAATATTTAATTTCCTTAACGCTTGTCTGCATGCACATCTGCCTTTTTAGTACCAGTAAAAAGTGGGATTTTGATATTACGATGCCATACAAAAAAGGAGTCACATGACAACTAATACTGCTGTAATATCTGCCATTATGTGCTTATTTCATTTATATTCAAACACCTCTATTACTCTAATTTAATATTTAATATAAATTGGAATGTTGTTTTCTAACATTTATGGTTGTTCTGAACCTTGAATTATTTTAAAACAGCTTGCATTTTTTTTGCTGTTCCCAGAAAAGTTTTAGGAAATGCATTTTGAAGTTTTTGTGACTTGTCAAAATAATGTTTGTAGCCCAAATTACTACAGTATGACACCAGCAGGACACTCTTTAAAAATGTGCTAAACATTGTCACATACATTGCGAGGTTTTGCTAACGGTGATCATCAGCCTTCCTGTATTCGTGTGACACTGGCCTGATTTTGTTCCCTCTATGAATATAATTACAGCTGGGTTTACCACTGAGCTGTCAATGATAATGTACAGGCAGCAGACACACAGTTCAGGATAAAGTATCGATCTGTTTTAGGTATTGGATATGTGTCAGCCCTAACTAATCACTTTGGCATTTGGTCATTAGCATGCAAGGCTAGATTTGCGCTTTCATTTTTCAACCATAACCACTTAAAATTTGTTTGCTATCTAAAAACAATTAAACTGTGAGTTGTGATGAAGCAATCAAAAGAGACTAAAACAGACAAACAAGAAAAGAAGATTAGGTTCTCGAGGTAAAAATTATACTTGGATTCAGACTTTCTCCTGCAGCTGTTTCTGCCTCCTGTGGAGACGCAGACAAAGAATCAGAGATCATATTGTAAAGAAATCATGTATGCATGCAGAGAACGGCATTTGAACCTCTCAGCTTTTCCACAGTGACTGTCTCTGCCTTGTTAGGATGATTCTTTACAATACGTGTTACAGGTAAATGGCAGTTTTGCCTTAATTTAGAATAAATTGAACATTTTTGCAACAAAACAGAAACATTTCATAATTTCACTGAATCATTTAGATCCAAAAATCTCATTGATTTGTGTAAAAATGTACTTTACTAGCTCGTGTTTTGCTTCCAACTGTATTGACTTTGCTGCTGCATTATTTTCCTTTACTGCTAATTGTTCCAGAATACTAACATTCAAAAAAATAATACGCTGTTTGTAAATACTCACTTCAAGTTTCCTAGTCATATTTTTTTTAATTTTTTTTTTATTAATTTTGTTGGTTCCCCGTCCACGGATAGTGGCGCCACATCCCTCATATCCAGAACTGTTATTACTGTAATATTTGTCTACCTGCTGCGATCAAACATGCTCTCACTTGGCTAATTTTTTGGATTATTTTACAAGGTAGCTGGTTTGTTACTAGCATCTGAAATAAAATTATTAGGACATAACTTTGGAGTAAATATATCTACATAAAGATGCTGGACAGAAAAAAAGACACTGTAATAAAAATTTTAAAGAAATTGCCAATGGATTTCGTCTTCAACATTAGTCATCTAATACTATTGTGGGACCAAAATTTAGAAAAAAGTATAAAAGGTGATATTTTTGCTAGAGAAGTTGATGAAAAAGAAATGTTTAATTATTTTAAAATTGGTCAACATTTTTTCAAACAGCCATGAAAATAATCCTCCAGTTCTAGACCAGCCTCACTTAAATGTGCTTAAAAAGTCAAACAGATGCATGATAATATACATGTTTAAGCCATTTTCTGTCCATTTGTTAGTTTATTTGTCCATTGTATTCCTCTTTTGGTCTTACAGGGTTAAGCACTCAACATCAGCAACACTTCGTATGTCAAACAAACAGATTCCCGTTCTGGCTAAGCTCCGACTATGTCACACAGCTGATAACCCTCACCTTTGACACCCCAAAGGCCTACTTAGAGATAAAGATCTCACCCCAGTGAAGAGCCACATGCACTAGTTTTCAAAGAGCCCAGCTGGTTGAACTCCCAGAGGTCCATTGACATATTCCAGCTCTAAATCCCATGAGTGATACTTGCACTCGCACTGCAAATTTCCCCTGACATCAGCACTATCCTCTGCCCAATTTACGAACACACACACACACGCCACACAAAGCAGACTATTCTTTTTTGTTATTTCTAGAAACCCTTAAATGTCCTGTGTGTACCAATGGTATGCCTTTCTCAACTTAGTGTGATGAAAGACCAAAGACCTCATCAGGCCCCAGCCCCCCTCACAAGTCAGCCTTACAGGCTCAGAGAGAGCACACACTCACCATCACTAACAGCTCAATATTTCTTGCTCATTGATTTTCTGTATACCCTGCACCGCAGTTTGTCTTTTAACACAAGAGACCCGCCTGCTGCAACACCATAACAGCTGTGTGCACTGTCTGCAGCGATGGATTGAATCAGTTTAAGAAGAGGACAAAACAAACAATTTTTAACTATGTCATCTTGAGTTTTACTAAGGAGGAAAACCACCTCTGCGCCTGTTGTGCGGTGCTGGGAATAATAACGAGAACACACGGCAGCGCCACTGACAAATACAATAATCTGAGGAGGCAATAATCTATATACCATATTAAAAGAAGTCCCATTAGGAAGCTACGCAGTTATTTCTTATTTACAGTCATGTTAAACAAATTAGAAAATGCATTCAATTGAGGCTCGCGTTTCAGATTATTTCTTTTAAATTTTTATTTTAATAGTCTTTAAGCAGTTATTAAACATTATTTCATTAAGCCCACATTAATGTATTAAAAATATTTTGAGTGGGTCTGATTTAATATTGTAATCTGAAATGTTTTCATTCACTGTAATCAGGAAATAATAATAACATATGGTTCACTTGTTATCTGTGGAGTGAGTGTTTTTGTGGAGCTTTGAACGCACGCAGGGATCAGTTTAAAGCTTTAAACCTTAAAACCTATTTTTTTAAAAATAGGTTATAGAGATGATTGTATAAACTGTTACAAACTATCTCTATAAACGGAAAGCTATACAGTCGAGCAGTGCAAAATACATACTAGAGTTAAACATGCTTTATTATTTTTATTTCGTGTATTACTCTAAGTCTTACAGGGTTACATTTGAATTCTTTGTAACTTTCCTACTATGCACGGTTCTTCCTCCATCTTAAACATGTAATTTTTAGTACATTAAATCATGAAGGCAAAGAGTTAGGTACACATTATATTTCATTTTTATATTGTACCTTTTGTAGTGTATTCTATTTAACCTAGTTATGCTTTGCATTAACACGATCACAGTTCAATAAGCTAAATTAAATTTAAATATGCCACTCAAGATGCAATTAACTGCCTACTAACGTTAAATCAGAATGTAAGCTAAAAAATGTTTAACCGTATTGTCCTATAAGGTAGTGGGTCTCAAGGCAGTGATAAAAAAGAATAAATGTTCCGCTCCACTGCTTTGTTCTTCACACATTTTATTCACATTTGGTTGCAGTGACACACCAATAATGTAGATATACTGAGCCTCATCTTTCAATTCAGTCACATCTCGCAGATATGTTGACTTTCATAATGAAAGGTGCAGCTGGAGGGCTCCTGAGACCACTGAATAGACAGTGATGAAAGATGTGCGCAGTGCAGTGTCTTATTTTGAGTTATGTATGAAGGCACAGGAGTGAAAATGTAAGAAGCATTGTGAAAAAGAGGAAGAGCTTTTTTATTGTTCAACCAGTAAAGTCCCGTTGAGATTAATTCAGGGGAGTCCTGACCAAGAGAGAGCGAAAGTTACACAAGAATTAAAATTGGGCTACACGATTAAAATGCCAAACAAATATGTTTTTTAAAATGGTCACAATTAAAAAACATAATCTCTATAACTGTTAGTCTGGACTGAATGAGCTCAATGAAATAAATTCAGTTGATTTTCAATCTTTCTGTGAAACACTTAAAATGTAAATAAAAGTTAATCCTTGCAAGCTACTAATACTACCAATGCTGTTCCTTTCCCAGTTTTGTATCCATAAACAAATAGTGAGCACTCAAAGCATTGCATATAAGTCTATTTTCTTTATTCTATTTTTTTTAATTATGTCTGTTTGTTTTTTACACATATTTAATTATATAATATTCTTAGGCTTTGAATTACACCCTATTTCCATTTACTTTAAACCTGATTGCTGTTTGGTCTGGTTGTTTCTTATTCAGTTTGACACATTAGCACCTTTGAGCAAACCAAGTCAACTTTAGACCACCTCCAACTCATATTGATGTCATAAAACAAATTTTATTTTCTGTAAAAAAAAAAAAGAAAAAGCCAAAATTGTTCGTTGTCAAAGCAAATGGAAAACCTCTTAATAACCAGTGCAAACCGATGAACTGGCAGTACAAAATACCCGGCTGTAGATGCTCCATGTGTTCCGAAAAAAGGACAAGATGCTGAACATGAAGCACAAAAGCTTAACGAAAAATTTTGATTCATCTATGTTCTTGAAGTGAAAAATAAAATTATGGTTGTCTAACCATATCTAAGTATGTTTTTAAGGCTAAAAATGACCAAACTCTATGTAAAGGTGAAAACAAATTACTAAAAGCAAAGGTACCGTTGAAACCTCAGTAAAAATGTTAACATGATGGAGTCTGCTTGTGCTTAAGAACTTCTAGGTAATTTACATTTCATAAAAAAAATAGAAAATGAGCAGTACTTAGATGTGTTTTCATCTCTCAGCAGGTGGCGCCGTGTTGGAGAGAAAATGGCATTCTACTGGAGTCTGCTGCTGGTGTTCCTGTTTACCATCCTGGCTGTGTCACAAGGTGCTGATCCTGCTGCTCCACATGGCAAGAGGAGAAAGGCACAAATCTCAGCAGGTAGCAGTAATGCCCTACAGTACCCTGGTCAAGTTCTGCAGAGCCAAAGCTATGGCAGAGATCGCAGGGGGCACGGCAGCCAGAGGAGCCGCTACGCTAAAGGCGAAGCTGGAATCCTCTCTCACAGGGGCCTGCATCCTCTGCCCAGGCTTGATGATGAGGAGACGGGCCTGGAGGGCCTGAACCCAGTGAGAGTTGAAATGGGCCCAAGCAGGGACAGAGCTCGACAGGGTGCAAAGAGCTCATCCCAGAACCAGGAAAGCAAGAACCAGGAAAACCAGCTCGTAGGAACACGCAAGGGAAGAGGCCATGGGAGTGGACACAGGCACCTTTTTGAGAACAAGAAGCAAGGGAGTCGACGAGACAAGGTGCGACACAAAAAAGGTGAGATTTGCACAAGTTCAGGTCAAGTGTTTAAACAGAACTTTGAGTTGAACCATTTTCAGTTCTGGACCAACAGCAAAACTTAACATTGATGTTAAATATTGCTACAATTCTCAAATAAAATATGTTTAATGTTAGTTAGTTATTACAAGCTGCAGGTTCATTATAGCCTAAAATGTCACAGAAAAGGTAAACTCTATTATAATTAAAGGTCTAATAATCTACCGCATAAAAGGTATTTGTCCTCATTATCATTTAATTCACGTTTACTCAAACAAAAGAGCTGTGTGGAGCTTAAGCTCTAAAGGAAACCAATAAGTCCATGGAGTTTATTATCAAATGTGCATAATATAAGTTTGTGATGTCATGACAGATTAAAGAGACAGAAAAACATTTCATTTAGTGACATTTTGGATTTTTAATTTTAAAGAAAATTGTTTAGTTAACTCAGAATTCTGAAACTTTAATTTGTTTGTCGTGCAGCATGTATATATCTTCCTCCACAGATTCGCTATCAAATTCAAGTCAGGAGTGGCTTTTATAAAACATTAAGATTATTTCCAACCTAAAGAAATAGGAGAGGTTTTCATTAAACCTAAATCTGCCCATCTTATGAATAATTTGGGGATTAAATGTGTGCATGACTTTGGGATGATCGGCAATAATAATGTTCACGAGGAAACATTTTTGAAAACAACATCTGTACAAAAAAAGCATTGCAAAGTAAAATAGGAATTGTTATGAAAAAATACAAAAGCGATCCGAGTATGCTCTTGTAGATTTTGTTCAGATTCAAAACAAAGCAACGGTTTTTCCATCTTGTCAGGGTTTCCCTCAGGGCCTGAGGCCAGCTCTGCGTTCAAGGACAGAGACCAATTTGAGGATCCTCCCCCTTCTTCATCCTCACCATCTACCTCCCCCTTCCTTGGCGTGACCCCACCCAGTGAACCCCCCTCCCCCATTGACAGCCTCTTTGACTCTGACTCTTCCATGGTTACCACGGCGACGAACGAGCATCCCCCAACGCTTCCCCCTGGCTCTGTCAAACCCCAGGTAACCTCAACAGAACTGGAGTGCTTATTAAAGGCTGTGTCTCCTGTACCTCAGTGTGACTCCAGTGTGCCAGGGAAATGGAATGAAAATGGGGCCCCATTGCTGCAGTTATGCTGCTCCAAACCTCTTAGCTCATCTTAGAAAAGAAATTGTGAAGCTGAACGCTGCTGGTGAAAAATGTCCTCCAGCAATCCAACCTCTCTCGGCTCTTAGTTGTAGTGTGTTTGAGAGGTATGACCATATTCATTGTAATAGTACCGGACTGCTGGGTCTCTGAGTTCAAGAGCATGTTTTCTGTGAGCACCTTTTTGTCCTTGTGTCACCACCATTCCGGCTTTTTACTTCTATTATGGGCTTGTGCTCTGGAGAAACTGCAGGGTGCAGAGGCCGACATTGACCACCTGTCACATCCACCCAGAATGAGACATACATGTTTTCAATAAGATCTGTCCATTTCTGGGCATGAAGCTAATTATGCGCCCATCTTTGGCTGAAGTGTAAAAGAGAAAATTGATTTCTTAGAACCAATTAAATTATAAAACTAAGAGTTATACTGCATCAACTATGCAGTATAAGTCTTGGAAGCGATGACAGACAACATAACACAAAGAGCCACTTGATAAGCCCCATTTCTCCTTCAGATCTCTGTAGAAATCCAACTATTCAATTTTTTTTTTCATAGTGCTTTGCAAAATTATTTTTCTCACCCTTAACTGTACAAACACAAACTTCAGCCTACTTTATTTGAATTTTATGTGAGGAACACACACACAGTAATGTGTAGAGTAGTGTAAAAAAATGTAAAGTGTCTTACTTCATTTCTGCAGGAAATGAAGTAAGACACTTCATTTCCTGAAGTGTACCACAATGTGGTTCCACATTGTAGAACCACAATGTGGTTCCACATTGTAGAACCACAATGTGGTTCCACATTGTAGAACCACATTGTGGTTCTACAATGTGGCTTTGTAGAACCACATTCTTGAAAGCGCAGCTGCAAGTCTTTTGCAATATGTCTCCATAACTTTGCACATCCAGGATCCAAAAATGTATGTCAGTTTTTCCTCACTAATTAGTTCAAGCTCAATGAGATTAAATAGGTAGTGCGTTTCAAGTTTTGGTAGAAGTTCTCATTTGTATTTACATCCTTGGCAATTTTAATGTCTTGCTGTGCTTTGCATTGTAGCCCTGATGGTACGTTCAGAGAAGGTGAACAGTTCCCACCAGTTGTATGTCTGGAGGAGAATTGATAACGTTAGAGAATTTTGTAATTTCTTTGAATATTGCTCTGTATTCAACTTTATCA
This sequence comes from Poecilia formosa, assembly GCF_000485575.1. Classification (NCBI taxonomy): domain Eukaryota; kingdom Metazoa; phylum Chordata; class Actinopteri; order Cyprinodontiformes; family Poeciliidae; genus Poecilia; species Poecilia formosa. Next base: position 3,567,927 of record NW_006799957.1, on the reverse strand, counting down.
GCTTTCATATCAACCAATCTCCCAGTCCCTGCTGCATTCATGATGCTGCCACTACCATGTTTCATCATGGAAATGGTGTGTTTGTTAGTTTCTCTCAACATAGATTATTTTATATGGCCACATAGCTGAATTTGGAGTATAATCTCATCTGACCAAATGTCTCCTGTGTCCCCTACACTGTTTGTTGGAGAATTTATAACTGTGAGATTCTTTCAACAATTTCTTTCTTCTTGCAGAAAGGCCATTTGTAGAGTGCTACAAGAAGGGTACAAGATTGGCAAAAAACCCATCATTTCTCAAGTTATAGAAAAACCAAGAGCAGACAAGAACCAAAATAACAAAATAAAAAATCTATTAGGCTGGAAAAGATTACAGGCACATTTCTAAACTTTTGAAAATCCAGTACACCACATAAAGAATTCACAGGGTTTAATGTCTTGAAACAGGTGCTGACATCCAAGAAGATAACTTTTTCTTAAAAAAAATTAAAAAAAATGAGTCATTAAATATTTTCGTACGATGAAAGACTAAAAAACCCTAGGAAGACCAGTGTTCACAGGTGTGAGCAAGAAGCAAGATATTTTTAATTAGCACTTAATCCACTTTTTATTCAAGGTTTAAAGAGCAGCTGTACAGAAGCAGGTACCTCCTGCTAATTGATATTTACAGAGGCTGAAGAAAAGTATGGATCTTGTTTCACCAGGGGGGTTTACTGTTTAAAGTATTTCATCTGAAACATCTCAAAGTCCTGCTGACTGAATTACACTGTGAGGCATTTGTTTTCCACGAGGGAATTGAATCTGGAAATCTTTTTCATGGCTTTTATTGCAAAATAGAACAGCTCAGGAAATGACTGTGGGGATTTGTTTTGCTGAAATGACACACATTTCTCATCTGAATATTTTTATTTCACTAAAGGAAGAACATTTAAATTTGAAAGCACTTCCACTTAAATAAAAACATGACTCACGCCAAAGATTAAAAAAAAATTCAAACAGCAAGGTGAAAGAGAGATCGTTAATTTTTAATCTGAGATATTGCTTTTAAAACTGGAGACCTAATGGGGGCATATTGTATTGTATTGTTTAATCCTTCACTATCATCTAGTGCTTTGTAAATGTTACAAAGGACACAAGCTCTGCTCCTGAAACACTTCATGCCAGACTTAGTCTCTGCTGTTGCATAATAAAAACAGATGAAGTATGCAGTTGTGGTTAATGTTCTATAAGGTTCAGTCTCTAAGCAGTGCATTTAAAACACATAAGCAGTGCAAAGTTTATTTGTATGCTGGTCTGTGGGCAGACGTTTTCTCTGCTACCAATCGATTGTTTTCTGAAGCTTAGCTGCTGTCTCTGTTGTCCTTTCAGGGTAGTTTATGAATCACTGATGCATCACTGCTGCTGGTCACAACAAAAATGTTGCAATAAGAACAGCATTAATACATTTACCTGCAAACTCTTTTAACTTATTGCTGCCGGGTAAAGACTGAAGAAACTGTCTCTAGTGTGTTACTTACACCACTCACTGTATGAACTTTATATTGTGGTTCCAGTTTTTAATCGAAAAGAAGATTCAGTTACTTGTTCATCTGCATGTTATTTGTTTCTTTGCACAAAATCCGTGTGAGACTTAATGATAATGATTCCTCTGAAATACTGTGACTTTGCAGTTTCAATTTAAGTTTGACTTTCAGAAGTCTGGTCAAGGTCAAGGAGAGGTGATGCCCACGTTGGACATGACACTCTTTGACTGGACGGATTATGAAGATATGAAGCCTGTGGATTCCTGGCCATCTTCCAGAAAGAAAGGTTCATAAAGTCACTGTAATGCAGGTTTATTAAAGATTTTTAATTGACGGGGGAAATTTTGTTAAGCACATGGTCTGTCTGATTAAAAAGCCAACCTCCTGGACAATTTTTCTAACAGATTTGTAATACAATTATTTAATTTTAGATATCATAGTAGGGCTAAAACACACATGGGTTTTACAATAGGCATTAATTTTACAACTCAAATAATCAATTATTTGAACATAATTGTCACATTAGTTTCTGATATAAGCACAGAGTTTAAATCTTTGGTCATGGTTTGTAGTGCAGTTTTGTTATCACCTGTGAAATCAAAGCTTTACAGTCCAATTTTGGAAAAGTCACTTAAAATGAAGAATCTAATTTGAGATAGATTTATGGGGTGCCAGAACTCTAAGAATAGTCGAAAGAGAAGTTTTTAAAATCTAAACCATTGAATTCCACCCAGTGTTTTAAAACAGAACATGCAGCATGAGTAGCATGCCATGAAAACAATTATCTGGCTTTTAAAGAAACATGCCCTCTTAATTAAGAAGAAAGACAAATTATTCTTAAGCTAATTCAGTTAAAGAGCTGAAATAGCTTATGAAAAACTTCTATTACAGATTTTAGATAAACAATTATGATATCTTATTACAAAATAAAGGCACTTTTTAGGTTGGTAAGTGTCTGGGGTCACTGAAGTTGTACCCTGAGATTAGAAGACAGATTAATTATGTCTTCTTAAAACCATGGAAATAAATTTTAAAAACCGTGAAGAAAAGATAATTGCCATAGTTACAACCTCTTTGATCAGTTTTGTTTAAAATAAATCTGTTGTGTTGAAATGATTTTCCTGCTGCAGACAAGAGACGGAGTAAAAACCTCAGCAGTGGAAATTTGACAGCAGATGTGGATGCAATTGAGCCATGTGACCACCATCTGGACTGTCTTCCAGGTCAGTGTGAACATAAATAACTCCTTAATTAGATAGAATTTGATTATAGAATTCACACATCACTTAACTCAACAAATTATTTCATCACTCCAAAATAAACATCTTTTAGATCACCCTTGTAGCACTCCAAACTGTCTGTGTATTCATTTTCATGTTGTAATTTCTGTGTTTCTTGTGCATCAGGTTCCTGTTGTGACCTGAGACAACATGAGTGCAAACCTCACAACAGGGGCCTGAACAACAAATGTTACGATGATTGCATGTGTGAGGAAGGTAAGTAGATCCAGTCATAGTAGATGTGATTTTGATTGTTTTTAATTGTTGACTTAAATCACCATCTCAATTTCGTTATGAATAATTCCAAACGAATTAGACTAAAGTTACCTCAAACATGCTAAATTATTCTGTGAAACAGAATTACAACTGCTGAATAGAATGGTTTACTTTTAAAGTAAACATGAGTCAATTACTGTTCCGTCTTTTCTCCATTTGTGAATGAGACCTGTCACTGTGATTTCCTAGACTCTCAAAGCCTGCTGTGTAACCCTTTCATGATTGAGCGATGTCAAAATACAGCTTCTATCAGTTCTTGAATTTCTGTAGATTTGGGCACAATATGTGGGTTTTCAGATATTTTATCCAACTTCATCCAAGGTCTTGGGGTTTGAGTCCCAGCCAGGGGTCTTACTGCACGGAGTTTGATTGTTCTCCATATGTATGCATTGGTTCTTTGCCGACACCCCGGCTTCCTCTCACAGTACAAAACATGCATGTTTGGTTGAGTAGTTGCGTTATATTGCAAAGTGCAGTGTGTGCATGCATCATTGCTTGTCCACCATCCTGTGTTTCTCTGTGTTTTCTTGGGCTAGACAGAGAACCTATCTGGAGTGTTCCTCAACTCTCATGAATGAATACTGAAAGTTTCCTCACAATGTTTCTGTAATCTTACATTTAGATTTGAGCAAAGGTGCTTTATGAATATATCTTTCAGGATTCCGATGTTATGCTAAATTTCATCGGAAGAGACGCGTGACCAGGAGAAGGGGCCGGTGTGTCGTCCCAGAGTCAGTCAGCAATGACCAAGGAGGCTTCATCACCATATGAAGATGAGAGAGGAATAAGCATGGAGAAGAAACATGTGACTATGTCAATACAACAGTACAACCATGACATTTCTAAAAAACTAAGTGCTTAAAGATGATCCCTTGCTGTCTTTTTTTTTTTTTTTTAAATCAAATCAATCTGCAAATGTTAGCTGATTGGACAAAAACATCTGGGCCTTTATATCAAAGTAGCAGCTAATTAAAAATCCTTTAATGTTTCATTATGGGATAATCTGTGTGTCCTGTCCCAGCAAGTCAGCATCTTTAAGCACCTGGTTTTACTCTAAAAATTTATTTTAAAAAGATTTCTACAACAAGACTCTTTACAAAATGTACCAAGCCCACTGGTTGTTTGAAAATGTCTTGCTGTTTTCATGTCATTTGATTGATCAAATTCAATCCGATTCACCAAGTTAAATTAGTAATTGTCACAGTTTTTAGATGTTGATTGACTTTGGTGTTGTCTGTCATGCAAAATTTGAGTTTGTTTTTAATTTTAGCAACAATCCTATACTGGATCCAATTGACTTACCTCTTGAAATACCTTTACAATACTGGTTTCATTTCTTTAGAGTTCAACGTCTGCAAGTTGGATTACTTTAAACCCAATAAACAATCACTCACTGGAGTACGTTTTAAAAACCTGGAATGTTTTTTTTTTTTTTTTTTTTTAGTTTGTGGCCAACATGTTGAGCAGGTTTACCATGTTAGTCATAAATACTATTTTTCAATTGGTCTGATAAATGAATATAAGGCTGATCTAAATGCCAAGGACGTTCTAAAAATTATGCCGCAGCTCAAAGTTTCCTAATGGTACTTGAATAAACAATGATACTGTTTTACTTTTCAGTCTAATGTCATCCATGTCCTAATATTTCTTTTGTATTTATTCTGTATTTGCATATATTTGTCTATAATTTCTGTTTTTCACTTTTCATGATTAAACAGTTGCTAAGAAACTGTGTGTAATGTATCTTTTCCTATGTAGTGACAATGGATTTTTTTTAAAAAAAAATTGCTCACGAACAGAATTTCTTCAGTATCAGCTGCATATGCAAATTGGAAAAAACAAATCTGGATTTTCATATTTAAAAAGTTTTTGTTACATAATTGAACTGAACTGAAGTATTACTGCTAAGACTGTACATCAAATTGAGGCTCACAAAATTATCATTTTATTTCTGATGCTCCCTCACTGTAATATTATGTATGTCAGTCACAAAGTGGATTTAAAAATGTCACTGTTTTATTAGAATAATATAACTGTTATATCTTTTATGTCTTTGTTCAACAAAATGGGCCTTTAAAAGTGATCTGGTTCATTTGGTTCAACTACTAATCGTGTTCCCTTCCACAAGTCTTCCATGGAAATCTGAGTTACTTGAGATTATTGCAAATATTAGCAATTTAACGTAAGAACTATTGCTCTTCTGGGTTCAAAATATGCAACTGACTAACTTTTGACTTTAAGTAGGACACTTTCTTTAACACATTTGTGTAACCTCGTGCATGGCCTGTAGCAAAAAGAACTTATTGGCTATTCCTACGTCTTGCAAAATCTTCATACAGGGGAGAATTGTGGATTGCAAATATGTTAACGAGTTTATCTACCTTTTGAAGCCAGTTGATTTTCACAGGTATTTATTTAGGGGTATCAGAGAAAAGAATGTTCAAAATTCTTGATAGTCTTATATCATTTCATTTCCACATTCCAGAATTATGTTACTTTGAATTGATCAATGAAAAGAAAAATGAAATCACAGTAAAATACTTTAACATTCTGACAAAATGTAAAAATTGTTCACTTAGGAGTCATACTTCTGTTGGGCACTATACTGTTGAAAAATTATGAGTCAGAAAACTATAGACTTTGAAGGGTATAGTCACCTCAAACATAACAATCAAATTATTGGAGTAAATTCAAGATGTAAAGAGATTTCTGCAGTAGAAAAACATTTAATCATATTTGAAATGTACTTATTTGAACAGCCTTTACTTTAAACCGTAGTTTCCCAGCTCAAGGTGAAAACATACTGAGGTGAAGTAGTAAAAAAGTATTTTACATAAAAATGTTCATCTTAACCTACTTTTTTTTTCAACAAATCAAGTAATAAGTATGACTAACATTAAAGGTTTTACTTGAGTAAAATTTCCTCTGTTGCAACATTACGCTTTAAAACTCAAAATAAGCGTCACTCATTCAGCACAACGAGTTAAATATTAAACGTAATTTTACATGCAAGTTAATTTTACAAGAATATTTATGTGGTCAGCAACAACAGAGTCATGAGCTGTCATATGGTTTCAGAGGTGACCTGGGCCCCGGGGTCACAAAGGACGGTGCATAGACCATCTGCCTTGACTGCTGCACACAAAAGATCAACTCTATTTAGGTAAACAGGGCAGAGGCGACAGGACTGGGCCTGATTAAAACTACAGAAAAAGGTCAGCAGAAGTGCATATTACATTAGCATTTTAAAGGTCTGCTGCTGATGCCCACGTAATTCATGTTGAGGTTCAGGGTTGATCCTTTCCATCAATTAGCAAATGGAAAATGTTACAGTTTGCATATTACTATGTGGCAATTTACTTTAAAATATGACAGTTTACACAGATGCGTACATTTTTTGGTAGTGCAGTTTTAGAGAATGTTAAAGTTTAAACCACTATACATTGCTGACTTTCATCAGAGATAAAACAGCCACAATGTTATTTAGCTCACAGAATGAAGTATTATAGCTTTCCTTCAAGAGATGAAAACCCTTTGAATATTCATGGCTAGTCTTTACCTCACAGGAAAATTAAAAATCTGGAAACAAAAATCAACTATGGTGTGTTTACCTTTCCAAAACCAATTTAATTTAATCTTAACTTTTCATAATGGAAGAAACTATTTCAATTGTCACTGCAGACTTTTACTCCTAAGGAATGAACCTTTTTAAAGATGCTTTAAAACCTGATTTATATCTGATTTATGTGAATGTGTCTACTTCCAGATGCTGCTGCTCCATTACTCTAACTTTAGCATGACTTATGTGTCACCCATAATAACACTTTAAATAATGCAGTGGATGTGTTGAGTGAATATATGCCAGTAAAGCACTATGAAGAAAACACAGCGAGCCAGAATATATGCTATGTTCAAAAGGATATATATTCAACAAAAAAGCTCAGTTTGTCTGGAGATTTCAGAGCAGCACTGTTGGGAGCCTACTAAAATCTGAAGATGAGAAAGTTGCTCAGAAAGGATTTGATGTTTGAATGAAAGCTGTGAAGAGTACATTTTATATCAATTCAAACTCCGTACCACGTGTTATCCAGACCTGAATTCTGGCAATGCTGAAGAAATGACTATTAGTACCAAGAAAAGAAAAACCAGTTTCACCAAGAAAATGAAGAACTTGGTGTTAATTTGCATTTACTCTTCTAAAACAAAACATTGAATTATTTTAATGTAATTTAGGACTTCATGTTCATACATGTGACTTTTTGTCCAACAATATTTTGCCAGTAACTTCAAACTAGAATACTCTACCATCTAAGGATTGCTATTAGGTTAATGTTGGGATTTTAAACTTTGACTTTATCGTTTTGTTTGAAACCGTTTTTTTTTGTTTGTTTGTTTGTTTGTTTGTTTTTTCTAGACTGAACAATGGACTTTTGGATCACTCATTTGTCAATTTGAGAGACGGAGATGATTATTTGACTGTTCATCTATCATTAATCATCCCTTCGGTAATTGTAAAAAAAAAAAACAAAGGAGGGGATAATGCATGTTTTTTATTTCTTTAAATATACAGTACATCTGAAAAGTGTGGCATGTTAATGTATTAACGTTTATGAAAGAACAAACAGCATGAAGATCAAAAGACACCAGAAAGGTCAGGTGTGTTGAAACTTAAAGAATAGTTATGTTGGAAAACCAATTTCCCAAGATTTATATAACTCACAAATATTGATCATTTCATCATACAAAAATGGGAAGAATATGGAAAACCTAGAAGCCTACCAACACATAGTTGTTAATCTAAGCAATTAACCAGCAGCCACAAGACTCTACATAACTCTGGATGAGTTGAAGAGATCCACCAATCAGGTGGGAGATTTTGCTGACAGGATAGCTATTTGTTTACCACTCCTATAACTGGGACCATCATGTTTTGGAGATTCTTTGAAGATGCTTTTCTTTAGCAGGGACAGAGTTGATGGAAGATGAATGCAGTTTAGCACCGGGTAATGCTATCAGAAAAGCTTGAAGAGGCAAAAATTTAGTTGAGACCAGAGAGAAAGTTCAATTTCCATCTGAACACGACACTAAACTTATAGACAGAGTCACAATGGAATGATTTAGACTAAAGTACTTTCCAGGGTTACAAATGTTACATTATTATTCAAGGGTATGTTGTAAATGTTGAAATGGCAATAGCAGTTGCAATAAATCCATGTTTCCTTTCTGTCTTTCTCATCTGTTCTTCAATTACTCTCTGTGACCTTTAGCATATTTTGTGCTTTAATTTCTGTCAGATGACAGCGTATGCTGCAAAGAGGCATGATCCAACAAGCTACACATGGCATGCAAAGTGTCAACTCATGACACTAGGAAAATATTAATTTGCAATTATGGCATTCCAAAATGTTATTTGTTTTATCAACATTTTGAAGACAGATATTAGAAATATGTGTTAGACCTTGGGGAATGTTTAAAACCATGCATCTTTTCCTTTCCTTTCCCACGTATGTGCCACTTGGTGTTGATGTATAATTTTAAATTTCAATAAAAAGCATTTGGTTGGTTTACTTTTTTTTTTTGCATTACAAATAGGTTCAAATTATTTATCTGCATTTTAGAAGACAGTTTGGCTTAAGCCATTAAAGCAGTTTTGTTTCCTGTTGCATTTTGCAGATGTCAAAATCGGTACATTCATCTGAGTTGGTTCCTGTTTTGTTTTCACGCCAGGTTTCGTCACCTAATTAGCAAACCTGAACCACATCAGCGATTATAGTCCTTGGCATAAACACCCCTCTAGCTTTTGCTTTCTGCATTTAATGTCCTTCAAGTCTGCAGTTAAACAGCAAGGTTATACCAGACTTTCTAAAGAAAAGAAAAGATTTATATATGTGTATCTATAAAAATTAAACCAATATTTAGTTGAATATTATCATGTTCTGAGGTATTATAGGAGCTGCCAAGAATTGTATTCCTAAGAATTGCATAGCAAAGAAACATAAATGTTCCTATTTGCCATTTTAATTGGGAAACAGACATGCTAGATTCCTGATCAATCATGGCGAACCTCTTTAAGAGACAGAAGTGAAGCTGTGACTGAAGCGGATTCTCCTGGGATCTGTAGTGGAAGCAGCAGGAAAAGGAGGAGGGGAGGGCATCACATGGGAAGCAGTCAGGCTGCTGTCACATGGTTTGTGTTTGCAAGTTCAGTTAAAGTGGAGGAGGAGTTTGCACAGAAGTTTGAGAAAGAGGAACAACTGCAGCATTTTTCATGTGGCCTTTCAACAAGTTGAAACACTGAACCATAAAGTGTGGAGGTGCTGCTTTTGATCAAAAAACTCAACATTATTATGGAAATCCCTGCAATAAACTTAAAGGTGAGTTTTTCAATTGTTGTCAATGGCTTATACTATAAAAATGTTGTGTTTCGACTAGTTTTAAGCAACGGCTAACGATAAATTTCATGTGTCACAGTTCTCATAGGTAATTCCACTGTGTGGCAACCAACTTCCCCTGATTAAGAAACAGAGCCAGGGATTTTGTTAAGGCAGAAAAGAATCATGTTGAGAATAAATGCATTGTAGATTCTCACAGCTGGCAAATATGTAGTCAATTTTGACACTTGTGTTTAGCATCAGCACAAGTCATAACAGAAAAAGACTATGACAAAATTAAAGCTTTCAAGATCAGAAATTCTAATCTCATCTTTTTTTTTTTCTTATTCTGTCCGAGATGATTAAACATGTGAAAACGATATCTTTGAACCCAGTCAGATACAACTGATCACACATTTCAAATTTACTCCTGGAATTTCCTGCTTATTGTAGCTGAAAACAGCATGCATGTAATTTTTCTTTTATTCTCAATTATTGAGGTGTTTTCTTCCTTATTAAATATTTTTTAAATTACCTGAATGCCTATAAAAGGGGAAAATCTTTAGGATGTTCTTCTCTGTTCCAGGCGATAGTGCTGGCACACTGGCTGCTTACTGTGTGGTGAGTGTGAGCTCTTGTTTTTTTTCATACATCTGAGGAATTTCTCTCATCTGAGCACACATACACACTTTCTCTCTTGTCTTAGCCTAACTCTTACACATACCACACTTGTGTATAAACTCCTGGAGAGTATGTCAAATGAGAATATTTTGTGAATTATATATTTTAAAAATATGCTATTGTTTCAGGGGCAGCATGGGCCTTCTCTCATCTTATGCATGGAGTAACTTCAGTGTTTTAGCAGTTGGAGTGTGGGCGATTGCACAGAGGGACTCCATTGACGCTGTTCTCATGGTGACTTACTTTTTTTTTTTCTCTTCTTCTTCTAAAAGTTGTCTTGCTATCATGTGACACATGCAGAAGTCTAACAATAGACCCTGCATATCCAAACTAACCAGTTTGGATGCTGAGGGGTTCTATGAATATTTCTTTGAAAGAATGTCCTTCCCTTCTCATTGAATGTCTGATCATTTCCAATTCAGTACATCACAGGGAGAAAATACTTTTCTTCTAATGTTCTGATGTTGAACTTTTGATTTAGGTTTTCTTTTTAGACTAATGAGCCATATCTCTGTCCTCAGACCTTATGTTGCCTCTTCAAAGTACATGCTTTCTCTGATGTTTTTTGTTGAAAATTATTTAACAAAGAATTCATAGATTTTTAACTGAAAGCAATGAGGACTTAATTAGATGTTCCCTTGTCCCAAACAAAATTATCCTCTGCTCTCTGGAGAATTAGAACAAATGCCACATTTATTCCCCAAACTTAGCTGCATTAGTTTAATTAAAAATTCATGCAGTAGATATTTCTTTTCTGACAAAGGGAATATTTTTCCCATTATTTTACCTAAGCTGTTCAAGGCAAAAATGACTTTCTCTGTGAATGAATCAGAAATAAATACTGAAATGTGACAATCTCATTGATCAAAGCAACATTCTGGGGTTTAGGTTACTAAAGCCAAGAAAAGACTTTCTAACCTCTGGATGTGGCAAAGTTTTAATTTCTGTAAACTCTTAGCAGAACTTTTGAAACTTTTTTTTTTAAGTGAGATGGAACCATGGGAGAGTTGTACCTTGAATGCATCTTTAAGAAGGAAAACTGATGGGCAAGAAACTTTAAACTCAAGCCCTTATTCTGCAAAGTCAAGGTCATTTATTTAATCAGACAGCCAGTTATTAATTATATGTCTTTTAAAATGCTACTTTAAGGGGTTTCTTTATTTAAAGTGAGGATTGCTGAGTTTGTAGAAAAGTGAAAACATTCTTCACAGTGGTTGAAGGCAAATAGTTCATCAAATGGTTCCCCCGTTTTAGCTGATTTCATTCAGAGTCAACAAAAACTGGTAGGCCATTATTTATTTAATCAAGAATTAAACTATTTTGACTTGGAAAGTAGAGCACACCACCCCAGTTTTAAAGTTCTTACACTGACTCTGTAGCTCAGAGAATGGATGTTAAGATGCTTCTGTTAGTTTACAAATTACTGAACTGCCTGGCACCAAAACACATTAAAGATCTGTTGTAGTATCAACCTTCCAGACCACTCGGGTTTTCTGGTTCTGCTCTGCATCCTCAGAACAAAACCAAACATGGAGAAGTCGCATTCAGTTCCACTAATCTGGAAACTGAAAACCAGTCGAAACACAAGTACCTTTAAATCAAATCCCAGCTGTTTAGATCTGCTTTTGATTCATAATAACTTGAACATTGATAATCAAATTTGATGTATTTTTGTATGAAATGTAATTAAATTTAATGTTTATTGCTTGTTTCATAAATGGTTTGTATTATGGTTTAAAGCATTTCGAACTGATTTGTTGCTAAGATGTGCTTAACTGAAGATATATATATATATATGTTTTTAATTTAAAAAAAACACAAACAAATGAACACAAATAACAGTTTGAAAATATATTATACCAATGTGACTCAACTACTACACTTGGAAGAGAAGCAACACTTTTTTTTTCAAAACATTTTTAGAAAAGCAATTTCTTAAAATTTTTGTTTTCTAAACTGATTCAAATCTGTAAATATTATTTCTGAGGATCCTGTTGTAATTAGTTTTGTGGCCTAATTTTGATTCTAATCTCTGTTATTCTGGGAGGAAAAAAGTTGGGATAAATTTGCAAGTTCAGAACCAAATGGCTCCATCAGCTTTAAACACCAGGCTTGCCATAAAAAGCAATTGAGCAGCTTACTGTTGTCCAAAATGTAACTCTATTTTTATTCATAATCAGCTGGACTGCTCATGTTGTTCCCTCACTCCTGTATCTTGGCTTGACTGATCAGAACATGGCACTCCTGACTTTGTGTTTTCAGTCTTCAACTTTTGAAGAGCTACTCCATTAACCTGTTTTTTTTTTTATCCTGTTACAGTTTCTTATGGGACTGGCTGTCACGATACTGACCGACATTGTCCATTTTGGGATCTTTTATCCACCGCAGCTACTTGTGGCTGTATCTGGCTTTTCTGCTGGCATGGCTATCCTCAGCCTGCTGCTTAAACCCGTTTCCTGTTTCTTTGTCTACCAAATGTACCGTGAACGAGGAGGAGATTACAACGTCAACTTCGGTAAGAACCAAAGTTAAATATGCTGATAGAATGAGCTTGCAGACTTTTGAGAATGAAAAATGAGAAACCATTTGACAATAACTGAATTTTAAATGCTTCTAAACATATTTGTAGTTTTTGTATTGGTTCAAATTTTAAACAACTCCAACTCTTCTTACCTTTTTTTTTTTATTTACTTTTGCTCCGTTCAACTGAAAACTGCTCTTTGTGGGAAAACTTTGCTTCAAACAACCAGTAAAGTCCACATCTTGCTTATTAGTTACAACCACATGACATTTTTTCTTTGCACTGAGATGGCCCAGCTGCAGCTCTACTCGGCTCATAAATCTGAGTCACTTTGAAAATGGGATTGTACTTCATGAACAAACATAAGGCCATCACAGAGGGTGAAATTAACTATCTATATTCTGAACAGAAATGGCTCAGTCCTGATTCACGAAAAAAGATTTGTGTCATTATGAGTGTCGAGTTAATTTCTTTTTTTTTTGACAAAGAAACAGATGAGTAACTGCTGGTGAGATGGAAGACACATTTTTCTAATCCATTAGTTGGTGCCATTGATTTGTTGGCCTAAACCGTTCAGCTATGAGCTGTTTCATTTTAAAACTCAGCAAGTCATGATGGGTATGGAAATCCTTAAAAATACTTATCTTTTCACATGTCTCTAGTAGTTTTTATTTATTTATTGGTAAAAATATCTAATCTTTCATGACTGGAGTGCTTTCATGCTTTCTGTTGAGAAGAGAAAAAATGGTAATAAAAGAACAAACCAGGAGGTCGGGGTTGTGGCACTAATTGTTTTTCAATGCAACTCAAAACGGCAGTTGATGAAACGTATCTCTTTGCTCTGGGAGAGATAATTGAATATTGATGAATCTGGTCTTTTTATGGTTTTACTTTGCACAGCAGGGAGCACTCATTAGATGTTGTTGTGACTGATGAAAGCAGCTAATGTTACTCTCTGACTGTGAGCAGTTTAATTGGTGTCTGATTGCATTGCGGGCTTTACACTACTGACCGTGATGGAAACCAGACAATGGGGGTGACAGGAAATGGATTGCTGAATTGGGCTGTTGACGATCTCTGAATTTTGATTGCCCATTAAGTTCATCTTTTTATTTCTTAATAAATAAAAAAAAATCTGAACTGTCAGTAATTTGGTCTCAAACTGACGGACCAATAAAAGTGTCCATTTTCTGCTCGGTCATAAGGACTGACTGTGTAGGCAAGCGGGTTGGCAGTTTATGAGGAAGGTATAAAGCAGCTTTATCCGTTCAGTGCTAAAGTGCATTTCAGCACGATAATGAATGTGTCGTTAGTGTGTGAATGTTTTTATGAGCGAAAATTATCTCTGCATTTACAGCCTAAAAGGGCTGCAAGATGGAATTACAGTGACTCATAGGGTAAAATGCTTCGAATGGTTTAAAAAGTCCCCTTACCAAAACAATATTGTTAAACTTTTGAAAGTGAGAATTCTTTAGAAGTTTTTAGGTTTCTGTTTTATTCTTTATTTTTGCATAAATAAGATTAAAAGGGTATTCTCAAGAACACATTTTGTTGAGTCATGGATTTTAGCTCACAATAACAATTGCTTATTGTTATTGTGACCATTATTAATAATATGATGTGCTGCTAAATGTATCAACAATATAAGACTATAGAGTTGTATCATCACTACAATAGCATTCAGCATGAACTTGCCTACTGAGGGCTGTGTTTTATTACACAAGGCATGTGTCTGGACTTCACATCACTCAGTTCAGTACCCTTATATTTACTGGGGAGCTGCGGTAGTATTACATGTCTTAATTTGTCTTTGGATTGTACTGCTGTGAGAGGTCTTCCCTTTGAAATGTGGGGATCTATCAGGTGCCGACACTGCCAGGTTCTGTTACCTGTGGAGAATGAAGGGCCTGAGTTAAGATCTCAGCTGGATTTTTTTTTTTTCTGTGGAGTTTGTATGTTCTCCCTGCAGGTACATTGGGTTTTCTCCCAGTAATATGTTAATTCTCTGTCTCTAGTTGGTAGATGTGTGTCTGTGTGATGTCTGCCCTGCATAGCTCTACGTTGCCCTCCGATGGACTGGTGACCTGTACAGTGTTTATGCCCCACCTCTGAACCAATAACCACTGGAGATGGGCACCAGACCTCCTGTGACCCTCCCAGGATTAAATGTCTAGAGAAGCTACTGGAGATGGATGTTTTGATATATATTTTTTCTCTTACTGAAGTTGTCTCCTGTTATAGAGTTTTGATGTGAGAATGAGCCTGATGTTCCTTGATCATTCTGTAGCCATCATGGTTTTAGCAGAGACGCTTGTTGTGTGGCATTTAAGGCACTAGAAACAGCAGGTCGGCTCCAGACAGATTAGGATGGATTTTCTAGGTTTTGAATTCTCTAGAAAAACATTTTGTGATGTTATGTTGTCTGAGATACTTCTGTCTATAAGAGTTTAAGAACCAATGACTTGTTTGCTTTGAAAGTGCATTTAGTGTCCTGCTTTGATTCTTTAGTAAGAAACTCGCTGGGACATAAAATCTAAAACTGGTGGCGTTTTCTCACATACACCAACATTATAAATGCATCCTTATATTAAGCGGGAGGGGACATCGTCCTTGCTTTATTTATTTTTTTTCCCGAAAGGAATTTGAAGATTTATTAACTCGCACTTCAAGACAGACCTCCACTTTAAGTCAATTTATTTTTAATCAACTGAAATACAGAGAAGCTTTATGTGCATCTACTTCCAAGGATCCATTTATTATAAATTAGCCTAATCTTCTATGCTGTCCTTCTCATGCATATTGTCTTTGCAGCACATTGAAGCTCTGATTTTTATTTTTACCAGTATTTCCGACTGGCTATCACACTCTAATGTGTTTGTTTGTTTTTTTTATCTTTAGAAAAAAAGTCAAGCATAGAGGAAAATAACCTTTTTGTTGAAACATGCATTCTCTTTCAAACATCAGTGGCTAACAAAAGGGGGGAAATCAGTAAAATCTTGCATCTAGCTTTGTAAATGTAATTCCTTCAGATGTATTTTGTAGTTTGTCAGCTTGAATCTGTTTTGTTGCATGTTATTTGTTTCTGTTACACCAGTTTGTTTTTATCATTTATGTCTTCTCTCCTCATCTTTTTACCGCTGATTTCTTCTCTCTCAGACTTTGAGACCTCTGTGGACAGTCGGTGCACTACGGACAGTGCAGACAGTGCCTTTTTTGGCCGCCGCTACTGAGACCTGGCTTCTTCCTTTATTACTATTTCTCTTTCCAAATCATCCTATTCCCTACCCTTTCACCCAAGAAGTAAGATAACTAATAGACTGACAGGACACAAAAGACTTTATATTTCCAAAAATTGTTTTATATTTTTTCACAACAATTTTGTGAGACTCTTTGCAATACATGTAAATTTTTTTTCTCACCTGATCAAGGACACAAAAGAAAAGTGCAGGGTTTTCCTTTTGGTTGCATTTCTTTTGAATTTTAGTACTGCTACTTGGACTCTTTATGCTTAACTATGCAGTCATGTATTTCTGTGAGTCTAGTTTGGTAAATTTTCATCAGTAGCTCCTCATTAACATCCCATACTTGGATGCCTTGTGGTTTGCATGCTGCATGTTTTATTTATTAATTTTTTTTATTGTTGTTGTTCATTGTGTATTCAAGTTTGCATGTTATGCATCTTTTATCTGAAATTGCAGTCTCCAGATACCCAATTTATCTCTTTGTGTATTTAAATCAGTGCACAATGATGTTGCACTTTCCAAAATGGGACAGAATTAAAGACAGCAAAGGTCTAATTTATACATAAAATATTTTATTTACATGAGATGCTTTTCCAGTCTTATTCTATACTACTCCTCTGAAATAAAAAATAACTTCTTATTAAATTAGTATTTAAATGTGCAAGTTTGTCACAGTCTTGCTTGCATACGGTTATACAGAATTTTGAACTTCCATGGAAACATCATTGGTATTCTGGCCATGGTGGAGCCAATGCTTTCGGTTGCAAAGCGTCGCATAAAATCGTGTGCCTTTCCAGAAGTCACTGTAAAGCATGTTAACATCTGATATAAAGAACCTGTGAAGCTGTTTCCGCTGAAAACCAAATTATTTGACTTGCTAGCGACACACCACTACAATACAAAATCTCAGGCCACAGCTTACTGAAGTGGTTGCCTTTCTCAAAATAACCGCAGTACACACATTTTATCAAACGGTTCTGAAAGGAGGGATAACTTGAGAATATGGGATGAATCTGCGCCTGACTAACATTCCTGCGACAGGCTGGTTTTTCAGGGTAATAGTCGAGACGCCTCAGATGAGGAAAAAAAAAATCTGTAAAATAAATGTGCATGGCGTTCACAAAGCTGTATGGCTTCAAAGTGTTTAAAAATGCTGCATTTCACAATGCAAGTTGGTGTTTGATGTTTCTCTGCAGGTTTCCCAACTGTATCTCGAAATAGAGACACATATCAGTCCATCGACCAGCAGGATGAATCTTCAGGTCCAACAAATCCCTTCAACCAGGCCCCAGACACCAAACCAGGAGTCCGCACTTATTGAGAAAAGTACATGATTCAAAATGCAGTCTGTTTTTTGTTTCTCACTTTTTATATGCAGAGTTATAAAGTCCTTTAAGATCAATTTAAAATAGTATTGCGGGGTCACTGAGCTAAGCCAATTGAAATAATCTGTTTGGGTTTTATAGTAAAATATGCCCGTTACATTTTAGCTGAGGTTCTGAAAGATTTCTGCTTCAGTGCCACTGAAGAAAATAATCAGACGACACGCCATGGTTTACAGTAATCCTTTGAAGCTGGTCTCTGATTCTTTTAGCAGAACACTGTTGGATAAATAAGTAACTTTTTGACTTGCAGTCAAAAGTTTTTTGAAGCTTGAAAACATGTCAAAAACAAAAAAAAAATAGAAGTATATAGACACACTTAAAAAAAAAAACAAAAAATTTTTTTTAAGGAAAATCAAAAACTGAAAACCAATACTGAATTGAAATAAGTTTTCATATAGATGAGTCGGATATTAATTTCTTCACAAATGGGTACAGTTTTGTTTGTGTATGTTACCAAGAAAATCACCACTATGTCTATTGTGAAAATGACCAAATATCGTCTGTATGATGGTTCTAACGCGTTCATTTTAAACACCGAGCCGACTCAATAATAGTCTCATTGATCTTTCACTTATTCCCTTAAAAGTGAAGAGTTTCTAACCTGCTTTCAAAAATGCTGTCATGAAACGGCACTTCATCTTAGAATACCAATTACTCGCAGACCTCATACTGTGAAGTATCTCATAAATGCTGATGGGTTATGTGAATTTCCCCACAAATAATAAATTGTCGTATAGACTCATGCTCAAGAAATTTTTATTTTTTTCCCCCTCATTGAAAGCGTGTTTTATGCACTGTGGATTGCATTTATTTATATATTTTTTTCAGTTTTCATGTCTGTCAGAGGTTTTCCTGTTGTAAACCTGACGTCTGCCTCAGAATGGGGACGTTGTAACTCTGCTGATCACGTTTCTGGTGTGTGAAACTGTCAGTCCTCAACTAAACTGGGTCAAACCTTAACATGTTTGTATACAGTAACTGCAGTATCTGTGTGAACATACTTTATCACAACATTTCAACCATATCTAAGCACGCAAATATTTAGCTCACTTGTTTACTTCTATATTCAGTTTTACCTGATGCAGTGCTGTGAAGAAATGTTAATTTCTTCTGTTTTACCCGTCACACCTACATGTTTTAAATCATGAAACATGTGAGATAAAGTATTATAATGATAGACAATGACCTCAACTGAGGCAGATGACGGCAGCGCTTTAAACATTCTTGGTTATTTTTATGCTGCATGGGTGAGTAACTGATGAACCCTTGGAGTAACTTTAGTAGAGCAGCCATGAGGGAAAAGCTCAGCACTTGTTCCTGTTTTCTCAATTTGTGGATCATTGCTTTTGATGTGGTTTGCTTTGTGAAACCTTAAAAATGGTTTTATTACCAGACAGATGGATGTCAGCAATATTGTTTGAAATCTTTTGGTCTGCTTCAGGTTTTTATACAATTTGAACCAAGTTTATTTGGATACCATTTTCTTTAAATGAAATTATAAAATATTTAAGTGTGACATTGAGAGAAAAACAGAGAAAATCTTTAAAGACCTAGTTCTTTTTACAACATGGCAATGTTTAGTCTGCAATTTACAGAACAAAATGTACCTGCTGGATTCCTTAACATTTTGTTTTGTAACACACTGTTAATTTATTGCACCATGATTATTTTTCTCTGTATCTGTGCTCTGACTGAATATTTTGCCTAAAATTGATCACATTGGTTTTGTTAGTTTATTTTGATTTCTCAAAATAAAACAATTTAGCCATTTTCATTTAAAACATAAATAAAGTTGATTTCTCAAAATAAAACAATTTAGCCATTTTCATTTAAAACGTAAATAACAAAGTACAATGTATATCATCTCAAATGAATTTTCAGCTGCTGTGATTTAGATCTCTGTTTGGAGTTTAGTCACAGTTGGCATTTTCTGACTGAAGCGAGTTGCATCTTGGCAAATGCTTGACTCATTTTTTTTTTTTCCTTTGTCGCATTTCTGTTTCCCCCTCACCCTGCTGCTCTCAGAAACCTTTTTGTTGTTTGCCTTTTTATTTATACTGCCAGACAGCAAGCACATTTATCGGTGTGTTTTTGTTGTGGTAAATGCTTTTCACACTCTATTGTCTCCTATGAGAACTAGAACACCTTCACTCTGAAGTAATTTTCTTTTCAAAGCTATTCTGAAGCTCACACAGCTGGCATAGAAATAATGGCGATACTGAAGGGAATTACAAGAAGCATGAATTTATTGTTCACAGAATTTGAATGTGGAAATTTGACCAATGATGTAGCTTCACATTCATTACACCTCTAAAAAAGAAGCAAGAATTCCTCAATGGATTACAAGATTCAGTGTCCGTCGACTGTAACGTTACCCTAAAGATTTTTTTGTTTGCCTGATTTTCTGTATTCGGTTTGGAAACTCTCTGGGTTTATGGGTAAGAATCTTGTTGCCTGTTTGTAAATTGCTCCTTGCTTGTGGGCCTCCTGGGGAAGCATGAATAGAGGACAAAGTACTGAGTGCCAGTCCTCAACAGCTCTATAAGTAACAAACACACTCTTTGCTCTCCTCCTGTTTTACACTTACTAACTCGCCTGCATAAGAGTAAACCTACAAAACTTCCTCAGATGTCAAAATAATAAAGAAAAATAGGAGTTTAGTCTTGTTTAGCTTAGTTGCTTTAATAACAGCCTTCAGTCTTCATCTAAAATTGACTCTGGTATCTATTATGTTCCTCTTCATTGTAGTCCACAGATTTTGTGGTTTGAATCGGGTGAGGTGAAACTAGATTGTTGAAAAACAGACATTTTTTCATTATCTATTTTATCAAGACGTAACTAATATTCCCATCATAGCCAGAATATTCCACAAGCATCAATAAATATAACAGTTGACGGCACAGCTTTTACTGGATGTTTATTCTGATGCCATCAGAAGCTCCACGATTACAATTACCTGTAAAACAATTATTACCATCTTACTCTTGAAACTAAAATGCAGGAGGCCATTTGAGTTCCTCTCTTTTCCATTGTGTAATTAATAGGCAGCCAATGTTAATGACTCATTTGTGCAAAGATCGATGCCGTGGCTCTGAAGCGGCGCTGAAGAGAGAAGACGGAGGTTGAAGGTGGACAGGAGCAGCGAGGGAACGGGAGGAGGGGAGGTACAGGCGGCAGCTCAACAAGCTGTTGATTAATAAGGAGCTGCTGGGCTGCCTCTCCTGAGCATGCATGCATATGTGCACAACTCTGACACCTCCTCAGGCTCGCACCTGTGATTCCTCTGAGTCAAGGACACGTTCACTCAGTGCAGCAATAGGAACTCAATTTGTCAGCTTTGTTATTGCATTAGCGATGATGATCTCTGGAGAGGGTTGAGCGAATGATGGAGTTGGCTTCAGGTGTGCCAACCTTCTACACACATCTAGGACACACATATTCATAAGTGTGTCTCCTAATGTAATTTTTATTTATCCCTAAATTTCATTATATTTTCGGTGTTCGCAAAGAAAATCCACCACATATGAGCCAAGTGGCTTGACTGTGGCATTTTAAAATAATAGTAAATAATTGTTCACCTTATAGACAGTTTTCCCCAAGTTGCTTGTCACATTCTTTTCAAACTGATCGGAACAACAATCAGGATCTCGGTCTAATTCACAATTCATGGCCCCCGTTGTCCCGTCAGCAGTTTTATCTGCAGCTGTTTTTGATTCTAAAATAACAAGAACTTGGTAAAAAAAAAAAAAAAAGTAAAGCATGAAGCTCCCAAGATATTGCTGCATATTTAAATATTATAAATAGATTCATGCGCCTCTTGAATCCAAATATGACAAAAGATTTTTAGGAATATTTGAAAGTGTAGCCAGAAATGATTATTGTGAAAATGTGACAGTAAGAGCAGCTCCAGGGTTTATACAACATGGCTGTCATTTTGCTTTTTAAATGTTTGGAAATTGTTTCAAGGTCAAACAAAGAAGAATATTTCAGGCAGATTGTAAGATTTTGATCCAGCATGTGACAAAGTGTCTTCGTTTGCATGGTTTATTACAAGAAGTAATCATGCTTAGAACTCACAAAGATGGGTGAAAAACTGTTCACATGTGAAATTGATTTGTTGATGACATTTTTATGTCTCGAGCGTCTTGATTTCCCAAAGAGGACACATCCAACCTTGACCTTTTTCACACCAAACCCTTGGTCATCTGCCATCAGCAATAATGGCATCGATATTGATTCAAACTAACTCTTCAGTTTTCAATTTCCAGTGGAGAGGGAGGTCAACAGCTCTCCCACTATTTGGAAGGAACAGATTGGTTTTATTTGTCAGCAAACAAGAAGAAACTAAGCAAATAAAAAGAAACAGACTTATAGTCTATCAGTTGAGGCAGAGAGAAAATGGCTTTAAAATATAAATTAGTGGGCTATCCGTCATTCCGAATAGTTAAATTTTCTCAACACAAAACATGCCTTTGTATAATTTGGATTTGAAGACCCTTGTGTCATCCCGAATTTAGCTGTTTGAAACCTGTAACAGATACTGTGTATTGGTAAATTCAACCAGCTGCTTCATAATGTCCTATTTATTTTACTTCTGAGAAAAGTTAGCTTTTAATTCTTATTAAAAAAAAATGCACAAACTTGAATAACATGAACCATTGGAGCATCTCAAACTAGTTTCTTGAACACAACACCAAGTTTATTGTACTGTATTGGTTTCCACGCTCATCTCAGAGTCCATGTTGGATATGATGGACATGCAGCAAAAACAACAGCTTCAACTGTGACACAATCATAGACAAAAATCTCTGAGAAATGTTTCCAACACCTTGTCGAATTTAAATTGCAAAGATTTTTAGGCAATTGGGAAAAGAGGGTCCAGCCGGATGCTATTGAGGTGTGCCTAATGAATTGGCCAGTGATGGTATTTTTAACACGCAAACAAGAAATTGCTCTTTGAAAATGTACCAACAACTCATGAATGTATTGGCCTCGCTTTTTAATTTTAGAAAAAGAGCCAATAGGAAGTTACCTGGCCCCATGCAGGGAAACGAGCTTCTGCTGAGAAAACAGTTTTATTACACCGGTAGGGAACTGGACGTTTTCTCCTAATTTAACAATTTATGCAAACTGATTTTTAAAGACATCATACTGTTTGTACTCTGAGATGCCTTTTTTAACGACCCACAAAACACGAAACACAGGTTTAATAAATGTGATTCAGGACCCAGAACAACCCTTTCTGGAATGGATCTTATTATTTTATAGTATATAAAAGATTCATTTAACTGATAAAAATATAAAAAGATCTAAAAATACATCTATCACCAGCCAGAAAAGCTTAAGGATAATTAGAGTTCTGTATGCAGCATATTTATATTGCCATTATAGTTATATAACAGTTGCAGTTTTTTCTTAATTTGCTGTATTTATTTTAATTGTATTCCTTTCAGAGCTTTACTTTTATGCTTTCAGTGACCCATTTTTTGCATGCAGCTCATTAAACTTTTATTTTCCCATCATATTCTTATTATTCTCTACTACTTTTGTTTCTTTTTTTCCTCTTTCTTTCTCATCACGATGGCCGGGCAGCGTCTCTTCCACTACCTGCTTTTCAAAGAGAATTGGGCAGTTTTTGTCCAGCTGTTACAGAAATGAGAGCCATGCACTGCAAATGCCTTTCAAAATAAATCTTTCTGAGGAGTGAAGCAGCTTTCATGGTTTTTGTTTCCGCCCCTGCACACAGTGGGTGAGGAAGCAGAGACTTGGAGAAGGGGAGAATAATGAACCGCCAACATGAGGCTGGTAGTTCGATGAGTGCACATGATGAATGACCATGGGGAGGGAGTAAAGGACCAGAGCACAAGCACAGCCATTTGTTACTCCGGTGTCACAAATGTATTTTTAATGAATCTGCACCTCTGGCTCCTCTGCAGAGCACTGCTGTTCCTTAAGGCCAGTGTGACCCCAATATTTCCAGGGAAGTGAACAAGCCCACTTTTACGCTGGCTGTGCAATGTAAATAGCATTCTCCTCCTGTTTGCTGAGGCCATCAGTCTACTTCCTCATTATTATCCATACATACCTGCACCGAGAATAGGGGCCACCCTGGCTTTCTGTGCCCCTGGCAGCTGTGGAGAAATTTCACCTTGAATTACTGTTTTGTGCTAAGTTGCAGATCTATTAGCCAGATATACCGCCACCGCAATCGGTGGAGCAAGGTGGGAAAATGTTGTTTCCAGAAATTAGAATGGAGATAAGATAATTTGATGAATTTATTATTTATCTCTTTAATTTTCAAAAACCTTTAAATGATTTTAGCATGTTTGTTTTTGACTATCTGGCAATATACAGGGCTGAAATCAGGGTCAAATTAGCATAGAAGTCATTTGACATGGAACCAAATTAGCACTGTCAAGCTGGAGGGTGTGTAGTTTAGGAACGCCCTCG
The DNA here is from genome assembly GCF_000485575.1 of Poecilia formosa. Taxonomy (NCBI): domain Eukaryota; kingdom Metazoa; phylum Chordata; class Actinopteri; order Cyprinodontiformes; family Poeciliidae; genus Poecilia; species Poecilia formosa. The sequence continues at coordinate 3,544,199 of NW_006799957.1, read as the reverse complement.
GATCACCCAGGGCGATGATGTGATTGGGGAGAGAGATGTCTGGGGTTCGCTCCTAGAATTGTTGCGGTTATCTGTGGAAAACAATTGATTAATGAATCAAAAACCACTGAACGAAACAATTGCTGGACTATATAGCAAATGGCTGGCACACTATAAAGTTGGTAAGATGTCAAAATTGAGATTTTAGACACCGGAACAAAAAGAGAGCTCACTATATAGCATATTGCAAAATATAGTGTTTGACGTGTGAGTCTGAAAACAGTGCTAGTTCTGCAGTAGCTTTTAAAGAGGCATCATTTGAATCCAGTTGTGTTGAGCAAGCAGAAATCTAAAACATGCACAGTGAAGTGGGGCTACATTTTATTTAAGACTGCTGATGAATCATCCGAACACCGAGATGTGTGAAACACTAGAGAGGGAGATCAAATAGATTTCACACAGAATATTGTGATATCTTGATCAGCAGGATGATAGAAGATAAAAAATATGTTCGGGGGGGAGTGGGGGGGAGAAATAAAACTGGTAAAGAATCTTGTTCTGTGTGTAACGTTTTCAGTCGCACTATTAACCTTTTCCATGTAGCAACTGCATGCCAAAAAGTGTCAACATGTTGCTTTATTTTATAGGACGCAGGGCAAGATTCAAATGACATGTCTAATATGCCACAATCAACATACAACTTCATTTGCAATAATGTGCAGTCACAGGTTTTCCAACAGTCTTTGAGGAAATTAAACTGACCTGTCATCCGTGATTCACCACAACCCATCATGAAAGTGACTTATGCAATGAATACATTGTGCAAAAAGCAAACCCATACAACTCTACACTTCACATTAACATTTTAGAAACACAACATGAAAAAATAATACTGAGAGGTGAGATTTTAGTCTCTATCTCTCTCTCTTTCAATAAGGTGGCTCATTAATCTAAATAAAATAATTTTCTGCAGCGCTGTCATCTTTGCTCTCTGAAGAAAGAAGATTGTCAACATTGGACTCAAACAACTGTGAGTTTCCGGCCTTCACGTACATCCAGTTAGTGTCAATCCGAGAGCTCACCTTGGAGCCGTTGACAGCTCGCTGCAGAGGAAATGCCATGTACTGCACTATATGTCAGCAGGCGAGGACATCATATACCATCCTGGGCTTGTTAAGGCATGCTGTTCCACTGGAGAAGGGACCCGGTTCAGAAAAGAAATGACATGGTGTTTACGAAGGAATGTCATTTTTGCTGGACGTCTCCACAGGGCCCCGCTGCCTGCTGGCTCGACTGCTCTTCACAGAAATCTCCGCTGGCTCCAGCATCAGGTTGCGGCTGTTCTTGTTTCTGTCTTGATCTGAGACATAACTCTGATTGTCGCTGACAACAACAACAACAAAAACCATATTATAAATATTTACTTAAAATCCCAACATGTAGAATATTCTCAATAATCCATATTTTAAAATAATTATTTAAAAGCTAAATGCCAAATATAAAAATAAAACAAGTCCAGTCCAAATAATTGGTTCGAAGAACTTTTCTTTCAATATATCTACTTTATCTTCTTATTTGAAGGAAATCACTTTACAAAGTAGAAAAATTTTTGCCTCTGTCAATTTTATCTACAAATTGAAAAACTTCATCTCCAACAAGTTTGGGTCAGAACCTGTCTTGACTGTCCTTTGACACTGTGCTGTCCTCATAGATTTTCAGCATCGTTTCGGTGCGATCATCAAGATGCTCCTTAGGCTCCTGAAACCTAAAAATGAATCGATACATTTGTACAAGCCATTAGAACAACAGCAAAACTGCAAAATAAACTAAGACCGTTGAAAGCTTAAATCAATGCAACATGCAGAAACAAACATAATTTGTTGGTTTTACTATAAACCAGAAGCAGACACCTGCAAGTGCAACGCAAATATTAGAGATAAAGTAAATATAAAAAGTAACTAACTTACATTATTTATTTATCTACTTTTTTTCCCCCAGCAAAATAAATGCTGGTAAAAACATCTAGTCATGGTGACATAATGAGCATAGTGACAACGTTTACCGCACCTAGGCTCAAGCCTCTCTTTGACTTTAGCGATTGACAGGATGTAAGGGCTGATCTGTCTGGCGATCGTGGTTAAGTAAGAGTTCTCCTGTTTCAGCTGCATCAGGTCATGAAGCTGAGCTACAGTTCAGAGAAGAATTGCGGCAGGATTTACACAACAAAAGAAAGAGAAGTAATTAGGGACAAATGTGAATTTGTGTTGTCACTGCTGGACAAAAACCTTCATAGATCTCCTGCTCGTTGTTCACCATCTGCAAAGTTTCATCCCAGATCTGTGAAGAAAAGGACAAATTTACATTAATGGATTCATTGTGTATTGGAAACAACTGGCATGCTTGGCAAATATAATGTGAAGGAAAGAAACACATTAAAGTTATACCGTTTATATTTTAAATAGAAATAATTTACACAACTTTGCAGTAATAATCTAAAAGTTTATGCCTTGACCATGCCTGGAATCTGTTATTTTAATAATTGATTTTATTGTCAATTTAAACAATTTATTTAACAAACCTTTTTTTTTTTTTTTTTTTTACAGAAACATGAGTTCTGACAATATAATATTTTTTTTCAGTTTCATTATTCATTAAGTAGATAGAGCCTGTGCAAATGGGAATCTTTTTCATGTTTCTGATGTGTGGATTCCCTTACAATTTAATTTAATATTAAAATAAAAAAAATACTCCATATTATTTCCGGGACTCCAATAGGAATTCAGCAAAGTGTGTGTATTTAACATTTTTGAAATGTCAGTGCCATAAGCACAAAGTTCAAACTCCATTAAAGCGCCGGCCTTTCCATACTCACCTCTTCAAACATAACTCTCATGGTTTCCACGGTGGAGTACTGAGCAGCAATCTGATTGTCAATATTCAGGGATCTGTCCAAGATCTCTCCCATTTTATCTGTGTTGATGATGGAATGGTGTTTGGTCAGGTCTCTGTGCATCTCCTGGACCTGGTCCTTCAGATTCTGAATCTCTGTCTGCAGAGTCTAGAAACACAGACACAGGAACAAAACATTCCCTTAACACGATGAATGCAAAACGTTCTGCTTTGGTGCATCTGAATATGAAAACTGTGTTACTGTTTCAAACGTTTAAGGTCAATCTTAAGGAATTAAAGTTGCTGATTTTATATTGACTCTCATTTGATCCCAGATTGTTTTTAAAAGTCAGCATTTTTTTTATTAATGTGTTCATTTAGCTTTTAGCTTTTAAGAAAACTAAAGTATTTTGGAAATGAAGTGCAGTGTTGGATTTTCCAAATAATTTTTATTACATAAGAGTTCTCAGACCACAATAACAGCTGTCACAATCAAAACATTTTTCTCTCTGCTTGTGACACAAGTCTTTGACAACACCACTGACAATATTGCCTAAATATTGAATTTACTTGCAGAACAGGACATTCTTAAGAGACATTATGCTTAAATTTCTTGTCTCACAATACAGAATTGACTTCGGGAAAACAAACTGAGAATTAATCTTCAGAATGTTACTTTAGTCTAAAAATAACAAATCAGAAACACACAATTCCTTATTTAGAAACACACACGGAAACAATATATTGTTTTATTAAAGGGAATCTGATTCAAACCATGTCACATTTTAATATCCAGAATGCAATTTGCTAGTTTTTTGATCACGTTCTCTAAATGTGAGTAATTCCCCTTCGTTTTAAGGGGAACTGAACTTTCTTTTGGAAACAAAATTTCCCTCCGAATGAATGTTTGAGCCCTAAAATCTTCTTTTTGTTGTTTTCAGTCCATTCAGAGGTGGATTTGCCGGTGTGCTTCCGATCACTGTTCTGCTGCACAAGCCAAACTTACTGCAGCTTACAGCTGTAAACTGGTAGCTGGATATTCTCTTGCAAGATTTTTGGGATTAGAGCAGAATTCATGGTGCAGTCTTGGTGTAAGTTGACCAAGTCTTGAAGCAGGACATTTTTTTAAACCAGCTTTAGTTTATTTTCTTTTGAGATTTGCGTTCACACTCTTCACTCACCCTGTAGGCATTCTCGTAGTTGCGGCAGTGCTCAGTGAAGGGGGTTTCCCTGCCCTCAGCCAGGAGGACTTTAGTGCAAATATTCCTGTGAGATGTCGGCTTTCGCCCAAACACAGAGCCCACCGGCATCTCACTGAGAGACGGAGAGTGGCAGGGTAACGAGAGAGGGGACTGGAGCCTGCAGAGAGCACATAGCACCCAGTACAGGCCCTCGCTTCTCACTGAAACATTTACTTTGGTCCTGTAATGTGCAACCAAGCTCCTCTTATTTAAATATAAGTGCAATTTGATCTATGATACCAAACCTCTCTCATTCTGTCAACATCAGCGAAGCAATATCATATCATCTTGTTTAGTCAATAAGTCACAAAGCTTTGTTACATTTTTACATTTTCAGTCTTGTCTTGATAGGCAGCTTTTAAGTTAGGTTGAAAGGTAACAGTGGGTTGTCTCAGGCATTGCGATGAATACTAGTTATACTAATATTTGTAAGATTGTGGTGTTAATATAACACCACAATCTGACATAAGATTTTGAGAATCCAAGTATATCTTCCAAAAACAGTGAATCTACAATTCTAAAAAAGATAATCATACAGTCCAAATGGAGGGTAAAAAATATATTAAAGTACAGCAAAACTAAAACAAATGAAATAGCTACCTGGTGCTAAATATGCAGTATCACTACTGATTTCACCAGAAACGCAGAGATCAGAGTAAATAGGCGGCTAAACAGATACTAAGATCTGAAGTGGAAACTTTTCTTGGGCTCCATGTCAGCTGACTTGCTGGCCATTTATGTGCAGCAGACCATCAAAATGCAAGCAATAGTTGGCATCTCATTTTCATAAACAGGTTTGCAATATTTCAATTTTGTAATAAAAAGTCAGTATCACCCAGATTCCAAACAACTTACAGCTATAAGAATGACAAATTCAGGTCTGGCTTCAACACTGTCACAGTGACTATTAACGCTGAAAGAAGCGGATCTGCAGTAGCTGGACGTAAGTGCTTCTGTTTTATATTTAATATCCACAGAGGATCCGGGTTTTATTACAGATGAAAATTATAACAGCAGTAAAGCGACATCAGTTAGTAAAATGAATCAGCTTGCAGCACTTCCTTGATCTTTAGAGAGAAATTATGACGAAAATACAATCAGCAAGCAGGCTTTCCATCATCAGCCCCTGCCTGGTTCGCATCAAGCATTGCCGTCTGTGGGGAAGATGCTTTAAGATGTGAATTTTAAATGCATAAAGGACAGAGGCAAAACCCTTCAAAAAAGTATTTATGAGAAGGCAGAAGGCTGCGGTGTAGTAGTTAAACTGCCACATACTAAGGAAAATCCATTCCCCCTATCATCTGTCAATTCATTGCATTTGCGAGTTAATCAAAAACGTGGTGAGTGGAAAGGAAAGATTTGATCTAAGATGAGATTATGCGCTCAAAACAAACTCAAACAAATCTCTGCTTCATTCTTTAACTATCATCTTGCCAAATGCGTATTGAGGAGATGTTTAAAGCTCGTTGTATGTGTCGCTTGTCATGCACATCATTAGTTCAAATAATCAAAAAGTGATAAAATAAACAAGTATTTACCTCCAGTCCATTATGCTCCTGTGCCTCCGGTTTCCCTGTCCGGAACTAATGCAGTGACAGACCTGTTTAAAACATATGTCCTCCTCTCACTGTCACACAAGTCATCCCCCACACACCCAGACTATGTCCTCACAGCGGTGACGCCAATTTAAAACCTTTCCTGTGTTAAAGCTGTGACATCAACAGTCCAAGTCCAACCGCTCCTGAGTGCCAACCTGCAGCTGAATCCTAGACAGTTCTGTGAAATTATGATAAAAATAGTCTCAGGCGGCCGGACACCAATCCCTGTCAAGTTTGGGTCTTGCACTTGCGGGGTGTTAAACATGTTGGAAAGAAACGTTGTCAGTATGCTGGCATTAGAGGATAGGCTTAAGGACCTGTGAATAGTTAAGAGACACTGATGTGGAAAAAGTATTTGTGTTTGTCTGTGATGGGCACAAAAACGAGGAACAGGTTATACCTACTTTTGATTTCAAGAATTTTTTTTTAAATGAACATCTGAGCTGGAAAGTATCAGTATGTTTTTTTTTAAACAATCCCCATCCATGATCCATACATGCAACCATACATCCATTCATCACCTGAACGTTGTCTGGTCACAACAAGTCCACAGCTTTCTAATTTTGGAATGCTCTCCCAATCAAGGCCCCCCATTTAACAAGGTGAATTACGTAAACATATCAGAGTACAAAGCTTACAGAGAGGCAGACAAAATAACTGGCATAGCGGGATTCAGCATGGCGCCTCCTTTCCGCTGCATCTGCACTTGCAAACCATTTGGGGATTGTAGACTTGGAAGCTTTACATGTGTGAATTTTCTGCCCAGATTATTGTCTTTCTCGAAAGAATCCGGAGGATGCCAATGACACAAACTGCTATGCAGACAATTGGCAGAAGAAAACACTGCAAAGAGATTAAAGGGAGACAATATTACCTTGTTACGACACTTGTGGAACCAGCAACAGAAGGAGGATGACGGGATACTATCTGCAGCAGAGGCTCCAGACAACGGGCAAACTCACTCCTATACTCAGTATTGATCTAAATGAGCACAAAGTCAAAATAAGTTAGCCACAACAAATACTTCCAAAAGTACAGGGAAACACCAAAAATTAACACTTAACAAGAAATGGAAGTATTTCAATTGTAGAGCAATGTGGGAAGCATGAAAGGTTTTATAAAATGCTATAGTTTAGAAACAATGTCTATTATTCACAGAAAACAACACCTCACAGCTCAGGGCACATATTTTTTGTGTAATAACAGGGAACATTGTGTTTTTCACAGTTTGAAATTCAGTTTGGCAAAACAAAATTGCTATATTTTCCATAATTTGTTCATGGAAGTGTTTTTTTTTTTCTTTCAGCTTTGATTGCACCATTTGTTTTTGTTTTTTTGGGGGGTTTTTTTGCACTGGATTCACAACTTGCACCAATTACAAGCTTTATTTTTGCACAAAGTCACAGTTGACCTTGCTTCATAGTCGAACATAGATAAAAGTCGAATGAGAAAACAATTGAACTTTTTCATTTTCATAACTCCAGGTTCCGACCCGATGAGGTCAAAACTTTGAGAACAACGTCTGAAAGGTGGAATTCCACCAAGAAGGTGATTTTCAACCAGTAACCAATGCCTTAGATTTTGAGAATGTGTGTAATAATGCAACCCTTTGACAGATAAAAAAAACATTGGTTACATTTAAAATGTATGAAACTAAAAAAAAGAAACACTTCTGGACCATCATGCTGTTTTAATTTTGCTCAGTTTATACAAAATGTTCTTTGATTTCTTTTTTAGCGCTCTGGCTGTGTGCACACGTGCCACATGACACAGGATTTCAGCTGTCAGTATTTTCCCGCACAATCTACACTTTACAAAATGCTTTCATCTTTGAAAATCGTCTTTGAGGATGTGCAGCTATCCTTTCTGGCTGTAATTTATTATCTATATGTGTGTATGGACTTCCTCTAAATGCATGCATAATGCTGGCATAAGTTACAGCTGTTTGTGTTTTGGTCTTCCCCACCATGATCACATCTTAATCCTGTCTGCATTTTGGCACTAAGCAAAACCCATCATTAAAAATGTCTAATTTAAATTTGCAAACCTGAATTTGCACACACATTTAGCACACACAGATATTATATAGTTGGTTGGCATTTCAGCGGTGCTGAGCTAAATAGAAAAAAAGGTCAAACTGCATTGTTAAGGAGACAAATATCTAATTGTTTAAAAAAAGTCAGTGTGCCAGCATTTTCAATGCATTTTAGCTCTAGATGAGTGCCTTGTACTCACTTTGCTGCTTTGCACTGGCCGCAGTCGATGAGGGAGTTTCGCAATCCTCTTCAGCCTCTCCATGAGTTGCTGTGCAAGCAAGAACATTCGGGTTTGATTCAGTGACCTGCTTCACCTCACTGAGGAGTTGTGGACAGCCTCAATTTAAAAGCCAATCCAATCCAACAAATACAGTAACCTTTCTCTTGCCAATAAAACTTCTTTCAAAAAACTGTTAACTTTTTGTTTTCAGAGTTGTTTGCTGAGAAAACAAAGGTCATTTATTAAAACAAAGCACTGTATCTATCTTTTTGTCTTTTCTCATTTTCTTATTAGTCTGTTCTCTGTTTCTCCAAGTCATCGTTGTTTTGAACTTCTCTGTTTTCTGTATGATTTTTTTAAATTTTACATAATTATACATCATTATATCTTGTATTGGTGTGTTGCTACATTTTTACATTTTGCACCGTTCTGATGAAGTACAATAATGACCACTTCAGTTGTTAATCAATACTTACATATCCCATATCCAGAAACTCATATTTGTTGGCTGAGCTGAGAAAGGCTGAGCAGGTGACCAGATGGACCTACAAACATCAGAAGAAGGAACAAAAAGTATTAAAGTCTACAGAAATTAAAGGACCATTGCAAAAAAAGAGAACATTTCCATAAATAATATCTCAGGGCCTTGGACATCTAACTCAGGTTTCCAGAGTCATTATCTGTTTGAGTTATTAAAAGTCAGTCTAACAAGTGTTTGCTTACTTTTACTAAATTCTGATTTGTGTCATATTTCTGTATTGATTCCCCATCCAAAGTAAATGATGAGTTGTCTTTCCAATAGTGGTAAAATGTTTGGCATCATCATTGGTATGAAGTTGTGATCTTGTCCTCACCTGAAGTGTTGGAAGTAGAGCAGTGAGGTGAGACAGTTGCTCCTTTAATGCTTTCTCCTTCTCCTCATGCTGACTGCAAACACGCCACACACACACAAGTATGTAAGACAACACCTTTAAACTTGTGGATGCCACAGTACACAGCTCAGGAGGTGCAACCACAAACAACACACTCAGTATTTCCAGGAGTTAATCTATCTGTCTTCTCCTGTAACAAACACACAGATGCAGACACACAAAGCTTGACATAAATAGCCTTCAACGTCCTTCTGGGAACACAAACCACTGGATGGTTTCCAGGCAGTAGAGAGAGCACGAGATGGATTTAGACAGAGATGCACTTTGCCGGATCTCAAAATTGTTTTCATTCAGTCACACACACTTACCCACAAGGCATTCAATAAACAGCAAATTCCTGGTGGTGTTACTTTTAAGATTATGCTTTGGATTCACTCATTAGAGATGACAATTTGCAGGTTTTTTAAAGAATGGCCAGGATACATAAAGCACCTGATATCAGTATGTTTGAGTAATAAATCCAATTATATCTTAAAAAGTAATCTAACCTAATGGACTAGTCAGATTTAAACTTTAAAGAATATTTATTCAAACTTTAAGTGAGTCTTTATTGCAGTTTAGAAGTCACGTTTCATAATGTAATGCCTAACGCTGTCTGGCATAACGTAAGCAATATTTTTTACCAAACTGCCCGAAATGAGGAAACACAAACAGACTATAATGCCTGCAGGCTGCTTCAGGTTTCCTGCCACTGTTGGTTTCTTAATCTTTTGCATTTTGTAAGTAAAAATGCTCTTAATGTAGCTTCACTTTCAGTTATTATCATCGCACAAGTTTTAAATATTATTTTTAGAATTACAGCACATTTCTACAGAAGTGTTTATAACTCAGCGTTCCTCTTATTAAACATGGAAATTATCCAGGAAAATGTGTTTGATGCTGAGCAGATTATTCTGGGGAAAACAAGGTGCTACTCATCACCTTTGAAGTCATTACAACAAAGTGTTTATAATAAAAAACATAAATTCAACTCAACTCAAAAGAGTAATACAATAACATCATGATGCACAATTGTGGCAAAAAATAGACGTATATCTAGACAATGCTCATCTTTACAGATATTTATTTTACCTCTGAGCTGCTTTCAGCAGAGTCTTTTTCCTCTCTTCTAGCCTTTCCTGTCAAATGAGAAGAGAAAAAAATCCCCCATTATCCCCACAATGATGTGAAAATGGCCTTGAGCTCTGCAATACTTAATAAATTCTCAAGATTGTGAAAAGAAATGGCTTAAATTGTACAGTGCAGTTCCCTGCTCCCTTGGATTGTTAAAAAAAAAAAAAAAAAGCTGTGTTTTCTAACATTTAGATTAATAGAGACATCCAGTGGCCAAGTAGCGCTAATGGAGCCAGATGGAGGAGATGGCAACTGTAAATGACTAAAATGATGGCATATTTGAATCTTGTGTTTTGAAGAAAAATGAGAAATATAAGGTTATTTCTCATATTTATTAGGTTATTATATCCACAGAAAAAAAAAAAAAACTGGAATAGGATTTACATCTGAAGAGAGGGAGCAGTTTTACCTCTTATTACCTTTGGACCATGGGTAGTTATCATGATGGGAAGGTTCAAGTAGGATGTGTATTTTAAGAGGGTGTTCACTCAACTTCATAGTTTAAAAAAAAAATGGGGAAAGAAACATTGTTTTTAACAAGAGGGTAGCATAGCTAGAAACTGTACTCGAGTCAGATTACTTCAAAAATAATACTTTAAAATACTTATATAGAAAAGAAAATGTACAGTATAGAATTATTCATGGTATTAATTTTCCCAAAGTTACTTGAGAACTTCCATCAGTTTATCATGTTATTTAATCTTTTGTGGTTTTATTTACAAAAAAAGTTGTTCAGCTGCTTCAAAACAGTTTTGTGTCATAATTTTTTATTTACGTCTTTTTCTCAACTCAGCTGATTTCAGGTTTTGCAATATTAAAACAAATATTTTGTGATTTCTATAAACACATAAACCTCCCCACCCCCAAATATGTATGCCAGGATACAATTAATATAACTGATCAGGAGATACATAAATAGAGTTTATACTGATAGTTTCAGGAAACAAAGAGGAGAACAATAAAGGGAAGAACAATATAAAGAAATAGACCTGCAAGCTGTTGAACAGACTACAGATTGCACTTTCTTCTTCCTCCACATTCAGACGCACTTCCCCGATCATTGCCCTCAGCAGATGGATTGCTTCTCCGGTTGAGGTCTGCAGCTCCTTCACCACCTGCAGTTAAAATACAAGGTCACTGTGAACAGCTAATGAAGGCAATCTGATCTTCATAAAAATCACTTGTATAGGAAAAACAAACAAACAACAAAAAAAAAAAACTTAATGAAAATTAGAAAACACACCAGCTCCACACTGTTGGAAGTTGTATATTTCACAATACAACAAGTTGCTGTCTGCATCATAAATTTGTAAAAGAACAGACATGAGCTGCTCACCAGCACAGCCTGGTCCAACATCTCACACCCCTGTGCATAAGCTGTTTCAATGTCAATGCAGTGAGTTCGACTCTCCCTGCAAAAAGGTAGTCAGTTCAAAACAAAGCAAAACTGCCTGCACCAATTCACAATAGGGGAACAAAAGTATAACAATCTTAACATAATATGAATTTACTCACACTTGCATGTCTCTGAAACATTTGATGCAAAGCATTGATTTATTCTCTGTTGAGAAAAGGATGTAGGGCTCCTCATGGAGAGCTGCAGAGAGAAATCTGTTTTAACTACTGCATGGACAAAGGTCAAGATTTGTAAGAAACTGCAGGGCTCTCAAGAAAAATGTTAAAGTGAATAAAACTCTTAATTTACTCTTAAACTCACAGACGTTTGTTGTAACACATTTAAACAACAAGTTTGGGGCCACTTTAAAAAATAACCAACCATTTTGCCTGAGAATATGATTAACATGGAGCAGGAAATCTATCCAGAGCCCAGGAGGGTGCACAGCTCTCTAGCTTGTTAGTCTATAATTACTGTGGAGTAAATTACAGGTGGCACTCACAGCATTTTCTGTGTTTGGCTTTGGTGCGTTTGGCCAACGACACAATCTCGTGGTGGGAAAACATTCTGGCCTTGTGTGTCAGCTCTCGGCAGGTGGTACAAAGTGGCTGGCTGCAAGTGTTACAGTAGTACATCAGCCCTGTGTCCTATATACACATGAGAAGGCAAAAAATGGAGACAAATAATTATTAATATTAAGAGAGCAAAGTTCAAATCTGATTAGGAGAACATGACTAAATGTTACAAATAAAATATCTAAGAACTAGCTGTAATAATTTAGAACATAATACTTTTTCAATTACAGCAAAACTGCAAATTAACTTTTTGTGTTTTTGTCTAAAGATGCGAACGAGGGGCTGTACCTTTTTGTTACTTTCTTGGTCACAGTTGGCACAAAGCACCGTCTCCTCAACATCTGCGTTGTTGTCCACAAGGAACTTCAGCAGACGATCCTCTGGTGGGAGGGCATTATTTCCTTTAATCATTGAGTGGTATCTAGAGAAAGCAAATAGTCATACATCTTATTAGTCTTAGGAGAAAAAGAAATAATTGGAAAGTTATTATTTACTTCCATTATTCATTTTATGTATATAACAATTTATTTTGAATGTTTTTCTGACAGCACAGTTAATTTAAATGCAAAACCATTGGAGTAAAGAAATCTAATAATTATCATTGGATGAATGTTCATTGAGACAATTCAGAAATTATATTAATCTTTTGCTATTTATTTTTGTAAGTTTTTATATATTTGAAAATTGAAAAGTCAAATTAAAAACAATAATTTAGGGAATGTGTGTTGTATGTCAAAAGCAAGAAAACCCTCTTTAATATGAAAAATAAATAAATGAAAAGAAAATGGATACTCTATAAAAATCAAATAAAGATGAAAATGTATAAAGCTGAGTCAGTTTTACAAAAAGAATAAAAATGTTGTTCATTGTGAAGCAGTTTCAAAACAATACTTGTGGGGGCAGCAGAGACTTCCGAAATGAGATGTTCACCGAAGAAGAAAATCCGGAAGTCGGTTTGTGTCAAACGAATCAAGCGTGTTCTCAACGGTGTGTCGTCTAGAAAGTTCTGGCAAGTGAAATTTTCTACCAGTAAATAACAGCGTGTAAGTTTTCACTGTGATAGGATTTTATCCGGCGTTTAAGATGTCTCTTATTTCCGAGGAAAATGTTCGCGGTGGAAACGTTTTTAGGGACCTTAGTGCAGACGACGAAGAGTGGCAGCCCACCGAGATAGAGAGCTTGTGTATGAACTGCTACCAAAACGGCACGACCCGCATGCTCCTCACTAAAATCCCCTTCTTCAAAGAAATCATCGTCAGCTCCTTCAGCTGCGCTCACTGCAGCTGGTCCAACACCGAGATCCAGTCTGCGGGCCGAATCCAGGACCAGGGGGTCTGTTACACGGTTAGAGTCAAAACAAAGCAGGACTTGAACCGGGAGGTTGTGAAGGCGGACTGTGCGATCACCAGGATCCCTGAGCTGGATTTCGAAATACCTCCTTTTACCCAGAAAGGTTCGCTTTCTACCATCGAGGGGTTGTTGGACCGAGCGGTAGCCGGGCTGGAGCAGGACCAGCCTGCCAGGCGGGCTGCCGAACCGCAGGTGGCGGAGAAAATAGAGGAATTCATCCAGAAGCTGAAGAAGCTCAAAGATGTTGAACGCGAATTCACGCTGGTGATTGAGGATCCATCGGGGAACAGTTTTGTGGAAAATCCTCTGGCGCCTCAAAAGGACGAGGCTCTGACAGTGACCCGGTTCAAGAGGACCGCCCAGCAGGACGAGCAGCTGGGAATACGGCCTGATGTTGACCAGGCGGAGGAGCTTGCAGGGAACGACCTGGAAGCTATGAGAGGAGAGGTCCTGGTGTTCCCCACAAACTGCCCAGAGTGCAACGCGCCCGCCTCCACCAATATGAAGCTGGTCCAGATCCCCCACTTCAAGGAGGTCATCATCATGGCCACCAACTGTGACAGCTGTGGCCACCGGACCAACGAGGTCAAATCCGGTGGAGCTACGGAGCCGCTTGGCACCAGGATCACGCTGCACGTCACTGACGCTTCAGACATGACCAGAGACGTGCTCAAGTCAGAGACCTGCTCTGTCCTCATCCCCGAGCTGGAGTTTGAGCTGGGAATGGCAGCTCTGGGTGGGAAGTTCACCACGCTGGAGGGGCTGCTGAAAGACATTAAGGACCTGACTGTCTCCAAAAACCCCTTCATCTGTGGCGACAGCAGCTCCACTGACCGGGTGGAGAAGCTAAAGGAGTTTGCGGAGAAGATAGATAAGATTTTGGCAGGAGAAATGAAAGTGCACGTCGTCCTGGACGATGCAGCGGGGAACAGCTACATGCAGAATGTGTACGCTCCGGAGGCGGACCCTGAGATGACCGTGGAGAAGTACACTCGCACATTCGATCAGAATGAAGAGTTGGGCCTAAACGACATGAAGACTGAAAATTATCAAGAAGAAAACTGAACTGAACTCAAACGCTGGAATGAACTGATAATTGGAAATGTCTGCAGAGACCCAGTGTTACATTGCATCCATATTTTCTCTCATTTTCATGTTTTATTTTAAAACCTGGGTGAATTATTGCTTTCAAAAAGCCTTATCTTAAACTTAAACAATTCTAAGTTGTTGAAATGTGTAGTAATTAAAGAGTTCATATAAAGAAAACCTGATTTGTAAAAACACAAATGCTTGTGTTTAATAAAGATAAATGTCAACTCAAAGCTGTGCATTCCTGTGGCATTCCAGAAGATGGCGCTGTTTTACTGTGAATTCAAAGAAGATTTAGCTTTCAGAAGACCGCACACTGCGAGACAAATTAATCTTTTTATGCACCCCAGAGTGTGCCTTAATCTAAATAACATTACATAAATTGATGTGATGCGGGCTCTGTTCATGTTTGGCAGACAGTTATGGTTAATATAAAGGTTTACACCTAGAAATAAATTGAAATGCCCATTTTCTTGAAATATTTGCTTCTGATAGCCAGCATGTACAATGAACTGAATGCGCTTTTTTATGTTTAAATACTTTAAGTGTGGGTTATTTGGGAAGGTTTATGGAATACCTGGCACTGTTTTCTTAACCTTATAATTTCTTGCTGCCATTCATAAATGTAAAATATTGGAAGTATGAAAAAAAGAAGCTTTTGCTGCTACAGAGCAAGTTTTTAATTTTTTTCCAGAGCAAGAATCTGTGCATAAAAATAGAGCAGTGCAAGATGCATCACAATACATATGTTTGTTATTGCCAAAGCATGATTAGATGTAAAATTTGGTTGCCTCATTTTATTAAAACTGGTCGTCTTCTAAGGTCTTTGGCCAGGCAGAGGGACTTTAACTGTTCAATGTCCACCTGAGTGACTCAGGAAGGTGATAGAGGCAAAAACGGAAAAGAATAGTTTAGAAAATTAAGCGTAATTGCAGTCATTATCACAGTATTTGTCATATTTTTCTTAGATAATGCAGCGCTACCTGAAAATGTAATTACATACTTATATCTGAAAAACTGGTGAATCAAAAGCCTTGTTCAAAGCAAGACCCGTAAGCACCAAAAGACCTAACATCATGTTAAAATTGGATTTACCAGCTAATGTATCTATTTTTTGCCACATTAACCACTCTTATTAAATTGAAATAGTCCAAAATCTGCTTCGTTTTGATTCAGTTACACTGGTGCAATTGTTCCCAACACTCTGCTGAACATGTTTTATCTCGTTTTTATTACTGGGCTTCCACTAATAGAGGAGTGAATTGCTAGATTACATGGCTCTTGAGTGAGCAGCTGTTGTGGCAGGAAAAAGATGAAAATAGACGTTGGCATTCCGTATTCTAAGAACAAACAACAGCGCACACTGATTTGATGCCTGTGGGCTTGTTGTTCCTAGCATACTTATACTTCTATGTTCTGTGGACAACGTATCTTCTATTGATATTACTTAGACTTGTGCTGACTAATTCTACACAGGTGAAAATTCACAACAAATCCACCACAATGAAATGTGTTGTCCTGGAATATAACAACACATAGGTGGGGGAAAAAAAGTGGAACTATCCATCTACAGTTTCCCCAGAAAGGCTATTTGAATAAGAGTTTGATGTCAAACTTTCACAGGTTTAATTTTTTTTAGACTAAAATTGGTTTTTGTTCAGATCTATATCTGCTATTTTGAACTGTGATTCCATTTTTTTCAATATAAAACAATCTTGCCAGTCTGATCTAATATTGACAATAGCTTCTATCAGAGAAAACTGATACGACTGACCTGAAGGTGACTGTGTGCCACAATTTGTCCCTATAAAAGGAATGAAACAGGTTGCTGTGGTATCATGTGACTGCTTTTGATTATCCTAAGCTGATGGCACTGCTGCCAAATACCAGTATGCTTTGTTAGCTATGTGACCAGGCTTAATGGAACTTTTAGCCCCTTTCAGTGTTGGAGCCAAAACCTAAATAAGAGAGTGGGGTGACCCTGCAGCTGCTTCAGCCACTCTGACCTACGCAAACCTGGACATGATTTAGGTCACAATAGTCTCTAAATAATAAAATAATTTGTTGGGAGGCTCTTTATGCTTGAAGGTAAAACTAGACAACTTAAATCAATAGGTATGTGCCTATTGATTTAAGGTCCAATGCAATTTGTCAGAGGTTGTAATGCCAAAGAAATGTGTCTATAGACTACCAAAAGCATCTCTTCTTCACCTTGGACTCAATGTTTTCACTTTATTTAAGGATTTGTGGTTTGCCATCATATGTCACGTTGTGGATCAGGTATCCAGTGCAAGCCTCATAATCTAAACTGAGCACGACCAACTGCAAAGTTTCATCTCTTACCCACAGAGGGGGCAGCTGAGGCGGCAGTCATTGGTCCGACCTCGTAGGCAGCGGGCGCAGAAGATATGGTAGCAGTCCAGTAAACATGGGGACTTGTACTGCTCATGGCACAAGTGACACACCAGGGGGTGGACGATAGCACAGTCCACCTCAAACAGGTTGCCCACGTTGGAGAAGATCCCTCCTGCCATCTGAAGACAGAACAGGTGAATAATGACAAACAAAGAGGATAGGTCGGCTTAATTCACTTCATCACTTGAAATAAAACAATATGTGCCGTGGTGTTACATAACAGTTCAAATATTTCAGTCATTTTAAGAGAGGCTAAGCTGACAGACATAGCAAGCACATAGATGCAACAAGCTGGAAATCAGTTAAAGTAAACATGCAGAACTCTTTTGTCTTACCATTCAACCATGTGTTAAGTGAACAGAGATTTGGTAACTACATAAAATATACACAACACCAGATTCACTGTCGACAACATGAAGGCAAGACTTACTGTAAATGTAGCAGGCTTGTCTGCAGAAAGAACAGAGAGCCACTGTCCTACCTTTCAGTGGTGCTATCAGCTACCCCCAGCAGGAATGACAGCAATGCAGAAACTCTTCAATAGTCGGCTGATGGGGTCTGTCCACCAGGCAGCTGACACCTCACACCTCATGCCAGCCCCCCAATGTTGCCAAAGTTCACAAGGGACATTTAATATTCTTGCTGCTGTCTGTGAGTGCAGTTGTCCAGATTACAAAGCTATTCTGACATTGCACCTCGTGCTGCAGAGAAGTGAAATGAGACTAAACAATTTTTGATTTTTTTACATTACCAGTAACTATAAATTATGTAATTTACAAATTGTTTTAGTTTTACTTTTCTCTTTTGTTCTTCTGAAGCATATTTTAATGGTTTATGTGCTATACAAAGCCAGCATGCTATACATCAGCACAACCACACTAATCTGCATGTATTCCAAAATCAATAATGTTCGACAAAATATCAGATAAAAACGTGCTGTCTTTCTTCTATTACTCATATATTATCTTATATTCAAAAGAATGCACTCAAACACAATAAACACTTCTGTATCTTGTTGACAAATAAAAATGTGAGCCAGCAGCAAATTCGAAACTTGCAATTTCATTTGAAAACATTATTTCATCGTGTGAGAAGTTTACTTAATCAACTTCAGATAACGTGATTCGATCGATTTAGCAGGGACGTACTTTACTTCCTGTGCAGCCGCAGCTCCTTCCTTTTAGCTGAGCGTGTCAGCCATGGCTCCAATAGTGAGTAATAGTCCCGTAAAAAGTGGACAGAGAGAACATGTCTTTTACTCTCTTTGTAATCAATATATGTCTTTGTAGTCGGACGAACATGCTGCAGACCTTTTGACTGTTTGAGTCTTTGTATTAGCTTTAATTAATGTATAAACTTGAGGGCACGTTGCAATGAGAGGTACAGCTAATGTTAGCAGTTGTTAGCGTAACAAGTCGATAAGAATGTGTCCAAAGGAAAAAAAAACAAAAAACACTTTAACTATACCATTTGCCGACATAAGGTATATGAGTTTAAAACAAACATATGCGTTTGTGTTTGTATTGTAGAAGAAGCTGGTGGCCAGGAAACCGGGTGGAAAGAGGAAGAAGCAGACCCTGAAGTTCACTCTGGACTGCACTCATCCCGTGGAGGACGGCATCATGGATGCTGCCAACTTTGTGAGTACCTTCACTTACAATCCAATAACATGTTTGTAACACCGGTGTGCTGGATGGTATATGCCAACTTAATTTGGGTCAAAGCCAATGTGATATTACTATATCCTTGTGTTTTCACTGAAGGGAAAAACACACCTCCTCTCAGGGGCAATGGGGGAAAAAAAAAGTTTGTTTGTTTTTATTATTATTTATATCCCATAAAGGTTTTCATTTTACTGACTTCTGATCCTTTCTATTTCCCTTTGTCCTCATCGCATGCAGGAGCAGTTTTTGCAGGAGCGTATTAAGGTGAACGGCAAAGCTGGAAATCTTGGTGGAGGAGTGGTCTCCATTGAGAGGAGCAAGAGTAAAATTGCAGTGAACTCAGAGGTTCCCTTCTCAAAGAGGTATAAAATGCATCAAAATACTGTCGTGCTGCAGAAGTGAACACACAAACACAGCAGTGCTTTACCATCACAGTTGAGACGGTTGTTGTATTTGGGTGGTGGAAGGATATGAAATATTTGACAACTGAAGATAAATAGTTGTCTATAACACCAAAGATATGCCATGTTGAATGCTTTGCCTAAACCTTTGTCTTTTGCAGTTAGTATATGGTTGCAAATATTTTTGATTAATTGCTTAGTGGAATGGAAACACATTTTTCACATGACATGAGTCACATGGTCAACATGCAAACTGCGAAGAAGAAGACAGGAAGTATTTGGAGGATGAAGGCTTGGAACGCTTTTTTAATTACTTTTTTTTCCATGAACAAACTTACTCATGTATGCTTTTAATTGCATTTTTCAATTAATGTAAGCGCCGCGATTGCGATTTCTTTTCTTTTTTTTTTAAATTAATCAAATATAGACAAAAAAATTTCTCACGTTTGTAAAGGAAATGCAGGTAGTTGTTGCTGGACTACATTGATTATAACTTTACTTCATACTTAGCATGCATATCCTAACAGTTAAAGGTTAAACAGAGAGGTTTATCATCCATGAAAAACAACATGAAGCTATTGACTGCAATAATTCAGCCGATTTCACTCAAGAACAGTGTCACAGCTAAACAGAATAACTACCTTGAGTGTAATTTCTTTGAAGAGAAAAACAGAGCGAGAACTAAGTTACTGACAAGAACTACAGGAGAAGCATCAGTGGAAAGTAGCACGAGAAAGTAGCAGAGTTAGAAAAGGTGACAAGTGTCTTCAATCAGCCTCAACCATAACTACAGGAATAGCTCAGCAGATCCTACTACACTTTAAATATAAACTTCATTAAGAAGGAAAGTTTTAGCCTATTCTTTGACTAAATGAGGTGTCTTCTTTATTGACAGAACATTGGGGTTGGTTCCACAGGAGAGGAAATAACTTAAGGATTGGTCTTTTGTTTTATTTCACTCCTGTAAATGGTTTTAAAAAATAGGCATGAGATTTGTTGCTGTACTGTGTTTGCTACAAATCAGCTTTTCATTGGTGTTCAGAACAAGCTGAGGAACAAGCAGGTTATGGGAGGGTGGTGGCTTATGGTAAACCACTTAATACATCTTCACAGTTAACACGCACTGAGAAGCGCTTTTTAAATTGGCACAAAATATAGGCATCAAGTTTTTAAAAGCACCTTTGCTATCGCCAGCTATTCTTCTATCTAAATACTTATAGTTTTTACAGTTGAACCTGAAAGTTTTTACATTTGTCAAACTTGTATTAATGTACAATTACTTAAAACAAACGTTTGAATTGCTTTTTTTGGTATATATTGTTTCTTTTTTCAAAAGGAACTAGATGCACAAAGCTTTCACAACATTGCCACCAGAGGGCGACTGTGGCGTCAATCCTTAAATGGAGCGTTCTACATTGTTCCTGAAAGCAATCAATCAGAAATGTTGCATCTAACCTTGATGTAAACTAAATGACCTGAACCTGAAGTGAATAACAAAACTTATTGATCCAACTATGAGGGACAATAAACTGCTTTTGTGATTCATTCAGATCTTATACTGTTAAAACATGATTGCAATAAATAGAATAATGCTGCATTGAGTTTATGTTATGCATTAAATTGAACTCAAACTCGGTCATGTGTTTCTGTCTTTTAGGTACTTGAAATATCTCACCAAGAAGTATCTAAAAAAGAACAACCTCAGGGACTGGTTGCGGGTTGTGGCGAACACCAAGGAGAGTTACGAGCTGCGCTACTTCCAGATCAACCAGGACGAGGAAGAGGAGGAAGAAGATTAAACCAGATGTCTCTAATAAAATGTCACCAGACTAAAGAAATGTGTCCAGAATATTTTTCATATTGTATCGTTTCTTTTTATTTCACAAAGTCCCTTCAAGATTAGAAATCTCTGTAAGATGTTAGCAACCACAGAAGTCCAAACTATGTAAAACATGTGTAATAAGCATTACAACAAAAATGACAGAAATTCAAACAAAGGGATCTCAAGAAAAGCAGCTGCATTTCAACTTCATGAATTTACGGGGTTTTAGTTTAAGAATTTTTATAGGTTGTTCCATGACTGTGATGAATAGTAGGAACATGCTCTTGCCAATCTGTCTGAACCTTGGAAATATTCAGAAAAAAAGCTACTGGGAAAGTTCACGAATCTGATAACTAAAACATCTGTCATTGTTTTACAGTTTGCATATAAATGTACTTGTCAGAGTTAAATCTTTTTGATTACTTATTTGGCTGCATAAGGCCAAAAAAAAAAAAAAACAGAAGCAAAGCTTTGCAAAAGCTGTGCTATTAGGGCTTAATAATAGAAACTAATATCACTGAAAAATGTCTCCACTTATTGTTTTTTTATTTATTTATTTATTGTAGTTTGATAAACCTGGTAAACCTGAAACTTACAGGCTCCCATAGTGGGATGTACCGCTGTGCACCTGCGGTAGCGATTGACAACGAACGACCGGAAATCAGGACATAAAACAGCTTTGATTTTATTTGCTACAAAAGCATTTTAGAGTCGAATATTTTTTTTTTTCAGTCTTGATGTGCTAAAAGACAACCGTTCATCAACGTCTACAATTTTCTACTTGCCTCTGTGCATTTAAAGCTACGGCTGCGAGTGATGTGCGAAGCAGCTGTGGCAGAAAGCTGCAGAAGTTTGGCTCTGAATTTCCCGGACTTGCAAGCAGAAGCGTTCAGCAGACAGGCGCTGGCATGCATTCTTCTATTAGCCGCACAAGGAGATGCTCCGTGGTGTTTTTCCCCCCACAGTACTAGTTAAAGTAGTAACTAGGAGAGTATGACTAACTAGTTGTGGAGAAACTATGGGATGCATCGTCATGGCAACAGACCAGACGTCACAATCTGGGCATGTGTGTTCCATTTTTGTCTTTCTTATTTTTCAGACTGCAAGACCTGGATATAGATCTGTAGGGAAAAGAATATAAATGTTCATTTTTGTTTCTTTTTTTTAGCCTGGAGAAAAAAAAGCCTGTTTTGACTGCAAGACAAAAAAAAAAAAAATCCACTGAGCGAGTTCTTTTTGGGTGAAGAAAGAGACTGTGCTGCGGCGTCTGGAGGGTTAACTTTCAGTATTCCCAGCCTAAAAGGGGTTTGGGGGCTATGAGATAAAGATGCCGGGGTCGCTGAGTAATGAAGACGAGGGACAGGACGACATGGATTTTGAAGACGATATGCCAGGTGAGGGAACGAGGGGAGGCGGGGTGTCCTTCACATTATTTTTGCGCCGCTACGCCTTGAATGCGGGGAAAAGGGCTTGTCCTGCGTTCCTGAGACCAAAGAGGAGGAGGAGGAGGAAGAGTGGAGCGGTGCAATAAGCAGAGTCATTCCTTTTTTTCCTTCCTCTTTTACGACCCGGTGTGTTGAAGGTGGTGTTTTTGGATTTGCCTCCGGCTGTCCCTAAACATCCAGCTTGCTTTGGGGGTATCATGGAAATCCAGCTTTGTGTTTTTCCCGAGCTGTTGTAGCTTTCACAGGCTACATGGGTTCAGAAGTAAAAAAAAAAAAAAAAAGCTTTCCGCTCTATAAAATAATTAGAAAAACACACACAAGTTGTGTCCTGGGAGCGGCTTATTGTCGCTGCAGTGTCAGTTTTATTTGTGCTGATTTTGTCATCAGTGCCTTCGAATAGACATTGGCTGCAGAGACGCCATCCTGGTCGGGTTTGTTGAAGATGCGCCGCCGACTATGATCCAACTTTATTTCTTTATTTATTTCTTTCGGCTCTGGATGGCCGCAGAGGTGTGAAAGCCACGTGTGGGCTACAATAAACAGCCTGTTCTGTTGCGTTGCGCACTCATGACAATGTCACCAGCACAGTTAGCTTTGGGTCGTGCATTAACCTAAATTACGTCCAACCTAAATTTTTCATCTGCAGCTCTGCCTATCGCACCAAAGCTGCATTCAAGACAGATTCCTGCTGTATTTTCTGTTTTTGCCAAATTAATACTTTGCAGTATGATGATGCAACTTTTTTTTTTTTTTTTTTAGTTTTGTGGTTCATAATAGCGTTTATTCTTGCAACAAATCTCAACTTCTCAGTGGTCTTTTGTTTAAAAAACAAATATTGTAATAGTTTTTAGGGCAAGAGCTAAGTAGTGGTACATGGGGGTGCTAAGCTTAAACTGTTCTTTGTTGTTGCTGTGCACTACCAGACAGCTTGCTGAAAAGCCACTACAGTTTTTCCTCACCTACTACAAAATCTAATTGGGGTCTTTGGAAATATTTGTTTTATTTTTATTTCTTTAGGATATTTCTGTATTTTTTATGATATTGCAAAAACGGACTGCTATAGTGAGGGTCATTGAAATTAGAATAACAGTTATGTTTTAATAACATTATTTAGCAGCAATAATAGTAATAATTGGTTTGCTATTTTTAAGTCAAATCAATTACGTTTACATGTTCCGTGTACCATGAAAATCAGTCAAGTTTATTTGTATTGCACATTTCAGCAACAAGGCAGTTCAAAGTGCTTTACATCATGAAAACATAAAGGCATCATAAACACATCATACAGTTGCAGTCATTATTCTGTCAAGTTTCATCAATAGAATCATCAATACACATCAAATATGTGGGTCCATGTTTTGGTTATTGTGGATCAAAAGCAACTCTAAGCAGGTGGGATTTTTAGCCTTGATTTAAACAAACTATGTGTTTCAGCTGTTTAGCTGTTTTCTATGAGTTTGTTCCAGATTTGTCGTGCACAGACGCTGAATTCTGCTTCTCTCGATTAAATTGATAAAACTACCTAATTTAGCCCAGCTCAAACCAGTGATTTTTCACCGTTTTATTTCATTCTGCTTTTGAGCATCTATTTGTTTGAATCTTGAGACAGTGCTTAAATAATAAATCTTCTTCTCCTGCTTCTATCTCAGATCACTGTGTTGAAAGGTTGTGTATATAACAGACTGAGTGAAAAAAAAAATATGAATGAAAAATTCCAAGAAATATCTGTGCATGACTCCTGTCATTACTGTTACAGACTCAAGGTCAAATAGACTTGAACTGCTGTATCTCTTATCAACTAAAAATTAATTTGAGAGAAGCAATGAATTAAAGACTCCTTTGCGCCATTTTGTTAATATTGTACCATATTAATATTGGGCAAAATAGTATACACCGCCATGTGTATATGTCCATAAATTTTACATATTACAATATTACTGATTGTAATGTGTAAAATGCAAGCCTTATAGATAGAGTGTCATGGAGAGGGAGCTGAGTCCAGCCATTGTTACTCTGCACTGTAAGAAGTCAGTTGAGGTGGTTTGAGCATCTGATCAGGAAGCCTGCAGTTAGTGGCTTTCCCAGACACTTTCCACTGGGAGCAGATCCACTGGAGAGACGAAATCTTCCATCATTAGAATGCCTTGATGTCCCCCAGGATAAACTGGAGACACGGCAGATGAATGTATGTGTTTCCATCCGTAGCTGCTCCCCTCTTAATCCAATCCTGGATAAACAGAGGATGGATGGATTGATGGATGGATTATCAAAATATTGATGAATGCTTCAATCATTGACAACTGGCATCTTTATAAGCTTGTAATCATGAAGAGACAAAATGATAATGAGAAAGGAAAAAAATATATATATATCACTTCTGACTTGCAGGGGTACCTTGAGAGAGAACACAGTGACCTAATTGTTTATTAAACATGCATTTAAAAATAAATATATACTTGCCTGTGGTAAGCCAGAAGATATCCAAGCAAGGATACAATTTAAAAAAAGACATTTTTGGTACATTAGTTAAAAATTTGGTGCAAGTTTTTGGATGTCTAAGGACACACTTAATACAAACATATACCACAGTGTATATTGTGCAAGGTTTGAAAGTGATTCACATTGATTGCACTGTCTTTATTTTGTCATGGAACTATTTTGTCCTGAAAATACCAAAAAAGAAAAACAAACAAACAAACAAAAAAACAAAACAGATTTGTAATATCATATGGCTACAAAGTCATATGATATTACAAATCTGCTATTTTCTTGGTAATACATGCAAAAGACAATTAACTTTGGTCAAATAACAAAGATTACGCTCTGTGTCAGAAGCCCAGCACCTTTTTAAAGAGGCATTCTTTCAATTAAAACACAACATTTTGGGAGTCTGTCTTTGAGGGACTTCATAGCCGTAGATGCTGTCCCATCAAGTCTGCATTCATCGCAGCTCATGGGTTGGCCTCAGTCCCTTTGTGTTGCTCAAGAAGCTTACACTGTCATAGGCTGTTTTGTTATGTTTTCTGCTTTAATTGCTTTGTTCTTTACTAAAATTAAAAGATTATCATGGGCTTTTGTGTGCCTGCAAATGTAATCCTCGGTTGGATAAGGGTCTATTTTTGGATCACTCACTGTGAAGGTTGACACAATTTTTCTTCCTGCTATGCGTGCACATAGCCTAAGAACAAGAGAATCTTTTTGGGGTGCGTGTGCATTTGCAGATTAGCAGTACCTCGTTTCAATACGGTTTTTTTCTGTTCTTTACAGGACTCGTTTAGATCACATTGTTTCTTATTGCCTTTGTCCTTCCATCAGCATGAGCACTTTAGATTTTAATAGCATGTTTGTATCTTTGTCTGAATCTTGCAGTCATCCATAAGGAAAGATCTAGATTTTTATGGAGCAGGAATGCTGAGCAGCATAAATTGCTGTAGGTGATTGTGCATTAGGGCCAACAGAAAAGGAAATAATGTTATTTCCAGTTTGTTTCAACTTCTTCACTTGGGATTTGCGTGTGAACCTCTTTTTGAATGGGTCAGTATGCTAGCCAAGTCCTTGGAAGAAGGTCAGAAATGTTTCTGTTATCCAATTAAAATTTTTATAGACAGACGACTTGGCAAGTAGAGCTTTAGTCATCTTCCTAACTGAAACTGATGCCAGATTTCCCTTGGGAAAGTAACTGAGCAACCTCATCTTCTTCCAACACCTGGCACAGCCTGGTACACTCACCAAACAAAACATTTTTTGGTCACAGCTTTCTTTCCATGGCCTTCATGGACCATTAGCTACATTCCTTGGACTTTTTATTCGGCACATGTGTATTTACTTGATAACAAAGATTCCCTATATCATGTAGGAGAAACTCCAAGCATATGCTTCACAGCTGGCATGAGGTTTACTTCTTTTAATGCTGTGTTTAGTTTAGGTATAACCATTCTTCTGTCTTTGTGTAAAGATAATTCAGTTTTAGACTAATCTGCCCAGAGAACATAATTTCAGAAGTCTTGTTCTGCGATCAGAATTTGGCACTACGTAGGTGCACTGGAAGCCCAGATTGCTTTGATAGCTGCCTTCAGCTCATCTCCCCTCTTTGGTAGGAACACCATGGTCATAGAACCAGCTTTTGGTACCTTACATGATATAGGGAATCTTTGTTATCAAGTAAATACACATGTACCAGCTTTTGGTACCTTTGCCAGCGTGTTTAGGTGCCTGGTCCTGTTGGAAAATAAAATCATCGTCTCCATACAGCTTTTCAGCAGAGGGAAACATGAAGTGCTTTAACATTTCCTGGTAGATGGAAAGAGCGTTTTGATACAGAGAATGTGACATTTGTAGCACATGTCTCGTATTCTGTGTGGCGGCTCTTCTGGAATGGATTTTCCTTGACAATCTTCTCAAGACTGCTGTTGTCCCTATTGCTGGTGTACCTTCTCCTTCCTTCCACTCAATTTTTTGTCAATGTGCTTGGGTACAGAACTCTGTGAACAACCAGCTTCTTTGGGCAATGACCTTTTGTGGCTCTTGTAAAGGGTGTCAATGACTGTCTTCTGCACATTTGTCAAGTCAGCTGTTTTCCCCAGTATTGTGTAACCTACTGATCCAGAGTAAGAGAATGTTTAAAGACCTATTCAGTTCAAATGTCAGTACGTTCATTGCTATGCTTGATTATTTTCTATAAATTGTGTAAATCCCATGAAAAACTGTAGACTTAGTACATAAGACAGCAAGGAGCAAGGAGCATTTCTTTTTCATTATCTTGGAAACCACTATAACTGAAGCAATTGCACATACATGTATGTACATGTGCTTTCTAAGATAACTATACCATGAATGTTAAACTCAAAACTTGACATGGCAGATAAAGGTAAAGTTGATGTTATCCTAACCATATCTAAGTTAGAATAAACTTCTGAGGCAATCAAAAAAAAATGGTTTGACCAAGTTGTTATGTGAAATTTAGATCCTTAACAAGAAAGACATACACTAACTGGGTACTTTAGCTGATGCACTTGGTTAGTACTTGGTAAGATACCAAAAAAAAATGTTGGAAACATTCATTTTAATTATGTTTACATAATTGTGTATAATTGTCAGCTGCACAGCCATGATGCATGGCCTTCCATTCCATCTCAAAGGTCCATTATTGGATTAAAATCTGGTTACTATGGAAGCCATTGGGGTAGAGTGAACTCATTGACATGCTCAAGAAACCAGTTGAAGATGATTAACTTTTTTGACATCTCAATTTTTGACAGTTCCATGCGAACGCCGCCACTAAAATTGAGAATCAGTTTGTAATGCACCATTTTGTCTGTCTGTTACAGCCCTTTTTTCAGATTCTTTGTTGATTGTTGTCCAAGTTTCCTATTTTTAGCACACTGAAGTGATCCAGGAGTGATGTGATCAACAAGACACCTTCATTTATACAACTGCTACTCATTGGATACATTCTCTTTTTCTGTGCTTTCTCTGCAAACCTGACCGATGCCTGTATGTGAAAATTCTGCATCGATAGTTTCTGAAACACACACATGTCGGCATATCTTGTACCAACAACCATGCCTCACTTAAGTCACTTAAATCTCCTTTCTTTTTTATTCTGATTCTTGACTTGAACTGCAGTGAGTCTTATTAATCACCAATATGCCTAAATGAACTAAGTTGTTGCCATGTGACTGACTGATTAGCAGATATTACCAACAACTTAACGAAGAGGTTACATTGTGACCATTATATTAAAATATAAAACTTAATCCATGTGTTTTGTTTTCCAGATCTGGGAAATACTAAAATCAAGTTCTATATTTTTCCAGACTTCTCAATACATCTTTGCAACTTTGTCAATATTACTGTCACTACTGGTCAGTTTAAGCCACTTATTGTGCTGGATAGATTACAGGGAAGACACATATTGGCATACTGAATCAGTGATCTGTGGTCAGTCATTCATTCATTGTTCTGTCGTTGCAAATACAGTTAAAAAAGTTTCTAGATTTGTACACTTTGTGATCAATGTAATCCAAAGCTGTCACCTTTACAACGTCTGAGCCATGTCATCTACTCTGCATCTAAGAGAGATGTAAGGCTTGCTGTGTTTCCATCATGTCTTGCCTGGCAGGCACCGAGCACGCATCTGAGACATAAAAGAGCTCCCTGTTTGAGATACTGAATACGTGCACTGCGGGTTTTCCTTTGAATGAGAGAAATATTAAGAAGAAAGAAACATGTGTGTCTAGGAGAGTTATACAGGAGAGTTGTAGACACCTATATCCATTTCGGTTAACGTTTCACCTTTAAATGTTGTCTGGAGACACTGATCACATAAGTTAACAGTAGAGTTTTGGAGACAAATTTAATCTGACCAGCCCAAGATAGCACAATGGGCTTGACATTGCCTCTGATTAAAGCTTTAAAATCAAAGTACTGCACTTATAGAGTACCTCCTGCTAGCTTTGCTAAGTAGCAGATAAGTGGTTGTTGAGGTTTGTGTGCCTACTACGCAGGAATCCCTCCTCCCCAGTCTTGCACTCCTGCTACCCAGGGGAGTGGTAGACTGCAGGGCTAGTGTTGGCTGATTGACTTAGATACATGTGCTGCATACTTGATGCCTTCCGGTCTGTCAGCGTAAGACATAGAAAGAAGGAAGACATGCAGATAGATGGACCAAAAGAAACAGACAGGAAAAGGCTGAGAATAGGAATTAGATCTGCTCAAACTCCACAGGGCAGTTACATCCCATGTGAATCTGATATGTTGTTTGGGGATGTCTGTCTCCCTTACTTACTCCTCTGTAACCCGCTCTGGCATCACTGAAGTCTGCTGCGCTCAGCAGTCAGCACGTTTGTTCACAGCAGCTGTTAGACTGTACAGCTGACAACCCGCAGCCAGTCGCTTTAGTCCCAGCAAGCAGAAGACATGCACTGTGTACCTCAGTGGTCCTCCTGGGAGTTACCATTTACCGGCAGGCGAGCACTCCATTTATTTGTGTTTTGATGATTAAAGTTGATCCACACTCAGTGATGTGTGAATATGAGACTTATTGTGCCAAATGCCCTGCTGGTCTGATATTGATTCATCATGTTTATTTCAAAACAAACTAATTGTATATTTTAAGGAAACCAATGTAAAAAAAAAAAAAAAAAAAAAAAAAAAAAAAAAAAAAAAAAAAAAAATTGTTCTATTTGGTTTAACACTAGATAGAATAATGAAACCTTGAAAGAAGGCAAGCTCATTAAAAGATTCAGGTTTTGAAATTGAAGATGTCAGAAATGAAAACCGTTACTGATTTGAAAGAATGTTTCGCCTAGTTAAAACAAACATGATTCTTTCTTTGAAACTCATTTATATGTGTTGCACCTCTTAAGAAAGCTACTTTATTTCAACACAATTTGACCAAAGGGGGAAAAAAAAAAACTTACAATTTTATTTGAAACAACAAATTATCAAATTGCCAGCAGGGTTAGGATCTCTTTCAAAGATTATGTTGTTGAATTTAACTGTAGCCTGATTCAGAATTTTACACACTTTGTGACATTGCAAACAAAGCTTTATAAGTCTATGTCTTTTTACAAATTCTCAGTTGAAGTAAGGACAATGACTTTGCAATTCTTAAAGACTCGACACAGAAGGCAACGTCACTCTCTCTCTCCTTACATATGGAATTTGCGTGAGAAGGTGACTGTCACTTGCCTTACTCCAGCAAAGCAACCAGCGAAATTTGTGTGTGTAACATTTCGAGCTGGTGCACGTAGATGTGCTCACATGGTCTTACGGTGCAACACAAGAAATATTCACCTTTTGTTGCTGTCGCTGCTGTCACACTCACATCTCTATGTTGAGTTCACTCCAATGGCAGAAAACCTTTGCCTTTCACTGTCGTTCATCGCTCCCTGTGTGTCAAGCCCATTACACATTTTGTTTTGATCTAAGCTATTTTGTTGTAGCTCTGGCTGTGTGTCTAGAGATGTTGTCCTGAATACCTTTGCTGACTTGCAGCAAACATTTTAACAAATGAGACTTCTAATTTTTTCCAACCAGGATTATATGGCCATTGACAGGCCAAGGTTATGGATGACTAATTGTTATGTTTTCAACAGATTCTCTAAAATGAGCTGTGGATCTCTGCAGCTCCTTCAGACTATCCAGGGCCTCTTAGCTTTCTCTAATTAATACTCTCCCTGCCAGACCTTTCAGTGTGGCAGATTGTCATGCAATGGCAGATCTGATGTATTATACATTTTTCTATTTTCAATGATGGAATGATGCAATGTCAATCACTCAATTAGTCAGTCAGTCAATAGATCAATCAATCAGTCAAGCTCATTTGTTGTTTTAAATCCAAACATCATTAGTCTTGGGATTAAATTCCTCACAAGTTGTCTTGATTAGTAACTTTCAAAGATAACTGGTTATGGTAGATTTTTTAGGCATAATCTATAGCTATGAAATAGTGTACCAGTACTTTTTACATTTTGAAGTCTTCTGTTCCCTTTTGTTTAAAAATCAAAATGCATAGCTTGCCTTTGCACAATGTATGTATCAATGGCAACTTGCAGATATGTTATCCACAGTTACTCCTCACAGTGCATGGTGCTGCTTGGCAAAAGACTTAGTGTCATGAATGGTGCTGGTCATTTAAGTCTCAGCAACACTTTGTCCTAGAACGTCTTGTCCTGAGAGAGAG
Organism: Poecilia formosa; assembly: GCF_000485575.1. Lineage (NCBI taxonomy): Eukaryota > Metazoa > Chordata > Actinopteri > Cyprinodontiformes > Poeciliidae > Poecilia > Poecilia formosa. The sequence continues at coordinate 3,513,348 of NW_006799957.1, read as the reverse complement.
TAATCAATACCTTGCAGTATGGAGTGGATTTAAAGGAGAACTTGTCAAACAGCTTGTATCAGTGGCATGAGGACAAGTATTTTCTTTTCTTTTAGTCTTTCTAACTTTAACTTTGAAACTCTCCAAAAAATTGCAAAAAACAAACAAACCAAAAAAAAAAAACAACAACCTGGTTTTCAGTTTGTGAAATGTGTACCTATTTCGAACATCACAGTTTTTAAAAACAGTTGGTGTTTCAAAAGAAAAGATGCATACTTAGCTTATGTAGCTACATTTACTTTGTAACTCAATCTTAGGGTCAGGTATTTTATTAATTGCATCAGTCAGAATAATCTTAGGTCCTCATCTAAATTTCTTTCAGACAATTTGACAGATATCCAGCAGTCTCACACTTTTCAAACAGTTTTGTAATCAGTATCTTTAGGATGGTGCAGAAAATTTGTATGCGACTGTTTATATTTACATATATGCATACAAAGTAGCTATAATTTGCCACCACAGAAATGGCTGTGGCACAAGATGATAAATCACACAAACTGGCTGTCATATTTGTTAACATCAAGCTAGAAGGAGAAAACAATTAACATTGAGAACTGCTACAAAATCTTCTCGGCTTTCAAACACTTTTTTTTTATATGTGCTGCTATCAAATACAAATTGAGTTAAATCTAATAATAAACATTTCCTTGTTTCTCCGATCGATATGTAACTTCTTTCTGTTTTTAAGAGCACTAAGTGGGTGAAATAGTTTAATTTGGGGATTTCCATGAATCCATAAGGGGTCTAAATTAATCATTTTTAAAATTCCTTTAGCAAGTTACACCTCGACCACACCAATGTCACTAAACCATAGTTAAACCTCCAGCTTAAATATAACTGGAAATTCTAAAACCACACAGAAAATTTACGGTTCGTAATTTTTCACAACTCCTTCTGCTTTCTGATTGGCCTGGTTGAACCACAACTGGATAAATCAAGCTTAATGGTAGAAATCCCAGACAGAGCACTGAAGGGAGATGAGAATCAAGCTGAGCTGTGTAGGAAGGCAGTGGCCAGGCTAAGGGAGTACCAAAACATGTCGCCTCAATGAATTTGAACTTGCTGCAACAGAAGTGTTGTTGTATTTATGTTTTATTTGTTGTATTTATGTATCTATGTTTCACAAGTCCACAGTGAAAAACATTTTACATAGCCACTGACTTTGACGGTGACAAGCAGAAAATTATCACCTTAAGGTTTTGAGTTTTTTTTTTTTTTACCACAACAAAAAATATTTAACTTACTAAGAAACGTGAATTATGTGAGTCTCTGTGTAGATTTTTTAAGCCTATAAATTCGACCCTGTGCTATATAGAGATAATATATGAAAAATTCAAACTTATGAACCCGTTTCTGTTTTCAAAAATACCAAATTTTTCTTGAACATATTTTCCACCCTGAAATACAATAGTCGAGATATTTTTAAAGACCAGCATTAATGTAACATTAATGTTTGTGATAAATGTATGGAAACCTCACAGTGAATCTTTAAGTTGTTTGTATTTCATTTCTTTCAGTCCTTACTTCCACAGATATATTTCTTTTTAGTCTCTCTTTCATGTCTTTTTTTGAGGAAAATTAAAAATAACTTTTAACAAGAACTGTTTCAGTTTATATGGCATATTTTCTTAAGTATGAACATGAACACGTTTTTCTCTGTGTCCAGATGAAGATGACGAAACTGAGCGCAACACTGTTCCCCTCACGGCCCTCGCCAGCTTCTTCTCTGATGATGACTCCCTCAAAAAGCAGAAGAAGAAAAAGCCCAAAAAGATAAAAGAGGGGAAAATACCTAAAGTTAAGAAGAGGAAAAAAGAGGTAAGATCTTGTTCACACACAGCCCCGTCTGTCATCACCTCAAACACAAAGGTTTGCCAGGAATTCTGGCTCAAGCTGTGCGGCCTCATTCTTTGATTCTCACGCTATCACAGTTTTGATGCTTTTGCAATTGGATCAGAGTTCTGCTTTGGCTGCTGGACTGCCTCTGTAATCGAAATGAGAGGCAGTGGACTGTTTCGGGCCTAGGGGAGGTTGGCAGCAGAGTCACTGTTACTGCCAGTGTAAGCTGTGGGCGCCAAGTGCCAGTTTAGAGTGTGGATTTGTGCCTGTGGTGCTGGTGCTTAAGGCTGGGGGTTTGGGGTCAAAGGGACAGAGTTTCAGCCAATATAGCAACTGTAGTCACAGAGCTTTGACAGAGGTGATTTGACATCAAGGCTTATCAGAATTATATAAAATTTTAACAGCATTAACTTGCCCTTAGAATAACTTATTCAACAATGAAAATGCTGCATAAGCCAGCAGCCTTCTTAATGATAACAAGACAGAGAGAACATTGATCTAAAAAGTAGAACACAGAATATCTGAAGACATTATCTATTTACAGAATAAGGATGAAGGATGAGGTTTTCATGTCAATTTCCTATAGTGTTTATCATAATATCGCATTTTTCTGGATGCGTGATACTTAGGATGGAGAAGGAAACAACAATTAGATCAGGAGATTAAAGTTTAAAGCAGCATGGTAAAGCAGTGGACACATTCTCCTGAATGTAACAGCAACTCATTAGGAGTATCGGATGCTCCAGAAACAAATTTGCAACAATTACATCACAAATCCTGTTCACAGTCGGTCTTGGAAGACAAGCATTGAGTGTAACAGTGGTGTCACATTGAGGAATATTGGAGAAAGTACCAAAAACAGTTATTTTTTTAACTTTAGAAACTTTAGATAGTGTGGTGTCTAGAGCAAACTGACAATTTAACCAAATGACTTGACTCATACCAGATGGCAAATAGCACACGTGGTCCAAATTAGGAGTGCTCTTTCCTTCAGTAAAGTGCTCAAACATTTTATCTCTAGTTAGGAAAGATGTGGATCAGTGGGCTAGACAAAGGAAAACATGACTGTAGTCGTGTAATGGCAAGGTAAGTCTTTTTCTTCTTTTCTTTAACTGATTAAAAATGCCACAATCACTTAATTTAAAAACCTACAGCTAATCTGTGACCTAAACTCAACATGTACCTTAAAGTTGTCTTTTTTGCTGACTGGTGTGCATAGGTGGAGACATTGTTTTCAACCACTTTAAGTTTTGAAAGTCATGTATGTAAAAGTATTATCAGTACTCTTAGACCTCAATGTAAATCAAGGCAAGGCCTGATGACGAAATACAATTAAGCTACTCTTCTGTCAGTCACTATGACAGCAACAGTAACAAAGACTAATCAGATATGAAATAATAGGAGCCAAAGCGGACATGGTGTAGTGTTATCCTCTTGTTCCAGATCTTCATCTTGATAATTCCTCTCTTTACTCATTCATCATTATCTCTTTTCCTGTGATTTCTAGTTTCTAATAGCTCAAAAGTGTAACTTTACCTTTAAATATATATTTGCAGCATCACCCTGGTAGCAGTGTCTAGCTGTACTCTATTCTGTACGTCCTCCAGAGGAAGGTAGCTAACACTATACTGTGAACGCCCCATAGGAGTTTTTGTGCAGCAGTCTTCCACCCTGGCTAACTCAGTTAGGAAAACTGCTGTCATTTTCTCACAGCACACCACCTAAAATGCGCATGGCTTTACCAATAAACATGCCAACCCCCCCAAAAGACTGGTGAAATGTTCAACATTACAAAGACTAATAATTAAATACCTAAATTATGCATTGTGCACAAGTCAGGATCTAAACAAGTTGTCTTGCGCCTCCTTGGTTTTCTAAACACAAAACCTCAGTAATTACAGTAATTCAGTGCAATCTCAGTGTTTTCTGCCCCTGCATTGGCAGTGGCATTCACAGCACCAGTGTCATGGCCAGGATGTTCCCCAGTGTTGAGCTGGAGCTGCCAGCAGCGCTGCGAGGAGCTTGACTGGCCAGGCTGCCACCCGGCCCTTTGGCTCTTTATGGCAAACTCTGAGCTCCGCTGGGTCTCACTGGGCTAATGAGGAGGGGAGACTCCCTCTGACTCTCTCTGTTGTAACCTCCGTGGAACACACTCTGGTATTCTCCTCTTTTTCACAAATATCTTTCTCTCTTTCTTTGTTCCTTTTTCTTTCTGTCTTTGTTTCCTTTTTTCTCTCTCTCTCTCTCTCTCTCTCTCTTTGTCTCCTGTCGTCTCGCTGAGCGGTTGCTGCCACTGTAATTCTCTTCCAATCGCTCCCCAAAGGTTGGTGTCAGACAGGGTCTAAAAGTCAATTGGGGTCAGAAACTGTCAGTGGCAGATCCCAGTCTGAGGTTAGGGCTGCTGGTGGGAGGAATAAAAGCTCGAGAGAGCCGCAGTATATTTGCTTCCCCTTTTCTCATCTGCAAGGAAAAAAAAACAGATAAAAGGAAATTAGGGTTTCTGGTTTTACTTTTTTCCCTCGGATTGTGAGTCAACAAAGAGCTGCTCTGATTTCAGGGAAGAAAAGAGGTGGCCATTGTTTTACAACCCTAAAAACCCCTCACAGCAGTGATATTGTCATAAATTCTTATTGAGCTAGATTTTATTAAAAAAAAAAAAATCTACATCTTCATTTATTTGATATTTACCACAGCATCCGCTCCAGTCCCCCCGGGGCAGCAGCATTAAGGGAAAGCCGCTAATTTGATTAGCTTATCAGCACTTATCTGATTTTCTCACCCTTTGAAAGTAGAGGCAGCCACTTTACTGCTGCGCCGGAGAATCATCTCTTCATCTATGATATGTGTTTAACATTGAACTCTGGGCCACCACCAGGTTGTTGCAGTTCCAGCTCCAGCTTGTCCTTGTGGCTGCTCACAGTGGCAGTTCTGCTTCTTTGCTTTTTCCACCTCCACCTCCATCTCCACCCCCATCCCCCATCCACAATCTTCAATTTGCTCTTTCTTCTCTCACTCGCTCTCTCTCTCTCTCCCTCTCTCTCTCTCCATCTTCTTATGCATAAATGAGATTTGTCTAGACGGGTGCTGAAGCACGGGCTTCGCAACCACAGGCCTCTGCATAACAAGCTCGTTATGCAAACGTGTCTGATTGGATGGCGCCGTTCCATTGGCTGCCACTGTGATGGAGTGTGTGTTTGTGAGTTTGTGTGTGCTTGGTGGGGTGGGGGGAGGTGGATGAGTTGTGTGATAGAAAAAAAGAAGAGTGAGGGAGGAAAAAGAACCAGAGAGAAGTTAGGATATAGACTGAGAGAGAATTTAAAGGAGTGGATGGGGTGAGGGAGGAGAACTATAAGATGTGAAGAAGAGAAAGTGGGAAGAAGATGAAGAGAAGTAGTGGGGGGAGGAGGGGGGCAAAATCTAGAAAGAAAGAGAGCCAGACACTGCTCAGATTCGGTCACCATGGCAACACAGCCAGGCTGCTGGTAGGGTTGGCGGGCGCTGCAGCAACGTGAGCCTCACCACTGCGCTACAGAGCAAAACGCCTGCAAGTCTCTCCATGGAGCCAGGCAGGCCTGCAGAGCAACAGGCAGCGAACTGCACAAAGCCTCTGTGCACTCGTTTTACTCCACTTCTGGTGGACACACGTGTTCAGTAAGGCATGTTGTTTTGCCATACATTCCATGCAACTGCAAAACATTGTAAAAGGGAATATTAAAATGACACGTCTCCAAACTGATTGTAAATTTTGGACACATCTGCAGCCCATAAAATAAAAATAATTAATAGGGTTTGACACAAACAGGGAGAGAAACAGCACTCACTTTTTCACATGCGCACAGCTTAAGGAACCTCCAGTGAATTTCCCACTCTCTTGATCACACAAACAACACCTGTTAACTGTTAAACCCATATAGCCTTCCAGATGTCCCAAATTAAACAGGCAGGGCGCAGCTGAGTTTTTGATTAGCAGCACAGCAAAAGGTGTTCTGTTTCTTGGTTTCAGTTAATAGTCAGCTCTTTAAGAGGATGCAAAATGCATGCAAGCATAACTTATGAACTCTGTTTTAATTGTTAACGTGGATTCACATGCAGTAGAGCTGCTATGTTATGAAATGCACTATGGAACGCTGCACTTCTTCTTTTTAAGATAGACATAATATTTCTCCAAAGTCACCTTCAACAAGTAACGTCATTCAAGCATCAGTAGAATAAAAAAAAAAAACAGTGGCATTAACATATAAAGTGATAAACCTGTTCAGAAGTGGTGGTGGTGTACAGAGAGGATGTTCTCTCTGAAGTAACGAGTTCATTCCGCAAAGCATTTACATCTAAGCTTGTCATCACGAAATAACAACTTAAAACAATCTAGACTGGGATCAGTCTAGACTAAGCTAAGATAAATGAGTTCTTATTGTATTTAAGCTTAATTATTTGAGTTTGACTGTAGCACCCATAGATAACCAATGAATTTATTGCATTCTGTAGTGACATGTGCCTCTTTTGACTGATTGAGCAATAATCATGCCGAAATTATTGTGGCTTGCATACTGACACTGGATCTGTAAACATTTTGAGATGGAATATTCCTCAGCAGAACAGTGAGTGTCTTTGTGTCTGTATCACTGGTTTGTACCAATGTACAAAACGGCTTAGTTATTATTTTTATTTTTATTTTTA